>NC_083364.1:33731176-34036470 GCF_030254825.1 Meriones unguiculatus
TTTCCTGCTTCAGGATTTACAAATCACCAGCAGAAGGCCCTTCATGGTTTCCTGCACACACCACATGACTTCTCTTTTCCCTTCTTCTGTTCACTGGGACCTTCTAGCAGGCACCCAAGCTGCGTCTCTAGAAAGCTTTCTCTAGAGTCAAGCACATCTCACCTACCTGACCATTCTCCAACAAGTCCTGTGTCTTTCTGTGCCTGCCACTCAGAGTTATCAGAGTAGATGTCCACATCGGCTGCTATGCTTTTAAGCAAAAACAAAGTTTCCCATACACAGAAATATGCTTTACTCTTACTATCACAATTTGCCAAATATTTTCAGGCTTTGACCAGCATCCAGAACACAAAGAAGCCACTGATATTGAGAAGAAAGATCAAGTTTAGTTCATCTTTGCAACATAAACACCAAGTTAGTAGATGGCACAAAGTTTATATAACAAGTGGCAGTCGAACAACTCAATAAATGGTGGTTTCTCTCACGGACCTACTGAGATTTTCTACCAATTCGTACTTTTCTTAAGTTGCCTAGCAAGGCAATTCGGGATAGCTTGTCTAGGATTTGAGAATCTGAATTCTGAATGATGGGGTTTGTGAGAAAAAGTTGGTGTCTGAGTGTGGTACCTTGGGTAGACACTGACTTCTTTTTTTTTTTTTTTGGTGGTTTTGGTTTTGCTTACTTGTTTTTTAACTTTTTATTGATTCCTTGTGAATTTCACATCATGCACCCCAATTCCACTCATCTCCCCATCCCCTCATATTCGCCCTTCACCCCTGCAGCCTCCTCCCCGCAAAAACAAATAAACAACAACAACAACAAAAGCTTATTGTGGAAGCCGTTGTGTGCCACAGCATGTCCCACAGTATACTCCTTGTTGACACCTCTCTGCTTGCAAATGTTCACGTCAATGAGTCTCTGGTCTGGTTCAAGGCCTCTTTCTTCTGCTACACTATCAATACTGGAATCTCACTGCGACTCCTCTCAGATATTCTGTTGTTGTCCTGTGTCATGGAGATCCTGTAGCTTTGAATCTGTAGGACCAGCCCCTGAATGAGCTCCAGCAGTTCATCTATGGGATAAAGGCTCTCTTCTAAAGATGGTGTATGACAGACTTTTCCTGGGGAGACCTCCCTCCCTCTCTCTCTCTCTCTCTCTCTCTCTCTCTCTCTCTCTCTTTGTCTCTCTCTCTCTCACACATATACCAGGTAGGAAGCCCATGACACACCACCAAAGTTCAGATACCACCAAAGTCTAACTTAGTGAACCAAGAGTTTTATTGGGGTTGCATATAAGAATATGGGTGAGGGGTTCTTACAGGAGCAGGAATGATTCAATGACAGCTGCTTCACCAAAGCCCACCACAGCCTGGGTGACAGCTCACAAAAGATAGAAATCTAGAGCACACAGCACAGCCTGAAGGCAGTTCAACAGATTGGAGAGTATCCTTTCCAGGTGATTTAGTGGGTCTAAACCTCTTCCAGAAGCTCAGCTGGTTTCTGCTTCTTTTTTTTTTTTTTTTTTACCACTTATCTGGTTTAAGATTCTTCTTTCTAATTTGGCTTGTCTGAAGGTGACTTTTGGTTGACTTGACTGTTTATGCATTTTTGGAGAGAAAGAGAGACCTAGTAAATTTAGTCAGTTTCAGGGACTTCCTTCGGCTATTTTGAGTTGTTTACTTCTGTCTTAATAAACTTTGCTGCAGGATGGAGTATTTCAGCCTTGAGGTATTCATACATGACCTGGGTGTACACATTGGTAAGATCCCAAGCCCAGAAGAAAATTAAAGTCATAGACTTCCTCATATGCTCAAAATTATCACTATGGCTGCCATTGCAAGTCATGGTATCGAAATTATTTTGGGACAAATAAGGAAGTCACTGGAGAGCAAGTGGTGTTTGTCTCTTCTGTGCTCAGCTCCTGTGGCCAGATACCAGCATGGCGTTAAGTGAACAGCGAGCACCACACTCAGGCACAGAGGGCCTGTTATTATAGTGTGTGTAGCATGGAAGAGGTGTTCCCTCAACCTTAGCGTCCCCATCTCTACACTTCTCTGAAAGACCACAGGAAATAAAGCTATCATTTAGTTGTTACCTACTGTGTGTTCTGTGATTTGTAAACATTTGACCACATTTCTTCTGCGGAGCTGCTCACCCAAGTGGATGATATCTCATTTCACAGAGAAAACTGAGTAACTGGCACTGGGGTTTGAAACCTTTGATGATGATGCCAGCCTTCGGAAAAGGCACTCTGGCCCTGTTCAGACCATCCCTCAAGTCAGGGGCCTGGTTAATGCTCACCAACATCTGGCCCATTTTCTGACATGAGGACAGACACAAAGTCATACTTCTCCAAAGCCCAGGCCCCCGTTGAGCCACTCAGGCTCCCTTATCTCTCAGATATCTCTGTTTCTATTCTATTCACCAGCCCACCTGATGTCCTGCTCCAAAGTATACCTCACCCTGGCATTACTCTCCAATTCAATAACCATTAAGAACCATTAATAACTATCACCGTGATGGAAAAAAACCAAGTGTGGAGAACTCTGAGCCCTTCAGGTTTGGTACCAACAGAAGAAAATATGAGGCAAGAAACCCAAATATTCTAGAATGTTTATTTAGTTCAAGCTACCCATAGAAGGGAGTGGATAAAAGTTGGCTTAAAAAAAAATGATCCAAATCACATCCCTGCTTCTCTTTTGCTTTTCAGAATCAGGAGACCCTTTGCACACCATTTCCTTCAACACTATTGTATTCCCTCTCAGCTTTGAAACTCAAGCCCTTCTTTGATGGGTATTAGTGGAACGTGCTTTCCTGTCTCCCTAATGAACTTTCACTTGGAAAACACCCCCAGAGACAGATGCAGGACTGTAGCTGCATCTTGTTCAAAGCACACGGAGACCCTCTCTGCGGTCCCTGGTCTCTGGTCCACACCAGAGGAGTGATCAGCCAAGAATCACAGATGGGATCATTTACAGTTGTGCTTTCAAGCTCCCTGGCCCTTTCAGATTGTGTTTACTTGGTCAAAGCCTTCAGCCCAGCCAGGGTGGGCTTCCTGACAGCTCCATCTTGCTGATTCTCAGATGTTCTGACTGGGACTAAACCTGGCTAATCTGTAGCAAGTGAGTGATGGGTGTGCTGGGGTGGGGGTTGCTCCTTTTTGAGGCTCCTGGTAAAGGAGAAGATGGGAGAGTCCCCACACAGAAGCACATTTTTTTTTTCAGTGTTCTTGAGGAGACTCCTCAGCTCTCATGCCTGGAAACCAGAACAGCAACCCTGAAATAATTACCAACTAAAAAAGAAAATACATCCCAAATGGAAAACAGCTTGGCAATAAGACAAAAAAAAAAAAAAAAAAAAAAACTTTAGTGGAACTGTTCTTAAAAAAAAAAAATCAAATCAAACGAACCTTCAACTGTCCTTTAGGGATGAACACTCTATATCAATTTTTAAATATTAAAAAAAAATACATGTTTTAAAAAACTATAAAGGAAATAAGTGAACGGTAATGTTCAAGACCATTATACATGCCTTTGTTGATTTGCGTGTTTTACTCCAGTGGCGTTTCCTTAAGGAGAGATTAGTTACAATAATTAGGTGTAAATAAAAGTATGTGAAGCAGGACAATTTATAGCCATCAGATGCAATTGTCCAAGCACAGAATGGGCAAGAAAAAGAGCAGACTGAGCCCCAGGAAACCTGTCTTTTTGCTTAACCAACTGCTGGTTGAGGCAAGACTTTGCTTTTGACTCTCCCCTTTCTCATCCATTAAGCAAAGCACACAAACAGACCCTGTTCTGTCATGGAGCTGTTCTAAGAATCAACCCAGGCCACAAAGTGCTACTAGGGCCCAGGCCCCTGTGGCTCCTGCACCTTAGAAGCAGAGGTCCTCCCTGGTCAAAGCACCTGCAGGTTGGCCCTGAGCACACTCTAGCCCAAGGGTTCAGAATTCTCCCCTCTGAGCTTCTGCTGGGTCATGTTGTGGGTTCGGTTTAGAATGCTCACAACCCCCTTCTCTCCTCTGTGTTTCCTAAAGGACTCCTCTCCCTCAGAAGTGGTAACTCTTTTCTAAGCCTTCTCTGGCTCTCTTCTCCCCAGAGAACAATGACAGCATCTCCTGTGAGTCAGCTCTTCATCCCTTGTAACTTCACTGGAGTGTTTGTGTTCATTCTATTTCCATGTGATCTGACCCTATCCACTTTCACACACACACACACACACCATCAATTGTTTCTCAGAATACAAACAGGCATGGCACCTTGCTTCCTGTTGAAGCTTGAGGTTTTGGTTTTTGTTTCTTGTTTGTTTGTTTTTAGAATAAAAAACTATTCACATTCTTCATCCACATTGAAATTTAAAAACAACTACATACAGGCTTTGCTTCACATAGTACCAGGCTCATCAAAATTTGGATGTATCACACTTGGGTTCTTATGTTGCAGTTCTATGGGACTTGCAAAAACGAGGGTTACCTGCAAGTATAAGCAAGGAACATATAGCATCAGTGGAAAAAAAAAAGGTGGCCAGCTATGTGTAAACTCAGAACTCACGAGGTGTTTCATAAATCACAATCCTGGCAGAGCACAGATGTACCAGTGTCAGGGTGGGAGGGTCTTCAGTGATTGGCAGCCACGTCGTTACCATGTCAGAATTCTTGCAGAGGCTTCCTGGAAGCCTGAGGAGGACAGCCAGGTCTGAAACAAGGGGCAACCTGACTAATGCAGCTTGGTTGCTGAAACAGGGTCGTTTCTGGAATGCTTTGGTATCTTCCGAAGAAAGGGAGACAGGATATTTACAGTGTACACACTCTTACAAATGCCTCAAAGCCCCTAGAATCAAATAAACCCCAGTGTCCCTGGAGTCCTGATGCTTTCCACAGCAAGCACAGAGAGACTCGGAAAAAACCGGCACATTTTAAGCACCGATGACCCACGAGACTGTGCAGCAAGCCACTGACCGAGCACCAGAAAGACTTCCAAAAATCCAGTGATTCTGCAACTGTGCTTACAGAGGCTTCAAAGAGATGGCTGTGTGAGGCCTTGGCTCCCAGCATCTACACCAAGGTTAAGGTGAGGTCACAGTCACATTGGGATAAAATGTAATGGAATGAGCGTAGGCTGTAGGATCAGCACTTCAGCTCACTTCACTGGAGTCCGAGGCAGGTTCATTGACTTCTCTGAGCCTCGTTCTTATTGATTCAGAGCGGGGGGGGGGGGGGGGGGGGGGGAGGGCGGGGGAATAAGCCACCCGTGGTGGGTGAGAATTGATACTTACTGCTCTAAAGCCACCCCCTGCAGGACCACCAGCCTTAGGCAAGGGACAGTATCTCTCACTTCCATTTCTTTACCAGCAAAAGGAGGATTCTAAACTTTGCCATTTTCAGGCTGTTATGCAGACTGAGGATGTGGGAGGAAGCACTTACTAAGCAGCACTGACCAAGTAGAAGAGCTTCTTGAACCCCTGTTATTGGCTGTTTGAGAGCCAGACCAACCCCCTTGCTTCTGAATAAGAACAAGCCATGGGGCAACCTTGAAAGAAATGTCATTCCTATCCTGGGTTCAGTTGTACCCTCTGAAAGAAGTCAAGGTCCTCACCCATCAACCCCAGTATCTATAAATGTGAATTTCCTGGAAATTGTGTAAATTAATGAGCGTAATGGTTACGCTCATTAAGGTATTCTTATATGGGCACTGATGGTTGGGTTACATCCTCATGACCATTGCCAACATCAGCAATCTAGTCTGATAGTCTGACTTCATTACCTCAGGGTGGGCCCTGATCCAACATGACTTCCCTGTAGGAAGAGGAAAAGGCCACAGAAAGATTACAGACACCTCGGGAGACGGTCAGGTGAGGACCCTGGCAAAGAGTGAGAGACGCAGCTGTAAACCATAGGAGGCCAAGGATTGACAGACACGACGGAAAGCTGGAGCAGGCAATTCTAATGGAGTCTCAGGGGACCCACAGCCTTGCTGGCTCTTTGATCTAGACTCCCAGTCCCCAGAACTGTCTCTCCTGTTTAAGACACACACTCTCTGCGTGACACTTTGACATGGCAGATGTGGTAGAGGAACAGACACCCTAACATCCCCCCCCCTTTTTGCCTGCATACTTCTAAAGCAGTGGTTCTCAAACTTCTAATGCTGTGACCCTTTTAATGCAGTTCCTCATGTGGTGACCCCCCCAACCACAAAATTATTTTCGTTGCTACTTTATAATTTTGCTACTGTTGTGAATCACAATGCATATCATAAATATCTGATATGCAGGCTATCTGATAAGTGGCCCTAATGAAAGAGTGGTTTGACCCCTCCCCAAGGAGTCACAGCCCAGAGGTTGAGAGCCACTATTCTGTAATAACTAGCATTTACCCCAAAGACTTGTTTTAACTCTACTACACAGGTTTATACCTCTGCATTGTTTCTAAAGCGCTTCGCCTCTGATCTAGCTACTTCACCTGAAATCTCTTAAGGGAGCTGCACAGAGCACCTCTCTGGGGTACTCTTGCCTTCTAACTGCTGTATGATGTCTGTCTGGCGCTCCAGGAAAGTGGGCTGAAGAGGAGGCAGCAGCCTGCAGGAGGGCGGAGGTCTGTGTGAACTTTGACCTCTTCACACACTTCGGCGTCAGCCTGACAGAAAAGTGGGCCCGTGGATCTTTCTTCCAGCCTGGGTCGCCAGCCAACGCTTAATCTACGTTTCCAGGAGCCTGCACCCAAGGTGTCACCCTAAGTGTGTGGCCGGAGGACTTTCCCAGGTGTCGGGGCTGCTGAATATGTCCCTGGTTCTGCCTCCACCGGCTCTGCCAGCCTTTATCTACATGGTGGGTGCCAGACCCCTACCTCCGAAGGTGACGTTGGGCTGCAAATCAGAAAAAAAAAACAACAACCCAGAAGCGTGTTGAAAATGGTACAGGGGCTGTGCAAATGGAAAGTAGCGAAGTCATTATCACCATCATCCTCCACTAGTCGTCAACGCCTCGGGGGTGAGGGGAAAGCCTCAGGAAGGCCAAGAAAGTGGAATCAAAGTGTCCAGCTGGTAAAAGAGGAGTCCACAGTGAGGCCAGATCCTCTGGTATTGGCGGCCTGGGGAGCGACCAGTCAAGATGCGCTCTCCTGGTGGGTCGTAAAATGAGTTTACGTAGGGAGGAAGCAGGATGTATAAAGCCCAGGAGCCCGATCTGTTTCTGAGATCAAACAGAGCAGCATTGTGCCGGGGTGTGGAGCTGATGTCAGCGTCTAGAATGCTGGTCGGAATCGCCCTGGTTACGCAGCTGGACCGGAATAAGGCAAGTCTGTATCTGAACTCATTAATTTTTACAACCAACTGAACTGTTCTGCCTTTCGAGGGGGAGTAAGGTTGGGGAGGTGGTGCAGGGGGAGAACAAGGGAAGGAAGGGAAAAGGGAGGGGCTCACATGTATGGAACAGGGGGCTTCCCACCAGCAGACACTATCTCATTATTCCCTGCAAACCCCAGCTTCCAACCTCCAAGTGCCCAAGACAGGCAGAGCCACTGCAGTGGTTTCTGTCAGCCAAGGGAGAGGAAACCGGGGCCAGTGAGCCCAAAGGATAATTAGAGTGCCACAAGCCACTCCTGGGAGCTCAGGTTATGTCAATGTTTCCATTCTCTGCCTCACTTTTCAGGGGTTTATAACGGAGCTATAAAAACTCCTGCCAGCTGAGAATTTGGCAGGCCAGGTCTCGGCAACGGAGGGGCTGTTTTTCTAATTCATTTCAGCTGCTTGTAACTCGAGGCGGGGGGGGGGGGGGGGGATACACGTTGTATGTTTGGGTAATGCAAAGGGGCTTAGGCTGAAGAACGGTTCACGGGTTCGGTTTCTGACGCCCCTCCTCTCACTGCGCCTTCATTTCTTTGTGCGTTGGGGAAAGAAACGGCATTATATAAGTGCACCCCCAAACACTTCCTATGCCAAGGGTCTATGGACGCTTTCCAAGTGCGGCTAATGCAGCCGTCCTCCATTTTTGAGGCGTGTAAGTCAACCTCCTCCCGGACAAGCCAACGTGTGAACCGGGTCACCTAAATCCCGCGAGTCCTGCAGATGAGCTGTAGGCGCGAAAGTTACAACAAACACACACCAGTGTGGGACAGTCCTTTTGAGCTGCCCCCAACTGGTGAGCTTGATCCTAGTTCTCAACGATTTCATTCTCCTGGGCCAAAATCTACGATGAAGTCAGAGGCCAGGCATGGTGCAATGCTGAGGACTTCCTCACTCTCTTCCCAGCAAGATGGTCTCTGTCTCTCTCTCTCCCTCTCTTTCTCTCTGCACTCTGATTTATTGTTCACATTATACTTATCACCGGTTTCTGTGTTTTAAGCCAGTTATTCGTGTATGTCTTTTACATACAATGAGTCCCTTATGTCCAAGGACCAAGTCCATCAGTCTCTAAATTTAGGTGGATTCTCTCCACTGCTCCCAGTCTCTGCTTTATATGTTTTCAATAACTATATGAACAGAAAGGTTGGCACTGCAACACTGCAGCACATAAAATATTCCATGGAAACATGTTGGATGAATAAACCAATGAGGGAGCTACTCGGGTACTTTAACTGAGATCAATAATATTTTTTTTCATACGCTGAGGAAAATGTTACCAGTGATGGTAGGTAATTTAACTTATCATAAATAACTACTCTGATTCAAGAGCTAATAAAAGAGGAGGACTTCAAATTTCTCTAGGTGTTCAGAGAAGAGACATTACCCACCAGGGATGGTCTCTGTGTCAGAATAAGGAAATTAGACAAGCAGATTTCCAGGTCTGGCCTAAGCTTTATAGACCACCTAAGAACAGCTTGAAAGGCTAAGGCATTGCTGGTGCCTTCACTCTTCTAACCCAATCTTCATGTTTTCACAGAAGACAAAACGGGTTATGTATCGGAGAGGTTAAGTCACTTGTCCAAAGCTACTGAAAAGTGATGACATCTTAGATTCTGAGTCTGGTCCCTTTCCAGTCGGTGTGCATCAGCCATTATGCCTACAAGGGAGCAATCCTGATATAGTCAGTTATACATAACACCATGTTTCAGGAGCAAAATAACTAATCCTTCATTGGGCTTTCAGAACACCCTGAGGCTTTGCTCAGATCGATCTTCTATCTCTCCCTTCACCCCATCCCTCAGGACCCCTCACCCTGCCATAGTCATATCCCAGTCATGTCCACACCCACCTCCCGCCCAGCCCACACACAGCATTGTACAACTCCAAGGTCTCAGCCCAATTCCTGTTCCCCGAGGGGCTCTGTGATTTTTCTGTCTGTTGAACTTTATTCTTCTGTAAATAATGACACAACTAAAACTGACATTCTCTGAGTGATCACAGTATGGTGCACGAACAGATCTGCTGCTCCGGAACTGCCTGGGTCGCACATACCTTCGAGATTTCCTAGTGTAAATTCTTCTGCTACCAAGAGGCAACTCTGAAGTTTAACTTTCTTACCTGACATGCATTTCTAAGCTGGCCTAAAGTGTTGTGATTCATAGGCCTCCGTCTCAAAAGACAAAACAAAGCTGAATAACAACAACAAGAAGCTTTTCAAAACCAAGTCTAGACGTTGCACTCTGTTTAACATCCACAGACCTCCTCATAGGGTCTTACACTTAGGACTGAAATAACACGCACACTTCAAAGAGCCAGGCTCTTTAATTTAGCTAATGGATCCACCATTTTTTACTAAGCAAAAGCCTGGTGAAGCAAACCTCTCATGGATTCTGCCTGCCTGGGGCCTTAGCTAACCTACTTCTGAGACTATAACACTAAAACGGAGCCATGTGGGGACACTTGGTAGAGAATGCCCAGTATGTGGTATTGATGCACCCACTGAATTGTCTATCATAAACAATCCAGGCTGACTCAGTGCAATCTCTCCAGATGCTCTAGGCTATCATCCCCCATGCCTTCCCGAATCCAAGAACACTTGGAAAGTAAATAGATTTCTGTAGCTTCCAGGAAGTAACGAGGAACAGTTTTAAAAGTGACATTGAGTCATGGGTAACTACATTTTCTAAAGGGCCTTTGGAGAAAATGTTTGTAATAACATTTGAGCATGAGAAGAATGGGCAGGAAGGATTTCAAGGACAGATTAAAGAGATAATATAAGAATCTAGAATCCAACACTGCATGCTCAAGGAAAGGCTATAAACATGACATCATGAAAGAAAACAATAGCACCTTCAGAAACTCCATCTCTCCCTTTTTATCCCAGTTATTCTTCAGAATTTTCTAGATGTTCATTTCAAATAAGAGCTAATAAGGAATTATGGAAGACCTTTCATACTATGGGCCCAGTTTACATGTGGAAAAAGAAAAACAAGTGGGAGATTGTCCATTCTTGTCTTTTGTTTTGTTTTAAAAGCTTTAAAAAAATTCCTTCCCATACTTTCCTTCAATGTGAGACATTGCTCTCATTTTGCAATCAAGTTGAAAATTATTGACCTAGACCACATGGTTTGTAAATAATGGCATTGGAGCACCAGCCTAGGTCTTTGGCTCCTAGTCAATGCTCTTACATCTATACTTTTTTTCACTACAAAGACTCAAATTGCATTTAATAAACTTATAGCATGGAAACCATGCTCTCAAAATCTGAAAGGCTTTAAAGGGAGCTTGTTCATACATCTGCAGGCAAGGGCCTAATTCCCTCCATGCTGCAATCCCCTATGATTATGACTCTGAGAAGAATATGAAGTCAAAGCTCCCCGGAGAGGGAAAATAAGTATGAAAAGCACATGCACCTTATGCATGCTAGGAAGGCGGTGCTATCCTGCCTGGATGGAGGAGAAGGGAACAGATGAGACAGACACTGGTGTTAGATCTTTCAGAGGAATAGCCATGACCCCTACAAACCACACCATTCCTATTGTATTCTCAAGTGTACAGGGCCGAGGGGAATGTGCTTCGTGGGTTATCTAAGAAGTCACCACATACCCTGGCAACAACTGCAAAAGCAGCCCCTGACTAAGTATGTGTGTTTATGTGTATATGTATATATACATATATACATACATACACATACATACATATATATACATACACATATATGTGTATATGTATACATACATATACACACACACACACACACACATCTCACAAGAAGTCAAGCTTCAAGAACACCAGGAGGGAGACAATGAAAGACAATTCCAACTGACATGGATGTCAGGCAGGGAAGAAGACAGCGCAGCAGGGTCATGGCTGATAGAGAAAAATGGCATCAAGAGAACCGGTCTCCTCCCAATCCAGGGAGCCCATTTCCTCTGTCGGCCTCCTTGCCACCCCCATCCCTGACTACACCCGATTTCAGTTTCTTCTCCTCTTGGCTCCATCAACAGGACCTTCAAAGTGCTCATACAAATTCATACCCATCAGGCAAGCCTATTCACATTATTTATGAACAAGCATGAGAGGCAGACATAGCTTTCATTATTTCTTACAAGTCAAAGAAAATCAGTATGGAGACTATAAAAGGTAGAAAAGCTAGAGCTCAAAAATACTCAAAAAAGACTTAAAAAAAAAGAAACAAAAACTAATTACAGCTTCTAGAAAACAATTTTAAAAGTCTGATATGTTGTCATAAAAACTCAAGAAAAAAAATCAAATGATGAAAGACAAGAGACACAGAATCATCAATGAGAAGCACTCTGGCTCTGAAAAGGTAAAAATACAAAACAGTTTAAAAATATAAAAATGAAAATGGCAAATTAAAGGTTTCATTTAAAGCTTTTCAGAATGTACCCCGCAAAAAGTTGGAATTGCTAATACAGAAGAGAACCATCAAAAGCTGCCATGAAATGAGAAGGGAAAGCAAAATGGTTAAAAATGATGAGAGAAAAATTGGGCTTGATGAACAGAAAATAGACACAAGAGGTGATCCCAGGGGAAAGGGGAGCAAGAAAAATAAAAACTGAAAATGGAAATAAATAAAAATTTTCTCAGCTGATATAGAGTTTTTATCCAAACCATTATATGTCCATCTAAATATCAAAAATGATGTTACTGAGGAAAAAAAAATATGAGGATTGGGGAAATGACTAAATAAAGTGACTCAGATCAAAATATTTTAGTCAGCATCTGGGTAGTCACTATCTGAGATAGTCACTATCTCAGGCACTGCAACTGCTACAGACACCCAAGGTCAAAAGCAAGAAAAGATTTTTACAATTATTTAGGCCAAAAAAAAAAAAAAAGCCAATATACTTATAGTTTGCAGATAGCCCTTTGCCAGTGAGCAGCAGAGGAGAATCCAGAAAGATCTTTGGCAATGTTGCAAATATTGCCTCCTTGTCAAGAATTTCAAAGTTCTCTGAGTTGTCACTCATATCTAAAAAACATATAAGAAACTGTCATTTCTCAGAGATTCCCAGGGCATATCACTCACTTTTCAGGGGAAAAAAATATGGATTTAAGTAATACTGTAGCCAACTGACAGACAGATCAGAATGTTATGAGTTTATGATGATTACTAAAATCAGTTTTTATAAAAATATGGTTGTAAAGGAGTCTTTGGCTGCTTTTATTTATTTATTTATTGTTTGTTCGTTCGTTTGTTTGTTTCTTGAGGCAGGGTCATACTTTGTAGCCCTGGCTGGCCTGAAACTCACAGAGATCTGCCTGCTTTTGCCTCCCAGGTAGTGCTTGGTTTAAATGTGTGAGCACCACATCAAGCTATAAAGAAGTACAGAATAGTAATTCTGGAAAGAAAAGACAATGCTAAAAATAGTTGATGGTATTTATGTGTGTTTCATTATTTTAAAATACTACTCCAAAGGAAAAGAATTGCAAGCAATTAGTAAAATTAAGTTAAGGATAATTGTTCTGAAGTACTTAGGAGAAAGAATAGTGCTGTCTTCAATTTCAATTGATTGAAGTGTGTGTGTGTGTTTGTGAGTGTGTAAATATGTGGGTACTTGCATATGCAGGCCAAAGGACAACACTGGGTATGATTCCTCAGGTATCAACCATCTTTTTAGACATCATTGCTCACTGACCTAGAAGTCCTCAAGTAGGTTAGGCTGGCTGGACAGTGAGCCTGAGAATCCACATGTCTTCTCCTCCCCAGCACAGGACTGTGTAGCTCTGGCTGTTCTGGATCTCACTCCGTAGACCAGGTTGGCCTCAAACTCACAGAGATCCACCTGCCTCTGCCTCCAGAGTGCTGGGATTAAAGGCGTGTGCCACCACTGCTTTTTAATACATAGGTTCTAGATAGAGATCTAACTCAAGACCAACTAAGCCATTTCCCTAGTCATGAAAGTGTGTGTATGTGTAGCAATAACAGTTAAAGAAAAGGAGACCATGTCCATGAACTTGAGAGAGAACCAGGCAGGAGAACACATATAAGGGGCTGGAGGGAAGAAAGGAATCGGGGAAATAATTTAATTATATTTTAATTGAAAATAATTCTAGAGTTATATAAGTTATCAGTCATGTCTGAAAGCAAGCAGGCAAAGAAGGAGCAATCTGGCTGATGCAAAACCAATATAGCAACAGCAATAATAAATATAAATGGTTTAAATCTCATGCTTACCAAGGAGCAGTTCCAATTATAGCCTGTAGCTAATAAACTTATTTGCTAACAATCTAATCTTCCCTGAACATCAGATTTAACCAGATTCAAAAACCATTAAGGCTAAAATGTTATTATTTATTTGGAGGAAGAAGAAATAATACAGGCTGTAAGAAATAGGATTTCTTAAGTCCACTAAACTCTGGGCTAGTTCAAAGCAACGGGTCCTAGTGAAAAATGAGGTAATAACGTGAGGAGGTCCTGGGTCTTGCCAGTTATTTTTCATTCCCTAGAGTATATGTCCACAGATTAAAATGAGATAGATGGGGAATGGGCTTCAACTAATGGACATACTTGAGGATATTTTAAGTTCGTGCCAATGACAAGCTCATTGGAGAAGTGTTGCAGGCTTCTTGGAAGTACTGAGCAGGGCTGGGTGGGAAAGTAGCCATCAAAAAAGTAAATTAGAGCCACACAACCCTAGTTACTTGGGGAGAGCACAGAGGGTTACCAAAGCCCATGAAAGCCAGAGGATGGAGAACTGGATGCCTCATGGAGAAGCAGTGTACAGCCAGCAAAGGTTTGGAACCAGGGCAGTCCCTCTAATCATTAAGAAACCCTCTACAGATTGGCCCAGCATTGCCTTTTCCCAGCCGAGGCTTCTTCTGTCCCGGGGGCAGCACAGTGCCATCTCCCTCTTTCACAGGGCGACATAAAGAAAAGCAGAGACTGCACAGCATTCATGAAATTCACCAAGCTGGCAGAGAAAGCAATGACCCTCTCTGAGAAAACCACATTAATCATCAACCCGGCAAACTGGAACGCTCTACAAAACCATTGCTATAAATCCAGTATTTGCACAAAATCTGGAGGTTGGAGCTCTTGTGACTGCAGGGAAGGAAAACATGAAAGGCTGCCAGAAAGAGAAACCCAGTCCCCACCTAGACTCACCGAGCTCACATGGGCATGTTGCATCCTCCTTTCACTGATGAGGAAAAGGTAACTCAGCAGACAAGCCTTCAAGGGAACAGTGAAGTCCAGCTTGACTCTTCTATTGAACCACTACAGGAGGGAAGGAGGAAAGGAGCTGTGGTATGTTCAGAGAAGCAAAGCAGGGAACCTCATTCGGTCCAGGCTTGGGCAAGATACAGACCCCTAGAGATGTAAGAAGCCAACACATGCTTCTGGGGTTTGGCTGGGGACATCAGGACTCCCTGTGAGTGATTGCCAATGGTAGCTTTGAGTCTCCTGCAGGGGAGCTACCCAAGGACTTTATCAGAACGGCAATGTGACTAGATCCCCAACGAGGCTTCCTAGGGCAGAATCATAGGGTGCAGCCCTAGAAGGCGGGCTTCGCTGAGGCCCTTGCATACAGTGCAGTGTCTTAGCCATGGGGTTAACATTCCCAACCGAACAGCATGCAGAGGTGCAGATCTGGTGCCCAAGAGGGCTCAGAACAGAAAGGTGTTACAGACTGTCTCAGTCCTCAGGCCTTTTCAGTCCATGCATGTTGCTGCACAGGCCCAGAGCCTAGAATCAATGCCCCTGAAAGATGTCTCTCTGCTGCTTTAATTTCCAAAACCTGTCATAAAAGCAGCTCTTGCCTCCTAATGAGGTAATTGGTGCCATAATGCCATTAAGAGAGTGCCCCTGGTGTGCAGGACAATTAAGGAAGGTATATTAAATGATGTGTAGTTCATTGCTTTGCTGAACTATCACTTCCGGTCTTGCTCAGTAACAGCGTTGTTAGGAGCCAAGTATGAGGCTCATTTAATCCTGTACTGTGGCTTTCTAACTGACCAAGGCATTGTCCTACCCCATGCTGTCACCCGATCCTCCTCCTCCTGGTTGCTGGGGAGGAAAGAAGCAGCATGAACCAGAAGAGGCTTTACGTCAGATGGCAGAAGGGACAGGACATCCTTCCAGGGGACAGAACTCCTGGTTTATTATGGCACTGATGAAAAGAGGCCCAGTTTGGAGAGCCTCGTGACAGTGTCCACAACCCAGGAGCTTTGCTCTCAGAGGGCCTTCGGGAAATATGAATGGGGTCCTCTATTGTTGTTAGTAAACAGTGTGGCTCAGAGGGCACAGCATCATCTCTGGGCTCACCAGAAATGCAGTCTTATACTCTTCAACAAACTTGCTGAATCAATCAGGATTTCTCAAGACACTCAAGGACCCTAACATGCTTTGGATTTTAATATTCATCCTAGATGTTTCCTAGGTCTCCCTTAAAGTGTTACTTCCTGGGAGGCAGCCTGTGTCCTACTGTCTATCACATGGCAGCTTATCCTTTTCTTAAATGTGTGGTTACTCTCATGGACAGAAATGTAAGTTTTTATAATAGAGAGAGGGAGAGAAGGAGAGAGGAAGGGGACAACAGGAGAAGGGAGAGGAGGAAGGATGGAGGGAGAGAGGAAGGGGAGAAAAGAGCCCAGACATGCAAAGTTCAAAAGCCCACATTTTGTTTTACTCACCAAGCCACAGACCTCCCTACATCACAGCCAAGGGCTGAGGCTCAGCCTCTGCCAAGCCACAGCTGAGCAAGAAGCCAGAAGGAAAGCACTCTTTCTGACAGGAGAGACAAGGAATACAATTCACCTTCTCCCCCAACCTTCCAACCTCAGAGAATCAGCATGTGAGAGCCCACAGGGGTTGGGCTCCTCCAGCCTGACCAACACATGGAAGCCCAGGAAGCTACTTGTTCCAACAGCCTGTGCTGGACTGTGGAGTGGCAGGACCGGGTGGGCTGGCCCAGGTCCCCTACCCCCTCAAACCAGGAGACCACATGGTTCTGTGGGTGTGTAAAAGCCTTCTCTCAGATTCGTACAGCCGTAGAACTGTGCTTTTCTAAAGGAGTAACAGTATACCTTTGTAATCCCTGATGAGGGGACACTCCGGGTGACAAAGTGACAGAAAATAACGTCTACCAAGTCTTTATAATGACTTGGTTTGACTGCACCACTGAAGTCAGACTGTGGCTTTCCTTCTTCTGTAAGAGGAGGCAGGACCAAGTATGGCAGCCGTGCCCACCGCTGGGTATACCTTCCAAACCACCAACCAGCGTGGCATGGTACTGAACCGTTCATCCTCCTGAGGTTGTTCCTGTTCGCCCTGCCACAGTGCCATCACATAGCACCAGAGTTAACCTGTCCTTTCACAGTTGATGCTCTGGTCCCTCCTGGACATCACCACATTTGTACATTAGGGACATCACTAACTCAAATAAGCACTAACTCACTGTTTCTCAACTTCTAACCCTGTGACCCTTTAATATGGTTCTTCATGTTGTGATGACCCCCAACCGTAAAATTACTCTTGTCGTCATTTCATAACTGCGATGTTGCTACTGTTGTGAGTTGTAATGTAAACACCTGATATGCAGGATATCTGATATTTGTAAGTCGAAAACACAGTGTGAGCGCTCTGGACAAAGAAAAGATTCAGGTCCTGGGAGGATCCTGTGGTATAGTCCCAGGCTTCATCACACTCCTGAGAGTGGTGTGCAACATAAAGCACTTTCCATCCAGCCTTTCTGAGCCGTGGTCGATCACTGGTAATTAAAACCACAGGAGGCAAAGCCGTGGATAAAGGGGAAGTACTGGTGGTTTAGTTGAAGGCCCGGGTTACCTTTTTCTCCCCTTTGAATTGATATGAGCCAACTTTGAAAACCAACTCAACAATGTAATGCTCCTCGAACCTCAGTTCCATGATGACTGAGTAGCCCCGGGAGGGAAAACCCATGGGCAGAAACCTGTCAAAACGGTGCTTTATCAAACCCTTCATTCTCAAAAGCCCTGCTCCCCAAGGAGCCGGCTCACTTTCCAGTCTCACCATCACTCTTAGAAACCCTCACCACGGCCTGTCCTGGGGAGTGTCAAACATAACCCAGCTGTGTTCTCACTCTGCCATGAAAGAGGTTTTCATGGCCGTGGCTCCTGGCATCCCTCACCCTGTGTTTCCACCGTCCTGCACACCCTACCAGTTTTCTAAACTGAAAAGGCAAAGGGCAGGGGAGGAAGAGAAGCCGAGATCCTGCCCTGCAGTGACTGCTGTTTCCATGGCTCAGTCTCCACCGTTGTCCGTGACCCCTGCAGATCCCCCTTATGAGTTAGTGTCCCGGAATGTCTCTTTATTAGGCGTCTGGAGAAGTGAAGTTGTCCTGATGCCAGCACCCCACACTGAGGACTTTATTAGTTTTTTAATTTTCTGTCTGGGTGCTCCCGCTGCATCAAACTTTCCACAGCTGTTAGGGGCTGTTGAGTATGTAGCCTCTCTAGGTCCTTTCTCAGTTCCCACCCCCTTCTTAACAACGTGGGAAACTTCTGGACCCACTTGCAACAGAGACGGTCTAAAACACAGATACATTGTCTCTCAGGAGCGAGTGTTGTGGGTCCAGATGCCAGGAGAAGGTCCACCTAAGAAAATCTCCTGGTTTGTGGGTTCCTCAGCTCTGAAAAAGACTGTCCATGAAGGCAGGACAGGAACCCTGAAGATCAGGCAGAGAAGGAGAGGGACATTGGTTTTTTTCTTTGTTTATTTGCTTGTTTAAGACTAACTTGGGGGCTGGAGAGATGGCTCAGTGGTTAAGAGCACTGTCTGCTCTTCCAAAGGACCCAGGTTCAATTCCCAGCACCCACATGCAGCTCACAACTGTCTGTACCTCGAATTCCAAGGGATCTGACACCTTTGCACTAATGCGCATAAAATAAAGTTAAATAAATTATATAAAAAAAAAAAGACTAACTTGGAAGCTGGCACAGATCTTGATGCCCCCTTCACAGTGCTCCCTTCTGAGGAGACATTACGAGAGCAGCAGGGAGTGAAACGGGAGGATTTGCAGACATTCTCCTCACAGGCCCTTAGCTGAGATTCCGCACAACAGGCCAGGATGATTGCTCCTGGCTCCCCCAGAGGCAAATAAATGCTAATCCATGCACCAGCACAACCCTTGCCAGCCAGCAGCCCCGGGATTACCCTGGGGAGCCCCCAAAGAGGAGCAACACTCCACAGGACTCAAGTGAGTTTATCCAAGGACAGACATGTAGAGAATGTGTTTCTAGACCATGTAACCCAGCCTCCCCTTCCGCCCCCGGAGCCAGGAAGGCTGAGTCAAAGGGCTTGAAGGCTCAGAGAACTCATAGCACCCTCCCAGCTCCAGCCTGCTGCCAATTTGCTCTCTGTCTGCCTTTAAGCTCCGCTTTGAGGAGGCCTTATTTGTGGGGTGAATGCCAAAGCCCAGAGAGGAGGAAACCCTTCCGTGATACCCTCTGGGGAACAATTTTACCTCTCAGAGCAAGTCGGTATTTGGGGTTAATCCCTCTGTGGATTGACTGGGTTGAAAGGCCCGAGCAGGTCAGGGGTCCATTACCGCTTGTGTTTACATATAAACTTCCTGATCCTGGGAGACAATCAGAGCAGAGGGGGAGGAGAAGGGAAGAAAGGAAAGGAGAATTTTTTTTTTAAATTAAGTGGCCTGACCTCTAAAAATAAATCAGCCAGATGAAGAGAAGCTTGCAGAACCAAGGTTTGATTTTAACATCGATGTGAAAAAAAAATTTTAAGGTTTCCCAATCCATTATCTATATACATATTATAGAAGAAACGCTTTTCCTTTCACTTGTTTAAAAGAAGGCTCCCACATCTTTTAAAGCTGAGTTTGAAAAAAAAATATTGATTCACACTTCTATGCTTAGATAAATTCTCTAAGCCAGAAACGGGAAGAAAGGGCCCCTAGTTACCTCACAAGAGTCAGAGCAGCACTGAAAGCTACCGCCGTGCTTTGGGCAGCTTTTGTTGGGATGGTTAGATGTTTATTGTAAGTTGGTTTGATGAGAAGAATCATAAAGATTCCGATGTGTGAACAAGCTAAAAAAAACTGTGGTATTTAGAGACCATTTGTCTGCCACAAACACACAAATAAGCAACCGAAGAAGCATGGTGTCAGAACCAGATCACTGAAATAACCAAGGAGCTAAGGGGGGAAAAAAGTATGTATTTCCTCAACATGCTCAGAAGATGATCAAGCAAGTTACACAGTGGGGTTGGGGACAGAAGAAGCTGGAAAAAAAAATACAAAATGGCTGTTCACCAGGAGTTACTTTATAAGATCTATAATCTGAGTCACTTGTCAAAGACAATTCTTAGAAGGCAAAAGCTTGCTTTTGTTGTTTTTGTTGTTTTTTAATTCCAAGAAACACAGCTTTAAGGGTCTATCCCAGATGTGTATGACCATTAAAATATCCACAAAAAACCATGGGAACCCTACTGTCTGAACCAGGTAAGTCGGGGCCTAGGATATACACCTGAAACTGTCCCTAACAAGACTGATGTCCAACCACTGCATCACCTTCCTCCTCTTGTTTCTAACTGATGAGGTGAGGTTTTGTTTGTTTAAGGGGGTGGCTTTGGTTTTTTTAGTTTTTTGTTTATTTGGTTTTTTAGTTTTTTTGCAAATATTAAAGATACTGTTCACTGTTTGCTTCTGACAAGTGAAAGGGAAAGCATTTCTCCTGTAAAGAGTCCTAAAATCTGCAAAGACAAGCATCTGCATTTTAGTTTTCAAACAGCTATGTTTGGTCTACAGAAGCATCAAAAGAAAAAAAAAAGAGAGAGAGATTCCAGGCAGTGGTGGCACATGCCTTTAATCCTAGGCGGGCCCATCTCTGAGTTTGAGGCCAGCCTGGTCTACGGGGTGAGTTTCAGGACAGCCAGGGCTACACCGAGAAACCCTGTCTCAGGAAGAAACAAAAAGAGTAAACAAGACTCATTTACCTTGAAAAAAAAATTTTTTTTTTTTTTGTCTACTCTCTTTTTCTCAATACAAACCCACAAGCCTCCAATCTGTCGCCAGCTCACACCATGCCATCCTCCACCCTTGGATTCTTCCTTCCCATTTTTCTCAGTCACCTGAGTAAGGACAGCTTCCTGACATGTTTTAACACAGATCCCCACAGAGCACCTGTCAGCAGGATCATGGCTGCTTCAGGAGCAGGATAAAAGCCGAGTGAGGATGACAGATAAGGTGCAACAGCCAACCAGTGAATGCAGAGCCCAAAGTTCTCAGGCCTAGGGGCTCAGGCCTGCTGGGACTCTGCAGGTCACAGGCATGGAATTTCCTGGGGAGAGGGGGCACTGGTGTTCTCTCCTCCCCTTTGCATAATGATGGTCATGAAGGTGAGGCAGTTACCAGACTGAGTGAGCACGGTGGCTGAATAAAGGAGAAGGAATTCAGGGCCCAGTGGCAAATATCAGACGCTGCCAGAGAGCAAGCATGTGGTGAGTCACCGGGTGACATCAGACTGGGTTGTGGGCAGCAGCAAATCTAACAATGTGCTGCTCTTTGGGTTTCAAAATGCCAAGTGGCTGGGCTCTGGACCCCTGAATCACTTTTCAGAGATAAGGGTGTGGGTGTTAGTTAAAATTATACTGGGGGAGCCCATATGAACAGACACTGCTCCAGATTAACCTGTTACTGCTGTCCCCTTCGTAGATGCCCCTACGTAACGTCCCCTCCAAAGCCAGGGAAGCCCATGCCAGCAGCCCTCAGAATCTCCTCCGCACAAAGCTCAGCTGCTGTCTTGCCTGTGGAGGAGCAGTCACGGTGATAAGGAGTGGGCCCTGTGGGAGTTTCTTAATAAAATAGGTACACTTCTACCTATCGTGTCTTGAAGACTCACATTATATATCATCAAATTGAAGATGGCAGGAAGCACGTGAAGAGTCCTCATCTAAATTTGAGAGTAGGAAAGATGAGAGGGAGGAGGGCTAAAAGGAAAGGGAGTGGAGAACAAGAGGAGGGAGGAGGAAATGCTGGGTACACCAAAGCAGGGAAGACTGGAATAAGGAAGGGGACCAGCAAGGGAAAGAGAAGAGGGAGAGGGGGAGTGCGGTGGAGTCAGAGCAAGGTAGAACGGCATGTGTGTGTGTGAGAACATGTCATGAAATTCATTATATTATATGCTAACTAAAAAAAAAAATTAAACAGATGATGAAAAGTCAATTAGACTGTTTTTTATCGGCGAGCTCAAGTTTTCCCAAAGGCATTTGACCTCACGAGATCTTTGTCAGGCAGACACGGCTAACCATTTTGGAGGCAGAGTCCAGAGTGGAGGGCTGGACTCAGGCCTTGGTGTCCCGCAGGTGGAAGCCTGTGAAACACGTATTGTTCAAGAGGAAGGAGCAGATGTTCATTTGGGTGAGGTCATGTAGGAAGCTGCCAAAGCACAGGCACAAGACCTGTAGAGGCAGGTCTGAAGCCTTTCCCACGCCAGGTGCAGGGAGCCTCTGAGCACGTGTTAACACGGGCTGGCTTCCCCAGCCCAACTGAGCCGTGACTCACGTGAGAAGAATGTGCACTGCATAGGAAGGAAATGGGAAGCCTGACCTCAACTCAACCAACAGGCACAGAGACCCTCCGCATCCCTCACCAGTGGCCTGAAGCATCCACACAGCCATTGCCTCTTCAGGACGGTGTCACCCAAGAGACTTTGGGTGACACAGTTGCAGAAGTCAGAGCGTCACCAAACAACTGGGGATTCGTTATGGTGAAGAAAGAGCTGTGGCAGGAGGGACATCTTTGTTAACTTTCCTGTTGCTATCATAAAGTACCTTGACGAAAGCAACTTAAAGGAGAAAGGGTTTCACCTGGCTCACGGTTCCAGGTCTCAGTCCATCGTAGTAGATAAGTCAGGGCTGCAGGAGTCGGAGGCAGCTGCTCACATCGAGTCCACGGTCAGGAAGCAGAGAGTGAACACCTGGGCTCAGCTCACTTCCTCCTCCTTTTTTTTTTTTTTTAAATGCAGTCAAACAACCCAGCCTAAGGAGTGGTACCACCCACAGTGGGCAAGCTTTAATTAGCCTGATCGGGATAATGCACCCCAGGCTGACCCAGAAGCCCGTCTCCCAGGTATTTCTAGATGTCTCCACGTAGGCAGTTGATCCTGTCCTCCTTTGAAAGTCTCAGACAGTTATGCCCATGTGAGGGGTCACCTGTTCAAGCTGAGAGGGCGTGACTATCCTATCTATCTAATGAAAGCCTCCGCTGGGTGGCCATGTGACCTTGTTTATTCCTGCTGGTGCCATGGAATGTCTTCACCCATAAGGAGATTCAAAAAGCCTGAAGGCAGAAAGTTGTCCAGCCGATCTGTTTGTCCTCAGTGTGTGTGCTAATGTCTGTCACAGAGGCACCATCTGGTTGCTGTGGAGTCATGGGTTAGCACAGAGTTCTGTGGGATCACATTCATGACTTGTTCTTCTGAGGCCTCAATATCTTAAGCTTGAAGAGAGTGGCGCAAAGAAGATGTCTTTATGCTAGAGTCTGAAAAACAATGATCAAAGCAGTCAAAATAGAGAAACAGACTTAGGACGTGACAAATCATAGAAGAATAAAAAGGTTGCTGGAATTGACTACCCTGCCATCTCCTCTCCCCAAAGAACTAGATATATATGACTACTAGTTTTGGGACTACATGTCACTTCAGGAAGCAAGTGATAGCCATTTCCATGAAGCTCAAGGAATGCAGATTTTTGTTTGTTTTGGTTTTGTTTTTTGAGACAGTGTTTCTCTATGTAGCCTTATCAGTCAGCCTGAGACCAGGCTGGCCTCAAACTAGCAGAGATCCTCCTGCCTCTGCCTCTGGAGTGCTGGGATTACAGGCCTGTGCCTGGCTAGGAATACAGATTTTTAAAAGGGAAAGAGATCGAAGAGGTGAGGGAAGATGTGGGAATGGGGGAACCAAGCGGAGGTCGCATTTGGGAGAGGAAGAGAGAAGCTCCATGATGAAAAACACAAAACTGCAAGAGACCCTGTGTGGAAGAAGGATAGAGTCCAAGAAAGCGCATATATGCCGGAGGGTTTGAGTGTAAAATCAGGAGGAGGTGGGGAGACAGAGCATCTTCCAGACTGAAGGCTGAGTAAGTGAGCCTGTGCTGTGGCAGTCCTCTGGTGCACTTCCATCACCTCCAAAAAAAAAAAAAAAAAGGCCCAAGACTTACAAAGAATAGACCCAGTGCATACACTTCTCAAGGCAGAAGTTAACTGTCACAAGCAAATCTACAGACTCTTGTGCCAAGAGCAACAAGTTAAAAAATAAAATGGAAATAAAAAAAACATTAAAAGGGGGAGGAGTAAAGAGCATCAAAAAACAGCGAGGTACTCACAAACCATCCTCCCCCTCAAAAAATCCGGAGGGGAAAGGAACTGACGTGCCCCGAAGGCATACTCCTGTGGAGCTGGAGCCAGCAGGGCTGTCCTGAGAATGCCGTCATCACTCATTGAGGAACTCCTGGAAACCTGTCAGGAGAATATTAGGTGGAAATAGAATGCTAAGTCTGTGAAATTAAGTCCTCTAGGGCCTGGAGATCTAGGCTCACTCCATGTATCTCAAGGTAGACGCCACACTGTTCCTGCCATACGATTAGTGAGCTCCTGACTCCATCACTTCAGAGATCTCGATACAGCTTTCCTTCACTCAGCCAAACGTTCCCCCAGGGAGTAGAAGTGAAAACAGGGAGGGCCTCGGAGGCCTCCCAGAATTAATGACTCCTCAGGCATATGAGGAGGAGTCTAATGTTCCAAACTAAACATCCCTGTTCACGTGACCTCCTGTGATCCGAGTTCCAGCCGGTTGCTCTCCCGGCTAATATGCAGGAGATGGCTATGGTCAGAATGGAGTTCAGCAGTTCTGGAGCCAGCGTCACTCATACTGCTGCTACCACATCATCACGATACAGCTGACGCTGGGTCTGCATGCGCACAGGTTGAAGGGTAGCGCCCTTGGACATGTGGAGAGGTACTCCTGCACCATCCCCGCCTCCTTGTCTGCAAAGCCAGCTGAAGTAATTGTGTTGTTCCTCTCTTTGTTCTCCCTCCCTCTGGATTCAGACTGTGGCTGAGCTGAGACATAACTTCCTCTGGGCCTTTCTCTGTCTTTGTTTCTTGGTATGTACAGCTCTTCATTCTCCAAGGGGAATCTGTATTCTGAGGGCAATCCTCATCCCCAGAGCAAGGAGGCTTCCTTCACAGGTCTCTGTGGAAGGCTGGCTAAGAGGCATCGAGGAGGAAACGTTACTTCCCAGATACCAACCACCTACATTGGAGGTAAAAGCATGTTCCACAACTGCAGTATGTTGGCCTAACCCCTTGGCCCATCCTTAAGTGTCCCCTAATTCTCAAGAATTCCACTGGCATCTCAAAATTCAGCCAAGGACCCGAATCCTCAAAAAGACACGCAGTCTGGAGAAATTAGAAAGATGTAGCTGCAAAAGAAATTGGCTCCTGAAACTGCCAGAAGGTGGAAGGTGGTGTTGCATGCCTTTAATCCCATCCCTCAAGAGGCAGAGGCAGAGGCAGAGGCAGAGGCAGAGGCAGAGGCAGAGGCAGAGGCAGAGGCAGAGGCAGAGGCAGAGGCAGAGGCAGAGGCAGAGGCAGAGGCAGAGGCAGGCAGATCTCCAAGTTTGAGGACAGCCTGGTGTACAGAGTGAGTTAAAAAAAAAGCTTCTCTGTCAGTGTAACCTCAAACATCGTATTGAAGAGCCTGCACTCAGCATCTCATTTAAATCGCAACATAATTTAGTGACATAAGCAGATCTGGCATTACTTAATTATCTAGATGAGGAAACGGAGGCTCAGAAAAGGGGAGGTAAATTATTCCCATTTATATAGCTAACCAGAGGAAGGGGTTGATACAGAACTAAGGCCTCCAGTTGCTGTCTGATGCTCTACATTAGCACACTTGAAGTTAGAAAAATCCCCCTTCCTCAAGTGGTTTAGAAGTAACTCAACAACCAAGTAACAGGGTTTTCCAAACAGCCCTTGTCCTGCAGCTCTAGCCCTGAACCCATGATGGCGCTGCGCCGTGACATGCCGCAAGATAAAGAGGCCCCAAAGAACAGAGAGCCACACCCTGGGACACTCCAGGCCCTGCTGACTCAGGAGGAGCATTCCCACGGGTGACCACAGCCTGCTCCAGGCTGTTGCCCAGGAGACAAAAGAATCAGCACAGAGCTGCCTGCCCTGCCCAGACTCTCAGGGCAATAGCTTAGCTCAGAAGCTGGCAAGCGTGCACCGTTTGGGTGTGACTCGGCGGGGTGCCTGGCCGGCAAGCCTGTCCAGGTCTCCATTCCTGGTAACACCCTCATGCTTCGCCCTCTTGCATATGGGAGAAGAGTCAACAGTCTGGCTGCAGCCCAATCTCAGCAGCTGATTGGAACAGTGAATAGCAGAAATCTTCACCAGACCAAGTCTTTCTCCGTGAGGTTATTTGAATGTGAGCTTTAATACCATTATTATTTCAAAGAGTTAAACGCCAGGTTCATAGAGGCATCCCTTTTCTAAACAAGCATTTTTGTTTTTCCTCATCCACTCTGGGAATATGTGCCGTGCTCCTCCAATATGAAGAGACAGTTCTGAATGTATGTTCACCAGGCAATACCTGGAGTTACGTAAATATCTAAAGAAGAGCTTGCTAGGGAAACACAGTGAGCAAAGTGAAGACTCCAGAGAGGACCAAGCTTCCTCAGTTCAGAAAGCTTGACCACCAATTAATTAATTAATTAATTAATTGTTTGTTTTTGAGGCAGGGTTTCTCTCTGTAGCCCTGGCTGCCATAGAACTCACTCTGTAAACCAGGTTGGTCTCAAACTCACAGAGATCTGCCTGCTTCTGCCTCCTGGGTGCTGGGATTAAAGGTAAGTATCTCTCTGTTCCCCTCACCCCCTGCCTGGCCTATCCTCTTATCTAATTGACCTTGGGTACATTACTCTGCATCATTGAGCTTGCCTGAGCTTGCCTGCTTCCTTCCTTCCTCTCTTCTCTCATTTTACTTTTTCTTTACTTGTTCCCACCTGCTACTGCAGTGGAAGCTTATGCACAGAGTAAGCGAATAGGAGGGTGAGGGACGGCACCAGGTGCAATCAGCCAGCAGCTCAGCAAGGGTCTGGTTTCCCCTGAACCCAGGTGCTGAGTACATTCCTGTGTGAAGCCTGGAGTCTGCGGATGGCTGCTGCAAGCAGAGCCCAAGCAGAGACCCAGCAAAAGGGGGACTGGCTTGGCTAGCCTGCCCCTTGTACCTCTCGGCTGCATTTGTGACATGAAGATGCCAGGCTAGTACCCAACTCACAGATTTGATAAATTCAATGAGGTGGTGCTGTCCAGGTTTTGATAGCATGATGGACCCTCGCTACCATCTTGATCAGATTAAGGGCATTAGGAAGGCACATCCTCAGGTGTGTCTCTGAGAGTATCCAGAGGAAAAAGGCCTATGTTTCATGTGGGTGGCACCATCCCATAGGTTTGGGCCTCAGACTAAATAAAAAGAGAAAAAGAAAGAAAGAAAGAAAGAGAGAGAGAGAGAGAGAGAGAGAGAGAGAGAGAGAGAGAGAGAGAAAGAAAGAAAGAAAGAAAGAAAGAAAGAGAGCCAGGCAAGTGCTGGCATTTCTACTTCACCGTCTCCGGGTCCACTGAGATAAGATCATGCAGCTTCTATGTTCCTATATATCCTTCCCATCAAAATGGTCTGTGCCCTCAAGCCATGAGACCAAAGAAACCTTTCCTTCTGTAACTCACCTCCTATTGGGTATTTGGTTACAGAAACAACAAAGTAACTAATACAGAACACTGGTGCCAGAGTGTGGGGTGCTTGTCATGATAGACCTGACCCTGTGGGTCTTAAGCAGTTAGAACTGGTTCATAGGAAGGATGTGAAAGAGTTTAGAGTTTGGGGCTAGCAAAGCCCTAGAATGCCACAAGCAGAGATTAATGGACCACTCTAGTGGAGTGTGGAACACCAGAATGCCGGGAGAAATGCAAGCAGTCGAGGCCTGGCTCATGAGGTTTCTCAGAAGAATAAGGGTTCTATAGGGAACTGGACTAGAGGTCATTCATTTCACATCTGGCAAATAATATGGATATGGCTGGTCTGTATCCTGGACAAGTAATGAACTAAGTTGTTTGACAGAGGAAATTTCAAGACAGTAGAACATTCAGCTAAGGCATTGTTACTACCCATTGCATTTAGTCAGGTTTACAGTGAGAATTCAAAGGAGGAAAATGAGCAGTGTGCAGTGTGGTGAGGTAAGGAGTGTGAATGTGTGTGTGTGTGTGTGTGTGTGTGTGTGTGTGTGTATTCTGGTGTGGAGTCAGAGGGCAACTTGTAGAAGTCAGTACTGTTCTTCTGAGTTCTCTGGGGATTGAACTCAGGTCCTCAGTGTTGGTAGCAGTAAGTACCTTTAACCACTGAGGCACCTTACCAAAGGGTGCAGGCAGGTAGGTTTGGAAAAGAACATCTATACTTAGTGCTACTAAAGAGAAACTGGAGAGTTTTCACTGAGAAAGCAGGAAAGGTTGGAAAGGCACCCTCAGAGAGAGACCCCATCCATGGACAGTGTACAACAATGCAAACTCTTTTGAAAAAGAGTCTCGTCTGAAAATGGAGACAGAACAGAGAACCCAAGCGTGTCATGCTGCGTGAGAGCCACATGGGAGAATGGTTTCCATGTTCAGCCAGGAAGACACAGGAACGCTGCTGCAGCTGTGATCCTAGGGGGCAAACAATTTCTTGAGCTGGCGGCAAGAACTTAGTATCACTCACATGATAACTGATTTTCATAAATGCAAAAACAAGGGGGTCAAAGAGGCTTACACCAAGGTTCCAGGAAGCTGCTGAAGCCAAGTAGCGTGCAGCAGGGCCAGATCTGCTATGGGTAATCTCCTGAGTTCATGAGGCCAAGTTGCAGTAGAGACATAGCACACCATGTTATGATTATGTTATATAGTGTGGTGTCTAGAAACATGGGACATTCACCAAGGAGAACTGTACACACTGAATGGACACACCTACCCACGGCCAAGGCCTGAGCTAGGCGTTTCCAGACTCTGGGTCACTTATCCAGGAAACTGACAAAAAAGGCTAATGGATTTGCAAAAGAGGCAAAACCAACACCACTAGATCAAAGGGGTTGTAGATTAAAGAAGGACACACTGACAAGATGGACAGTGGACCACATAAGTGGCAGAACTCAAGGGCCTCCATTATTGTTTGGGGTTTCCTTACATGGGGTTCAAGAGAAGAAGTTGGTTACTAAGTTGTCTGGTTTGGGTGGATTTTATATTTTGATTGATAAATCAGGTTATATAATACTTTCTTTGCTCTGAATGTTCTTCCCATAATGCCTCTGATTTAAAATATACACACTTGCAATTGTGTGTAAGCATGAAATGATACATAGGATGTTATCCCTAAAAGGTTACAGAAGGATATAAATTTGCCCTACTGTGCATGCAGCCAAAACCAGGTCAGTCCAGACCAATCCTTCTAGAACTAATATACGGTATGCTGGGAATACCTTGGCTTGGAAACTATACAAATTTGACTATATCCAGGGGAAGAGAGACTTACACTATGCTTAGGAATGAGAATACTTGTAGCCTGATGTGTGTGTGTGTGTGTGTAAGGGGGGAGGTGTGTTTCTAGAGGTTCTTAAGTTATTAGAGATGATGTTTGCAGGGGTGTGTGTATACATAGCATGTTCAGTTGAAGGAACCAGGCTTTGTGTGGGCATTATTATGAGGAGGTGGTGTGTGTAACTGAAAACCAAATGGGGTTCCAAGCTAAACTATCTCCTGTGCCTTCCTGCCTCAGAGCCAGTCCAAAAGAAATACCTTTGTGCTACAGGCAAAGAGCTGGAGAGACAGGACTGCCTAAGGTTGTTGGAGCCCAGATAATATCATCATAAACCCTGGGTTTGTGGTGATGTGGAGGTGCAGGGATAGTACCTTCCCAAATGGCCCTCAGACTTGCTTTACTGTTTTCCTAGTTCTCTCCCTTTTGGAATATTTACTACTCTGAGTGATTGTATATTATCCATACTTTTTTTTTTTAATTTTAAGAGGCACATAGCTAAGAGTTTGTCTTGAGTGTCAGAAGAGATTTTTTACTTTTAATGGTGTTGAAACTGCCAAAGACCATGGGGAATTTTGTGGTTGGACTGAATGTATTTTTGAATTATGGGATGGCCAGGAGCCTATGAGGACTAGGGATTGAATGCTGCCCTAATTTGCTTCCTTGTTGCTATGATAAACATGACCAAAATGTGGTTTAGGGAGGTAAGGGTTTATTTCATTTTATAGTTTACAGTCTTTCATCAAGGGAAACTATGGTAGAAACCCAGAACAGGAACCCAGAGCTCAAACCAACCAACCAGCGCAAACAGTATGACTTAAAAATGATGCCGGTGGTTGTGGTACACACCTTTAATCCAGCAACTGGGGAGGCAGAAGCAGACAGATCTCTCTGAGTTTGAGGCCAGCCTGATTGAACTCCAAGAGCCAGGACTACACAAAGAAACCTTGTCTCAGGGAAAAAAAAATATATATATATATATATGAGTCACCATGTTAAGGAATAGATTTGTGATGGTTACTCTTCATCATCAACCTTGTAGATTAAAAGAAATGCTAAGCTCATTAGTAAAGAATGCTTTGTGTGTATGTCTATATAAGGCTGTTTCCAGAGAGGATTAACTTCATTGAAGAAATCTGTAATATAGGTAGCACTGTGCCGTGGGACGAAATCCTACACTGCATTAAAAAAAAAAAAAAAAAAAAAAGAGTAAGGGAAAAGCCAGGCAAGTGCAGACATTCCCTTTCCTCTACTTCCTGATCCTCCAAGATGTGAGCATACACCAGCCTCACCTTCCCCACCAGAATGGGCTGTAGCCATAAGCCCTAAGCCCAGATAGATCCTTCCTTCCACTGTACCAGCAACAAGAGCAGTAACGAATGCAGGTGTACACACACACACACACACACACACACACACACACACACACAGAGTTACCACCACTTCCACCTTTCCCACTCTCCCCACACCCCCTGTCTTCACCCTGCCTCCCACTGCCAAAGCACAGGGACAAAGGTCTTGGTCCCTGTTAAAGCAGTTCTCAGAGATAGAGCTTCCAGGAGTTACTGGATCGTGACAGTTTTGCCTTTACCAATGGGCTAATCGGTTGATAGATTCAAAAATTGAACAGATGATAAGAAATAATAGAACGGTGGAGAATGGGGGTTATTTGGAGAAGAGGGCCACAGCAGGTGTGGCTTTGAAGGATGCATCTTGCCTCCCGATTCCTGACTACCGTGGTGCTTAGGTACTGGCCTCCATGGTATACTGCTTCACCTCAGGCTCAAAGCAGGTAGTCCGGCCAACCCTGGATGGAAACTGCTCTGCTCAGTGACAAGAAACTGACTAATACAGGTGGCCTCACCTAAAGCCCTGAAAGCGGTGCTCTGGACGAAGCAAGCCCTTGGTGGATGTAGCCATCATTAAGGGGAATACGTCTACCTAACTCTTTCCGTTTCTCTGTAAGATGGAAACAGTTATGATTCTATTTTACAAATGAGAAACTGGCTTCAGAGTTGTTAAGCAAGTTTGCTAAGGTCTGAATGCTAATTAGAAGCAAACTCAAGGCCCTGAACAGGAGTGCTTGGATACAGACCACCATGGTTTTATTTACTGTGCAGAATGATACAAATGCCTTTCTAGACAGTTACTCACCTAGGACTGGGGAAATCAGATGTTTCATGCTTATCAAGTGCCAGACGCTCTGTTGGGGTTTTACCCGTGTTAATGCAAGCAAACAAATTACTCTGGTTTAAATTTAAAAAACATGATTAGGTCTTTACCAAGTGTTGAAAGCCAGAGGAAGGCAAACACCATACCTCCTGAAGCTCTATTTGCTTTTCCTCTTGGGGTTCCTCTTCTCCCCTAATGACTCTAGGGATCCAAAGGCCTGGCAAGCTCCTAGCTCCTGCAGGCAGCCATAACACTCACTGTGTGCACTATTCTGTCTGATCACGTATCAGCTATAAGGATAAGCCACATACAGAGGAAGGGGGTTGTTTATTTGTCTTTGTGTTGTTTTGGTTTGGTCCACCTTCCTCAGCTAAATTTAGAACTATTGTCCTAGTTCCCTTTCTGAACAACAACAAAAAACAAAGAAAGAGACAACAACAATAAAAAACTAACGTATTACCTTTAAGAAACTGAAGATTTTTGTTTTGTTTGTGACACAACTCATTCAAGTCCAATACAGGTAACTATAGGCAATAACCTTGACTATATAACTCAGGCTACTAAACATGCAGAGAAAAGGGATCTCAGGAGAAAGATGTCCCCATCTTCACTAAAACATGCAATGTTGATTTAGACAAGATATACTTAATAGAAAAAGAAAAAAAAAGGATCAGTTTAAATGCTTTATCAGAGAAGTTGGGAAAGCATTAAAATTCTTTTAAGTTTGAATATTTTTACATAAAATGAATTTGTATATTAGTCTTATTCAAATGTATGTCATGTAGTTGTATCCATGTCAAGATAAAGGAGCTTATCAGGGGCTAGGGATACAGATCAGCAGCTAAGAAGACCCAAATTATGTCCCTAGCATCCACATGGGGCAGATCATAGATGCCTGTAACTCCAGTTCCTGGGGATCCTGTACTTCTAAACTCTCTAGGCTCCTACACATATGTGCACAGGAACTCAGAATTATGCATAATTTAATAATAAAAGGTATCTTTTTGAAAAGATCTTTAAAGAAATACATCAGAACATACAGTATATGAGGGGGAATGGATTTATGACCTCCACAAACAATAAAATAACCCATTAAGTTTGCATATAGCCTAGATATGTCTTCACTTATCACTTTTTTTTTTAAAGTTTATGTCTTAATGTGCACGTAACAGAAATGTCTATGGAGGCTAAAGGAGAACAATTGATCTTCTAGAGTTGGAGTTCCATTGCTGAGAATGGAACCTGGGTCTTCTCCATAAGAACAGCAATATTTTTTTAACCATGGAGCCATCTCTCCAGCCTCAACGCACATTATTTTAAAGTCTTTAAATGCCTGACACAATAAAAATGCTATATAAACATCTGCGCCGTTATTTAGAGATTCATGAAAAAAAAAGTCTGTAGACATGTTGAATGCAGGTAGGACTTTAAAACTCATTTTCCTCCACAGCCAACTGGCAACATGGAACCTCGAGGGACAGCTTAATTAACAGTGACTCCCTCTGGGAGTTAATGTTGGCTTAATGGGTCAATGGCGGCTTCCTTCCTCCTCATTCATTTTAGTTAAAGACTTATTAATTAATTAGATATTGTCATTATTAGAGTGTATGTGTATGCTGTGTGAGGTGTGCCCACAATGAAGAGGGAGTCCTTTAGAGCTGAGTTACAGGAGGTCGTGAGCTGTCTGAATTTGGTACATGGAATCTGTCTGAATCGGGTACAAGGAATGTAGCTGGTTTGGGTTCCTTCTTCTGCCTGAGTAGGAAGCACTCTTGTCACTGAGCCATCTCTCACACATTTTCGTATTTTAAAAACTGTATATGATGAGTCCATGTAATTTTATAATCTAGAAATAAATAAGAAATTATTATTTTAGTTTAAAAGTAATACCAGGGAGAGAAAATTTGTTAACATTAATACTCACTAATTTAATCCTATGTAAGAGTCTAAGAATTTTAATTGAACTAAAATAATAAAGGTACTAATTTTAAAAAATAAAAATAAATTGCTGGGCAGTGGGGGTACATAGCTTTTATCCCAGCAATCAGAGGCAGGTGTATCTCTGTAAGTTCAAAGTCAGCCTGGTCTACAGAATGAGTACCAGGATAGCCAGGGCTATATAGAGAAACCCTGTCTTGAAAAGAAGAGGAAGGAGGAGGAGGAGGAGAAAGAGAGTTAAGAAATTAATCAACAGAATAAGTTACACTTATAGTCCAAATTTTGTAACAAAGTATTTGTGATAGACACCTGCTTGTATACATTTATAAACAATGCAAAGCATAAAAAAATTCTCTCTCCTTTTGGGCACTGATGTTTAACCTTGAGGAAGGGAGCTAAGGAAAGTTACAAACAATAACCTTTCCTCCAAAGAAAAAAGAAAGAAAGAAATACACAAAAATTAAGAAATAAACTTCAGTGCTTCCTGGTCCCCAGAGCCCACCCATTCCCTCATGGGTCCCCAAGAAACATACTTAACTCAACTTCACGAATTTTTCTCCTTCACTCACTTTTCAAGTTTTACAATGAAGCATTTCAATCCCAGGGAAGCATAGAACAATGGATATTATTAGCAACATTTTATCAACTCTTACCTGACTTAGTAATTCCTTATTCCTTTCCCCTTTTTTCTTTATTTGTTGTTTATATAATTTGAGATAGGTACTTGCTATGCAGCCCAGGTTAACTTCATACTCAAAATGCTCCTCCTTTAATCTCCTGAGTACTAGTATTAAAAGTGTTACATACACACTATCTCTGCCCTACTTCAGTCCCCATATCAACTCCCAATACAAAGTCTTTGAAGATAATCTCAGGTATAGAATTCTATAGAATTCTTCTCATTTAAAATATGCAATTTTAAAATATTTATTTATTTTGTCTTATTAACTTTTCTATTGCTGTTATATGACAACCTTTAGAAGAAAGAATTTATTGTGGCTTACAACTTCAGAGGGTGAGAGTCTGTGACCATCATAGTGGGGAGCAGGGCAGCAAGTAGGCAAACATGGCCCTGGCACAGTAGCTGAGAGCTTACACCCTCATCCATAAACAGGAAGCAGAGAACATCCTCAGAATGACACTGAGTCTTTTGAAAGCGCAAGCCTGTCCCCAGTGACATACCTTCTCCAATAAGGCTATCTCTCCTAATCCTTCCCAAATAGTTCCAACCAACCAAGTATTCAAACGTAGGAGCCTATGAGGCCTTTCTCATTCAAACCAAAATAATCTTTAATATTTTAAATGATGTGTATGCATGGGAGGGTTGTATGTACATATAAGTGCAGATGTTTGTAGAAGCCAATTGTGAGATTCCAGACAATTGGAACCCAAACTCAGATCATCTGTAGTAAGTATTCTTAACCACTGAGACATCTCTTCAGCCCTGGGTGCTGTTTTGACATTGCTATTTAACTGTTTAACTCTCTCACTAGACAGAGTCACTTGAGAAGAAGAGCCTTCCTTTTTTGCTTTGCATCTCCCCTCTGGTTGGTTGAATGTTGGTCCCTGAAAATATCTGTGCAAGACTCAGCACATGCAAGGTAACCTTGATAGGGGTGGACATGGTCACCAGAGATGAAATTAAGTCTTTCCAGTCAAAATTGTCTTGGCTCGCCAGGTGGCATTGAATCCAGTGACGAGTATCTGTCATGACAAGAGATACACAGAGGAGATGTTCAAGGAGAAGAGACTGACAGAGGCTGGAGTAGCACAGATAGATAGATAGATAGATAGATAGATAGATAGATAGATAGACAGACGGATAGACAGATAGAGGACTCTGTAGCAACCACGGAAAGCTAGTATACTCGTTACACCGTTAAGCTAAAGTGTATTTGTCAAATTGAAGACCTGAAAGACCTGGGTACGTGACTTTGCACCTTCTCCGAACCCCACAGAAAGGGAGGCACCCCAAAGGCCGCTGGACTCTGGCTAACAAACATGTCATTCTGTACTCTGGTGTCAACTGAACAATTTGTTCCTTTTAACGAGGTGTTTTTACCTCCCTCTATATTCATTGTCCTTCCCTCCCTGGTTTTACTGTAAGCGAAAGAACTGACTTTTGATGTATTGCCAGAACACAATAAATTATGAGTCTCTTTCTTTAAGTTGGAAAGGGGAAGAATTCTACTTCCCTATTCAGTTATTTCAGGCAAGGGTGGGAGCAGGTTCTGTGCCAGCGGCATCCTGATTATGATTCAGGATGTGCAGCCAAAGGCAAACAGTTCCTCTGTAAATTCAATCACATAGGAAGGAGCAATGGCCTAAACAAGAAAGGCCGAGTTTTCTTTGTGTGCACAGCCAAGGGGTCCTGGGAAGCTGGCTAGCGACGATGCCCTATCTTAAGCAAAGGCAAGACTGAACTCAAAAGTGGTCATCTAGAAACTTCTGCACGTATTCCACACAGGAGCGGAGCATCTCGGGCCTTACAGACCACATTCTGGACAACTTCAAATGCACTTTCGTCCTTTTGTAGTCTAAAAGGATGGAGGCTAACCAGAATTAAAATGTCAATTATTGTACTATTTTAGTTTTAGTTTTAGTGACATATTTGTGTGTGAGTCTGTGTACAGGTCTGTACATGTGAGTGCAGTACCTACAAATGCCAGAAGAGGGCATTGACTCCGCTGGAGCTGGCGTTGCAGATGATTCTCAGCTACATGGTATGCAAGCTGGCAGTCAAACTTGGATCCTCCAGCTATGTGAGCTGCTACCTGCCAAACCATCTCTCCATTCCCAAGTCTTTGTTGTTGTTGGTTGGTGGGTGGGTGGGTGAGTTGGTTAGTTGCATAATTATATGCAAAACATCCACTTTTTAAAAAAAAAAAATCACTTCTCCTTGGAAAAATATCTATATATAACTTTCATGCTATTGTATCTACAAAGGGCATAGGTGATAACACCTGTGGGTGTGCTCTTTTATCAGCATATAACGCCACTCCAAATGGAGAGTTTCTACTCAGTAAGCCGTGACCCAGTAATGGATTGAGAAATCAACTTGGCGAGAGGAACCAGAATTTTTATTTATCTGAAAGAGAAGGGAGTATATCTGAGTGCACAGCACACCTTGTGTAGCAGACTTACATGCATGCCTCTGGATTATGATAGAAAAGGAACCCTCCACTACGCTATGAACCAAAACGTGCAGCAGTGCCTGCCTGAGAAAAGCCCGGTCCTTTAGTCCAGAAAGGACTCCATCTCATCACCACTATCCCAATCCTTACACGCGCTAGTTCTTATCACACAGTGAATTCACCAGGAACGATCTACCATGCACCTTGTGAGAGGGGCTGACATACAAATGCAAGGGTTCATATGTTCCTTCTGCTCCAACCTCATCATGCCTGAAGCTCAGCCCCTTCAGCCCTTGGTCCTCATGGCTGTGCCTCGGTGGAACCTCACGCAACTCCGCTGTCCTAGGTTTGTTGCCAGTTGCTGTGATAAGATACCCTGATTGGAGAAATGATTTCTTTTAGCTCGCAATTCCAGGTTCTAATCCACCATCAAGGGGAAGTCAAAGCATCTGAAACTTGAGAAGCAGCTTAGCCATGGCCACGGTCAAGAGCATAGAAAGAATGGCTTCATGCATGCTCCCTTTCTGAATTCTTTTACATCCCGGGGCCCAAACCTGGGGAATGGTGCCACCCACCTTGGGCAGGTCTCCCCATCTTAACTAACACAATCAAGATAATCCCCCACAGACGTGCCCACACGCCGACCTGATCTACATGACTCCTCACGAAGACTCTCTTCCCGTTTGTTGTGGTTTGACTAAGAATGCCCCCATAAGCACAGGTATAGGAACTCCTGGTCCCCAGCTGATGGTGCTGTTTAGGGAGACGGTACAGCATCCTTGCAGGAAGTTGGTCATTGGATTGAGCTCTGAAAGCACACATCCTCGCTCTTCTTCCAGTTTGCTCTCTCAGCTTCGTGTCCGCGGTTGAAGGTGTAATCTCCGTTGATTGCTCTAGCTGCAATGTCCCCATGTTTGCCCCTTCCTCTGCCACATTATGGATTCTCCCTCTGGAACTGTGAGCCCAAATAAACCCTTCTCTTCTATGAACTGTTTCTGTCTCAGTGCTTTGTCACAGCGACAGAGAAATTAAGCCCCAGACCCTCCCTCCCCATCCCACTCTTCTATAGCCTTTTTAAAGACAAGTCCTCACTATGTAGTTCTCAGTGGCCTGGAGCTCTCAATGTAGAACAGGCTGGCTTCAAACTCAGAGAGATCTACCTGCCTCTGCCCAAATGCCAAGATTAAAGGCGTGCATCACCATATCTAGACTAGCCTTCTGCGATTTCTGATGCGGACATGGCGTTCCTAAATTTAGTCTCTGAGGAAGGAAATGTACCATCCTAACTCCTATCACCATCAACCTTCTTTAGTTTTCCATGCCAATTCAATTCCCCCACCCCCACCCCCATTGTTGTTTCAACCAGAGGAGGGCTTCTCTGGCCTCCAGGAAAGTTCTTTCTCTCATTCCTCACCTTGCTGACTTCCACAGCTTCACAATGTTCTGACAAATGTCACACTTGCGCCCTTTCCCCTGAACACCTGCAATGGATTTTGGGGCAGGCTTTCTGGTCCTCTATGATTAATGGGTAGAACGGCACCTTTCTAATCACAGGGCTACAGCTAGGTTAGCCAAGTGGTACCAGCTGGAAGATGCACATGGGCTCCAGGGGAACTGGACCTGAGTTTTGGTGACGATGCCTTGCAAGCTTGTCTACTTGACAGACATACAACTCGGACTTTACAAAATCAGGGCAAGGCTGACACCCACCTGAGGTGAATTGTAGGGGTCCATTGTCTTAAAAGGCTGATCGGCATTGCTTGTGATGCTCTGTGGGCATCTCAGAAAGGAACTTCAAAGCCCGATTTTGTTCTTTGAGTGCCCTCGGAAATCTGCATCCCCCAAAGAAGATGCATAAAACAGAGGCTTCTGGGAAAATACAGCAAATCTAATGAGCCAAGTGATTCTTGACATCTTAGGATGGCACAAAGAATAAAGGGGGGGGGGCTAGGAAAGCAGGAGACACTTCTATCCCTGGGCTGGCAGTGGCTGAGCTGCACTGGGCTGCAGAGATTCCCTCACTGCTGCATGAGCACAGACCGTGACAAAATAAGTCTCATGCTTCTTCCTACAGTCCCGAGTCCACTTCAGGCCACAGGGCGTACTTGATGGGAAGCAAGTGTGCAAAAGAACACGGCACCCTTGTGTATTCCCCCTACCTGTTATGGTTTGGATCTGAAACATCCCCATAGGCTTATGATTTTTATGCTTGGCCCACAACCTGCGAACCTCTTTAAAAAATAATAATAATTATGATTTATTTATTTGTATTTTATGTACATTGCTGTTTTGCCTGCATGTATGCCTGTGTGAGGGTATCAGATCCTCACACAGGGAGTTACAGACAGGTTTGAGCTGGCATGTGAGTGCTGGGAATTGAACCCAGTCCTCTGGAAGAACAGCCAGTGTTCTTAACCATGAAGGCATCTCTCCAGCCCTGTAAACCTCTTTTTGTAAAGGGATGCGGGGCCATTAGGAGCTGGAGCCCAGCCAGTTGCAGTTAGCCTTTGAAAGTTATACCTAACTTTGGTTCTGGCCTGTGTTCTCTGTTTCATGGGCCACCGCTGTCTTAGTCACTCTTTTTCTTTTTTTTTTTTTTTTTTTTTTTGCAGCTGTGATAAAACACCATGACCAAAGGCAACTAAAGGAAGAGTTTATTTTGGTTTATGGTTCCAGAGGGATAAAAGCTCATGATGGCAGAATGGAGGCATGGCAACAAGTAGCCATCATGGCAGCAGGACCACGAAGCTGGGAGCAGATAGAAAGCAGAGAGAGCCATCTGGAAATGACCGGAGTCTTTAAACTCTCAAAGCCTGCCTCCTGTGACATACTTCTCCCAACAAGGCCACACCCCCTAGACCTCCTGAAACTGTGCCACCACCTACTGACTATGTGTTCAAATATGTGAGCCTATCGGGGACATCCTTCTTCAAACCACCGCAGCCGGCCCGTGAATAAGCCACACCTCACACTCCTACCTCTACGACCCCACCATACCCTCACCATGACAACAGACTGAAATCCCTTTGAAACCATGAGCCCAAACAAATCTTTTCTGCCTTCAGTTGTTTTCCTGTTAGGTATTCTGGTTACAGCAACACAAAACAACCAGGACCCAACATCTCTGTGTGTAAAGCCTCCATTTTATCCATGGGGCTGCTCTTCTGAGGGAGCATCAGAAAAGTGCCACCGACTGTGTGATGTCAAAAAAAAAAAAAAGAAAAAAAATCAAGTTTGTCTTTAAATGATTCTCAAGCCCTTTGATGGTTTATCTGTGGCATGTTAGTGAGAAAAATATTAGCACATTTCACTTTCTACATGGAAAAAAATGCAAAAATGTAATATAGATAAAATAAGTAAAAGTCACTTATACATATAAGATTATTTATTAATGAGTAAGAACATATATAAAAGCAAATTAGGTATTCTTCTCTGCTCTTGGGACTTGAAAGGATAAAGCTTTCTGAAGTCAATTTGGCAATACAAGCCAATAATTATAGCATCTCCACACCCTCTTGATACTAATTTCAATTCTGCAACTACATCAAAGGGAAATAACAGGCCTGTAGACACGTACGTAAAAGTCCTCATCACAGGAGTTTTTGTAACAGTCGTGAACAGCAACCTAATCCACTATTAGTAAACTGAGTGAGCCGTGATGATGTATGGATACACATGGGGAACACATCTAAATGATGTCGGGGGGACTGGTCATGGTCTGGGGAGATATAAAACTAGGTGTGCTGTTAGGATCTCAGTGTTGGCAGGAGGTAAGGAGATGGGAGGCTGCAGAGAGTAAGGTGACCACGTTACAAAGGAGATGGCCTCCTGTGACAGGAGAAAGCTGTGTGGAGTGACCTCAGTCAGGACAAGAGATGACTCCCACAGAACTAAGCACGCATACACAAGCACACACAGAGACACACATACTCACACAGACACACACACACAATTAAAAATTATAAAAAGAAATCTTTAAAAAAATGGTCATAAAATTGTGAATGAGAAAGATTGAGAGTGAAAGGTAATTGCTATGAAACCAGGGTGGGAAAATCTGGATACCGAATTCTCCTCTAACTTTTCTGGTCACTAAAAGGCAAGTCAATAAAGTGTTAAAGTAATAATAATAATAATAATAGTAAACACCACAAGAAGAACTGTGCTATTCAGTAATAATTAGTGCGTGGGGGAAGGAGAGAGGGGTCTTACACTCTGACTTTTTAAAAAGTAAGTTCCATTAAATTCAAAGAATCAAGAACTTTTTCTTGGGGTAGGGGGACACTCTCCCAACGCCAGCATCGATATAGAAACACACGGACAAGTACACAGCCACATAAGTTCATGATGCTGACCAAGGAATCTAATGCGCTTATTTTTAAAGGCATGAGACTTGAACAGGAGAAAAGAGACTTGACCCAAATGTATGGAAGCTATTGCTTCAGTGTCTACGCTAGCAAGCTGGGCGAGCATGTGGAGACTCCCAAGACAGGTTGCTATGTGCTCTGTGCTGGTGACTTGAGGAATCCTGGGTTTCATATCTGCATTCCAGGGCTAAGCTTGCTGGGAAGCCAAAGCACGGTGCATTTCTTAGCCAGGTCAAGGTTCTAACCTGCTGCACTCCTATACTCTACGTACTTAGAGACGGTATGAGGGAAGCTTGCCTCCTTCCTGGGTGTGTGCCTGCATGCTGATGGGTGTGAGTGAGGTGGGACCCTGATAAATAAAGGAGTTTGTTACTAGAATTGGGTTTGGGTTTTGCTTTTGGTTTTTGATCTATGTTTCTCCTTTCTTTGTTTCTTCTTCCTTTTCTTCTTCTTCTTCTTCTTCTTCTTCTTCTTCTTCTTCTTCTTCTTCTTCTTCTTCCTCCTCCTCCTCTTCTTCTTCTTTCTTAGAAAAACAAAACAAAGAAACAAACAAACAAAACCACCTTGCTTAAAAAGAAGAAAGTCTTGTAGAACAGGGTTTTCTTCCTAAGCACCCTCAGGCCTATTTCCCTCCTAGCCTGCTGGTTCAAAAGTCTGGAGCCCATCAATCTCTGCCCTTGGGGCCTTTGAAATGACTATAATTAACCTTATCTGGGCATCAGGATTCAACAGTATCAGACACAGAAGGAGTCAAAGAGCCATAACCTGGGGCAGAGGTCTGTCTTTGCACCAGAGATAACAGGTCCCTCAGGCGAGGAGTGTTTCCTGCTGGCCTCTTGCAGAAAGCTGACTATTCATTGGTCCTCACAGCTACCAACCATGAAACAGCTTCTGGTTCTGACAGACCAGCAGTGAACAGTGTCTGTGGTTCCTCCAGGAGTGCTACCTGAAGGAACTCCACTCCATGGGAAAGGGGAAAAGAACCTGAGGCTGGATGGAAGAAACTCAGTGTTCCTGCTGATGGAGATGTGCAAGTCCATCTGGTTCTCACAACTCTCCTAAGCCAACTCAGGCGTAGTGACACATTTAGCCTACTTGGAAGTTCACTGGAGATATACTGCTCTGGTGCCTGGATATCAGTCATGATGGGATTATTTATACCATGAAAAATCTGTAAAATCAACAAATCAGAGCTATCTCCTCTCCTGTACCTCCACCCAGAGCCCGCTGCTGGACATTTCCCAGACTATAGCAACATCTGCATCCTTCTTGCACATGACCATTGTCTGACACTGTAAAGGGTCCTGAGCATCACATTCCACCCCATGCAGCTGCTGCGTGTTGATTGCTGACAGCCCTTATAAATCTCTCCAGGAACTGCCATAAGTCGTAGCCCAGGCCTGCTTATCAACTGGTCAGTTCTGGGTGGGACAGCAAGACCACTTCTACATAAGACAACGTGAAGGAACACACACACACACACACACACACACACACACACACACACAGTAAAGGGAATTTTGGCCAACTCTAATATTTTACACACGGTATTCCCTTCTGGCTTCCACTCTTGAAAGGTTGAGAGGGGAGGCGCTGTGACCCAGGCTCTCTCCTTTCCCTTTGTGATTATCTTTCTGTGGTTCGTGGAAGGATGGATGAGCTTCATTTCAAACCTAATGTTCAATCATCTTCCGGGATCCTAGGAACCTTTCAAGTCTCAGGCCCAGCTGGCATGGTGATTCCAGTATCCAGGGTGCTGGGGCAGAAGGAGCAAGGTTGGAGGTCAGCCAGGGCTACATGGTGGGTTCAAGGTCAGCTCAGCTCAGACTATCGAATAAGGCTCTGTCTCAACAAGTATGTACTAAACACAGAAACAAACATCTGGCTTTAAGAGAGAGAGATTATCTTCCCTCCTCTGTTTAGTCATTCCCTCGTCACCTGTTCATTTTTCTCTTTCTTCTGAAACCCGTAATGCCATCTTGGGTTCCCTAGATCCAGTTTCCTGGGCTTTGATCTCTTGACCACTCTCTTTGCATTTGGTTCCTATGACTGGCAGACTTTTGCGTTTAGGTTTCTAAGCCACTTCTTTTAACTCATCCAACGCATTGTTTTAGTTTAGGATGCCTTTGAGTTCTAGGATGCCTTTTGATCTTGTTTTTGTTTGTTTTGGTTTTTGGAAAACAGGGTTTCTCTTTGGCTATCCTGGAGCCTGCTCTGTAGACCAGGCTGGCCTCAACTCACAGAGATCCACCTACCTCTGCCTCCCACACGTTGGGATTAAAAGGATGTGCCACCACTGGGCTCCTTTTAAAATTTTTGATAATGTTTTTTAATGTCCTGGTAGCATTGCTTTCTTGAGGTTTTTCTCTTCTCTCTTGCCCAGATGAGTCCCATATATGTATTACAGTGCTCTTCAGCTCAGGCCCTGGGGTTCCATAAGCAAAAAACAAAACAAAACAAAGACAAAAAAAACCAAAAACAACCCTACCAGTATAGGAAGGTATATTAGTCACTTTTCTACACCTGTGATAAAACACCATGACCAAAACAACTTTAAAATTTTTAGATTTATTTTTATTATTTAAGAATGTTTTGCCTGCATGTGTGTTTATACAACACATGAATATTTGGTGCCTGTGGAGGTCCAGAGCTTTCATGTGAGTGCTAGGAATCAAACCTGTGTCCTTTGCAGCAACACTTTGCCCTTAACCACTGAGAAAACTCTCTCAGCCCAAGAACCAGACAACTTGTAAAAGAAAACATTTGATTCAGAGTGTTAGAGTTCATGGAGGCAGGAACCACTGAAAGCTCACATCTTGAGCTACAAGTGGGAGACAGAGAGCACACTGAGGATGGTGAGAGTTTTTTAAAATATCAAAGATCATCTGTTATTGTCCATAATGATAATTCACTGAGGGGGTACCATGGCAGGCCCATGCCAAGGTATACCCCGTGAGGAATGACACCACTCAACAGATCTGGTATAAGGAAGTTTACTGGAGGAAGGGAGAGGAAGGCCTGGGGAAGATATAGAGGGCAGGGAAGAACTATAAGAGCAGAGACAGAGGGGGCAGGGAGGGAGAGGAAGGGGGGACCTAGAACAGAGAGAGGGAGCTGGAACAGGGAGAAACTAGATGAAGAGAGGGAGAGAGAGAGAGAAAGAGAGAGAGAATACTAGGGTGGTGGGAGGCCTTATATCCCCCCACACCTGGTGTACCTGGCGGTGGTGGCAGGTATGATGTCAGCATTGATAGAATCTGAAGGAGGTCCTGCTGAATTGCCTGCGTGCTAACATCATCTACCATGACACACCTCCTCCAACAAGGCCTTACCTTTATACTTCCCAGACAGTTCCACCAACTAGGAACCAAGTATTCAAACACGTGAGCCTACGGAGGCCATGCTCATTCAGACCACCACAGAAGGCATTGCTTCATGGGCCTTCAGTGCAGTAGCACAGAGGACCCCTCTAGTCCTAGTGGAGGCATCAGGCTGAGGAGCTCCACTGTCTCCTCAAGCGTCTTCGTCTCAGCTGAGTTGCTGAGGGTGGTCCAGCACAAGTCCTGACTGCCCTTTCCCCTGGGGGCATGAATGTGAAGGACCAAGCAGCAAAGGTCTCACCACAGCGAGCAACAGCCCTAAGCCTTCCAGGCACTGGTACCCAGGGAAAAAAGTCTTGCCCCAGCCACCTTTGTCCAGGCTCCATCAAAGCAGGGATTGCTTTATATAATTGTTGGGATAGCCTTCTGTAATATTGTGAATATAAAATGCTCCTCTTCCCTGGGCTCCTGTATTGAAAGCTTGTTCCCCAGCACTGTTTTGGGAGTTGGGACCTAGCTGGAGGAAGTGAATCTGCCTCCCACAGTTATACCTACTTCTTGATCCCATTCTTTCACTCTGCTTCCTGTCTACCACAGACTGTGCAAGTTCTGCCACACACTGCCATGATGCCCTGCCTCATCACAGGTTCAGAACCTACAGACCCAGGGCTATGGACCAAAACCTCTCTAGCTAAAATAAATCTCATCCACTTCAGTTTCTGTCAGGCATTTTGTCACACCAATAAAAGGTTTAACAAACCCTCACAGGATCTGCCTCTACCATTCCCATCAGGAGAACACTCAGGCTAGAGCTGAGCCTACAGTGTTAGAAAAACCTAGACAACCCCCAATTTGTCTTTAACAGAAAGGACACACTTGATCTGCTGAGCCTGGCTGATTCCTCATTTACTTCTGTTGTCCTCTGATATCTCTGGGGCTAGGGAGAGGAATCTTCAAAGTTGTAAGTGTTAAAGAAACATCCCGGGCTTGCTAGATTTACTTTAAAATCACGTTCATGGGCCATTAGGATGGCTCAGTGAGTAAAGGTTTATGCCTCCCAGCCTGGCAAGGTCAGTTCAAACCTTGGGGTCCACTTAGTAGAAGGAAAGGAACCAACTCCTACAACTTGTCCTCTGACTTCCACATACATGTTCTGGTGTAGTTATGCACACACACATGAATGCACACACATACACACACAAATTAATAAATCTCCTACATCTACAGGCATATTAAATAAAAAAAGTCTACCTGGATAAAATACCACACTGCTCTCATTTATAAATAACTTATCTTTCTTTTTTTCTACATCATCTAATATTTCTTATTGATGAAAGACAAAATAATTATTCTGTCCAGTTGCTCACTCAGCAAAACACCTTAGAAGTAGACACTGATTCTCATAGGCGTTTCAGAGGGAAGAATGGAGAAGAAAGTAAGCAAAGCTTGGCATTTCCATGCCAGAGGCTATAAAATGAGGCCCCATCTTCTCAGTGGACTCACCAGGCTGATAGTTAGCTGTGCAGGCAAAGGATGAGCAGGCTCTCTCCCAGAGTCCCCAGGATAGATGATGTTCAGAGGCAGTCCCTAGTCTCCTCCCACCATCCAGAACAGAATCACTTCCTGTCTGTACTGGCTCCAGTGCCAGGCCTGTTGCCTGGCCCTGAGCTGGTTGGATAAATCCATTCTCTGCTCACTTGATGACACAGTGTATGTTAATACATGGCTCTGCTGTGTCATGGCCACCCTCAGACTCAAAGTTCCATCTAGACTGGAGACTGAAGTTCAAGTTATGTGGGAAGATTTCTGCTCAACAGAAGGGCTCACGCTTCAAGGCTCTTTAGGAGCTCCTGGGTCCTGTTGGTTCACGAAGCAGATTTCTATTGAAGGAGCTGCGCCCCACAGTAAATGGGTGTGGCCTGGAAGTTTCCTGGGGCCATGACACTGAGAGGTCTGTGCTGGCTGTAAAGAAGGCTCAGGGTGTTGCAAGGATGCTTCTGGTTCCAACTGTATGGCAAGCTCAGTTGGGCAATATTAGATAAATCTGTCTGTTCCTTCCAAAGTGTTCCTCTGCTCTGAGGTCATCTCGGGGGCCTATTGAAACTCTCCTTCGTGGTTGCCAAGTATGATTCAAGGGAAAGACTGGGTGTGTCCTCGCAGCACGCCTCAGGAAAGCCTACAGGTGCTGTGAGATACAGAAGAGTCTTGTGGGTCCATGTCCCAGCTCTGTCCCACAGGCATCTGGAAGAGCTATCCCCAGAAAGAGATGCTGGCAGGATGGGTGATATTTAGAGGGCCGGCATAGTATAGGGCTGGGTCTGAAGTCTCTCTGCTTTCGCCGCTTGGTTCCAGAGCATGTCTGGGGTGAAGGCTGGACAACCCAAGGCTGCAGATCAGCTCTCGGGGGAGCTGGAAACAGTGGCTCCTTAACGATGGGTCCAGAAGAGTTGCAATAGTTTAAGCTCATGTCTGAGCTGCCAGATTGACCACAGGAGCACATACCAGCCAGAGAGCAGCTCTGGTCTGAAACCACTTCTGAGCTGAGCTGCCCCTCTGGCAGAAGCTATAACCCCATTGCTGCAAGCCACGTTTTATGGAGTTCTTTTATTAGTCTCCCATGGAACCCATAGCCACATCATAAAATTAAATACCCCATTCTGTACATCTAGTCCACCGACTTCTTGAGCCCTGATTAACACTGGGCTTTTCCTTCTGGGGTTGTATTACAGTAACATTATAACTGACAGCAAAGAACTCTTTGCTAGGAGCAGTGAAATCCTTCAGGCTCACAAGGCCTATTCTCAAATCACAGTGTGTCACGGGTGTGTCCCTCTTTCTCTGTAGCCTCCGTGGAAGCCTCCCATTAATATCTTTCTGACTCTTCCATCCTCCCCCTTCTTCTTCTATTCGAGCTCTCCTTGAGTTGCCTTATTGCCAAGTGGCCTAGTGCTTGCCTAGGGTCACAGGTCAGGGTAGCCCCAACTCACCCTGAGAATAAATTTAGCCTATGGGTTATATCCCAGATGGAGAGGTTATCTTTAGCCTGGCAGGGGTGGGATGTCAGTCCAGGCCATGGTGCAAACACCAGAGGGAGGAGGAGAGGGAGAGGACGCCAGCGCCCCACCCCCAGCCTACAATAGAGCTTTCCAGTGTGCTCCTGGGTGACAGAGAGCCAAAAGCCACCATGTGCTTTCTAAAACACGAGGAACAACCTGAGAATAGTGGCCCGTTTCTTTCCGTCCTGTAAACTAAGAAGAACTTTAACAGAAAATATGCCAGCATTGTGGGCCGGTCGCGTAAAGCCTCAAGAACCCATTCTTTAAAAAGAGCAACAAGCCAGCATGATTTCCAGCCCTTCTCATTCATATCTGTTTACTGCCTGTTCATTAGTTTTGTTGCCTGCAGGTATAAAGATTTAAGACTTAAGAAAAAAAGAACTGTGTGGAAAAAAACTGCATGGCTTGAATGAGGGAAAGGACCAGGAATATTCTATTTTAAAGCTGGAGTACGTCAGTTCGCTCCAGGAGTCCCAAGGGCTGAACTTGGCTCTGGTAGCAAGAAGATGCTAGATTTCACCCAGGGAGACACCAATAACTTGCCTTATTATCACACTGATGTAAGAAGAAATCCTCTGCTGTATCTGGTGGCTCAAATCTGTAATCCTAGCTACGTGGGAGGCTGATGTGGGGAAGAGAACAAGTTCATAGCTGTCTGGGCTACAGAGTAGGTTGAAAGCCAACCTGGACAACTCAGTGAGATCCAGGATCAAAAGCAAAGGAGAAAAGAAGACAGTGAGGCAGAAATATAGCTCAGTACCTAGCGGACATGAGACCTCAGATTCCTTCTCTAGAATTACTAAAAAGAAGAAACAAATAAGGGAAGAAACTAAAGAAGGAAGAAAAGGGAGCAGGGAGAAAGACTTTTTCATTTCATTCGCTAGAATCCTTCCCTGTTATAGTCTCTACCCAGAACCTGCCGTTTGGCCTTCATTGTAATTTTTTGTCAAAACATCTGAACACTTGCTGGTTATTATTAGGGCAAATCCAGAGCCTAGGCTGAACTTGAGCTGAGTTCTGACATGTCTGAGCATGTCTGGCAGCTGTGTGAGAGGCCCTTGTCTCCTGGGAGGTAGCCCATGCTGTAGGACAGGAGACACGGCCCTCGTTAATCCAGGAAGATGGTCTCATACTCTAGGGAAGAGCAACTGATTTGAATATCCTTTGATCACACAGGCTTTGGACTTCTATCCGAGTCCCATTGGGGAGCAACGAAACCATAAGAAAGAACTGCAAAGACTGCTTAGTAAAAGCTGTGTGAAGGGGAGCACAGAGGGATAGAGCTTGGAGCTCTGAAATTGGTTCATCACACAGTGGGGGAAATGAGTTCCAAGTAGTCTCTTGGAACATAGACGTCACAGGCCCATAGGAGCAGGCCCCAGGGATACTTGGGAAACTCCTGGGCCTAGCGATCCTTTGCTTTGGAAAGGCCATGGGGTATAGCACCCCCTGGAAGATCACTGGCCCTCGAGAACCTAATCGAAGTGAACTCACTGTGCTGTGGGCCTGAATCACTAAGCCTCTTTGTAGCCGTTCCTTCTCTGGACTGAGTAATGCCAGTCACACAGTGGCCCTACAGAGCACCCTCTACTTGGTCATTGCATGAGGATGCTTTGGCTATCCTGCCTTCTCCATGACTCCTCCTCCCCCAAAGGTGAGGTAGCAGAGTAACCACAGAATATTTATAAAGACTTCAGTGAGCATCTACCCACCAAATAATTGCCGTATCTCAATCAGTTACTGTCCCGTGAGCCAGCCTGACAGTTTATTGGAACTTACTGAAATAGCTTAACAGTATCTACCCAAGTTGTGGCTGTCTGTGACTCCCTGGATCTTTCTTCGACTGCCCTTGCTTCACAACTACTGCCTTGTCTATGTAGTATGGGAGAAGTTTAAGCCCTAGTACCCCACACTGTCTTAATACTTAACATCATTCAGAACACGCAAGATTAGTCAGTTCTCAAAAGCGATTCTCAAAACCAATGTAATCCTCGTCTCCAGATCACCAGTGATCATCATGTGATCATCGCCCACAAATGCACTAACTTCATAACAACCTTTGGATCATCACAACATATCAAACCTTTGAAAAACAAATTATTATTAGAGAGAGGGGAACATATCTCTCATAGCCTGAGCTTGCCTCAGTCTCATTATGTGGCTGAGGATGGCCACTATGCTTGGTTTTATGTGATGCTGGAAGTTGAACCCAGGGCTTCATTCCTGCTAGGAAAACACTACCAACTGAGCTACATTCCCAGCTCTGAAGAGGTTCTCAGGGGTGAGATCTTGTACCGTGGAGGGAGATAATGAATTAAACAGTGTACAATTTGGCTCATTCTTTATTTTGAGACAGGGTCTTACTCTGTAGTCCTGGCTGAACCAGAACCTGCTATATAGACTAACCTGCCTCTGCCGCCCAAGTGCCAGGGTTATTTTTATTTCATTTAGAATTTGACTCATATTAAATCAAAACTGACTCTTTTTTTGTTTGTTTGTTTTATGAACCTTTTTTCTGCATATATGTCTGTGCACCTTGTTCATGCCTGATATTCACAGACACCAAATGAAGGTATCAAGATGTGCCGGAACTGGAGTCACAGACAATTATGAGCAGCCGTGTAGGCACTGGAGATTAATCCCTAGGTCCTCTGGAAGAGCAGTTAAGTGCTCTTAACTGCTGAGCCATCTCTCTAGCCCCTCATTCTACTTTGAAAGTATATTTATATAGAGCTTTTCCAATCCATCCTCTACAAATCTAGTTCAAAATAAATAAAAACAAAGAACAATACACAGACCAGTGTGGTGGCACATGCCTTTGATCCCAACACTTAGGAGGCAGAGGCAGATGGACCTCTATGAGTTCGAGGCCAACCTCCAACCTCCAAAGCCAGTCCAGGACAGCCAAGGCTACACAGAGAAACACTGTCTCAAAAAATCAAAAAAGAAGAAGAGGAAAAGGAAGAAAAGGAAGAAGGAGGAGCAGAAGAATACACAACCCTAACTGTGTGCAATGGGCCTAGGAAGTGGCAGTCTCCAATGGCATCCGGGGTAGAGTCAGTCACCCAGCATGCCTTGGCTCCATGGAATGCCTCACTGTGTTCAAGACGGATTGTGCAATGGCTGTCCTGGCCCGCAGCCCTCACAACACTCTCCCCCATAACTAGGGCAACATGACTTCCGTTTGTTGACTCGTCGCTAGGTCCAGGCCCTGGGACTAATCCTGCTTCTTGTCTGGAGGGATTTTAAGGGCTAGCAGCTTGGGTTACTTAGCCTCAGCCAGCCTGGTTGCTAGGCCCTTTCTAATCTTTGTGTTCTCTTGGCAGAGTACTCCAGGCCTTCCCTGGTGGGGGACACAGATGACAGTTTGTTTGTTTGTTTGTTTAACCTGCCTGGTTTTCAAATCCATGAAGGGATAAATAAGATACCCGTGAGATGAGAGGTCCCCAGCATCACCACCATCAGCCTCCCCCCGCCCCCATATATTCACCAACCAGTTACCAAGCACCTCCTGTGTGTAGAATAACAAGCCGGGGCTGGGGCAAAAGCAAGTGTCAAGGGAAGGACTGTACCAGGGCAGTCTAATGATGCAGACAGGTGGAGCCCAGCCTCAGAGGGCTCTACGGCAGAGAGGCAGGTTTGGTAAGAGGGGGGCAAAAGGAAGGACTGATGTTAGTCTCAGACAGGGAGATACGAAGTACGTCTGGGAGGGATCTGAGGAGTTTGGGTGGCGGTTAGACACCTGCGGTGGTGGGATTTCATTCGCTGTACGCCGAACATTCCAGAGCAGGGAAATAGAAGGTGAAAGCATCTTTCCCCGAGGAGCTAGTTTTATACAGTCTAAAGCTCCTGCCTTCCGACCACTGTGTCTAAGGATCACTACTGGGTCAGTTGTGTTTCTCTTTGCTGTGATGACATACCCAACAAACGCAGCTTAAGGAAGCAAGGGTTTCCGTAGGCTCATGGTTTGAAGGAATAGCACCACAACGGGGAAAACAGGGCATTGGCAGCGGTCCTCTGGTCCCCTCACCACGACCCCTCACGCTCAGCTTCCCTCAGTCCAGGCCCCCAGCCCACAGGAAGGTGCTGCCCACACGCGGGTGGGTCTCCCCGTTTTAGTTAAGCCTCCCCGGAAACGTCCTCACCAGCCCCAGCTAGTGTTAACCAGCCAAGCCTCAGGGACCTTCCCAGGCAGAACGGTAGACCACTGGGGGATCAAACTCTGAGCCAGGACGGTACCGCGGAGCCACGCTTCCTGCCTCTAAGGTCCAACCGAAGTTCAGCCACTGCCTTTCTGAGTCATTTTATATCACTTAGTGAAATGTTCTGGCTAGGAATGTCACCTCCCTGAGGTCACCATACATTTACCAAGTAGAGACTGAGGCAAACGCCAGCCTCCGTGCTTGCTTTGGAGCCTCCTAACCCTAGGCTGCGGTTACTCTGTAATCCACCCTTGGTGACTGTGAGAGGCCCCAGACGGGAGCTAGTAATCCTGAATTTAATCTCTGCAAACGTTTAAAGGCGTCGTCACTGCGGAGCCTTCGCGAGGGGATGGGCCCACAAGCACCGGGAGGGTAAAAATGCACACGAAGAGAACCCCATGGGAAATGCCACATTCGGAAGAGAAATGGCCCCTCAGCCCCTTTCCACGCCTTCAGCTGGGGTCTGGCAGCCCAGCTAGATGATTTCCAGGCCGCCCTGCGCCGGCCCCGTGCCGGGTCACAGCGCGGACCTCCCACCCACGCGGGCCAGCAGCGGGCCAGGCTGGGCGCGGCAGGAAGGAGAGCCAGTTCCCCGGCACCCTGATCCTTAACTGCCGCTTCCAAAGCCCCGGCTGATCCTAATCAGTGTGGGAAAGGAGCGCCCGGGCCCAGCCCGCCGCCGGAGACGCCGCCTCTTTTCATAAACTTTATCGCCGCGCTGCACAGTCCCTGATAAAGCACCATAAATAAACGAGCAGGCCGGAGTGTGCGGCCGGCCGGAGGCTGCTGGAGCGCACGCCCTGCCTCGGCTCGCAGCTCCCTGGGGGAAATGAATCATGCGCTGAGCTCAAGCAGGATCCGAGCTCTCCACCCCCCCCCCCACCCCACTCCCTGCATCGCTATGCTATAAATAAGAATGCAAGCCTTCCCTCCTTGGCAGCATTCAGAAGGACTAGGAGTTTCCTTGTGGCTGCTGGCCACCCTTTTGGCCTGGGAGCTAGGAGTGTTCTTGCTTACCCTCCTGGTTCAGGTCAAGTTCCTTGGGCCTGGGTTGGGCCTGGGCTTGTGGCTCCATTATCATGAATTCCTCTGGCTCTTGCTCAACACCCGGGCCGGAGCTGGGAAGGGAGGGGCGAAGAAAGGCTTGAAAGTCTCTAATGGCAGGTGATCAAGAGGAGTTGGTTCCATAAGAGCAGCTGTGGACCCTCCTGCGTGGGATAGCCTGTTGCAGCCAAGTTGTAGGAGAAGTCCGGGGGCCCAGGCCGGCCTGTGTCCCAGTTGACTAAGGCGGAGGGAGAGTGAAGACTCTGACAGAAAGGAGATGGAGGGGGTCTTCCCACCCCTCCACCGGACCCAGGGTCGGGGCGCAGGGGTTGTTCAAAGGCCCCTGAGAAACTGTTCAACATCTTTCATCCTTCAGCCCTTAAAAGTTTTTAAAATTATTTTTAATTATTACGTGCATGTGTGTCTGTGTGTATATGTCTTCATGTGACTACAGGTGGCCCAGGCCTAGGCCCAGGCATCAGCTCCCCCGGAGCTGGAGTTACAGATGGTTGTGAGCTGACCCATGGGCGCTGGGAACTGAACTCCGGTCCTCTGTAAGAGGACTATGAGCTCTTATTCACTGAGACAACTTCCTAGCTAGCTCCCAGGCTTTGATATATTTTTTCCCTTGGGGATCTCTACATTAACCAATAGTAATATCTGGAGACAAGCTTGTGGTCGCATCAGGAGTATAAAGACATCTAGAAAGACAAGCAGTCCAGTCAGCGTGTGCCAGCACATCACGAAGGCCCAGTTCCCAGTCTTTCTAGTTCGGCTGCAGCTACCTGGCTCTGTAGCCTTCATTCTCCCTGGGCCACAGTTTCCCCATGGGCCTAGCGCTCTCTAAAAGACACCCCTCTCCTTTCACACACACACACACACACACACACACACACACACTTGCCTGGTTTCTGGAAAGCACTATCCTTCTTATAAACTAACTCCTCCTGGCGGTCTCACCTCAGGTCCCTCTGATAAAGCTCTGCTCTACCTAACGAAAAGATGCCAGAACTGGGAGAGTTTCCATAACTGGTTCTTGCTTGGTGGGGCTAGCACAAGACTGTCCCTCACTTGAGATTTGGTTAGGTCGGGCTTGAGGGCACTCTAGCCGGAATGAAGTCATCCTATGAAGGGGGAGGGGGGAAGGAGCTAAAAAAGAAAACCCAATAAACTCAAACAGCAGGGACTCAAAACTTCTCTGACCGAAACTATGAGCTCCATTGTGGCAAATGGCTCTGCTTCCTATGTGAGGGAGGTACCAACTGGCTCAGGGCATCTACTGCAGAGTGCTAATGCTGCCTTCAGTGGGGAGCAAAGCAGAGTGGGAAGGAGCCTCTGCTGGCAGTTCTGCAGAGAGCATGACCTTGTAAGAGTCTCTGGTTGATGCTGGGAGCGTGGGTTGGGTGCCAATCCTGCCAGCCATGGCTGAGGAGAGGAGCTCAGGGAAGACGGGATTGAACAAAGGCCTGGTTCTTCCAGACCCCACTTGTGACACTGTCTGTCCCTGGGAACATGCGGCCTGAGACAGCCTTCATTTCCTGCTCTCTGGACAGAAGGGCACTCATTCTTGTTTCCTTCGTTTGCATAATGTCAAAAAAATGAGTCACATTGTGCTGTCATTTGTTGAGAAATATCAGCAAGAGGTTAGTTCCCGTTGTGGCTGGAGTCGAGTCCTTAAAAAAGGAGCAAGCACTGTGTCGGACTTTTCATTGACTTAGCATCTGGAGACTCTTCCAGCCTCAGTTTCTCTGTCTGTGAAACTGGAAGATTTTAGAGGTTTCTTCCCACTCTGTGTTACGGTGGCTGTATTTTACATGAGTGGTGTTCAAGATGAAGCAAGAGTTTCAGCTTTCCAGAACAGAGACACCTGAGGAAACCCGTAGATTTTGCCCACTGTTGCCTGGTCAGCAACCGGAGAAAACACTGTATCAAAATGTATCAAAATGTAGGCTTGAGCCTCAGTGGGAGTCCAGTTGCTGTGTAGCCTTTTCAACACTATGACAGAAACAATTTCAAAGGAGGAAACTTTTTTTTTTTTTGGTTAGGTTGTTTTGTTTTGGCTCACCGTTTCAGAGATTTCCAACCCTGGTTAGCTGACTGCATTGCTTTAATCTTATGACAAGACAGAGGCATCATGGCTGAAGGGCACAGAGAAGGAAAGGCTGCTCACGTGCTGGTCATGAGGGAGGAAAGAGATGCAAGAAGGATTAGGATGACAGTATATCTATCCAGGGCATGTGTTTCCTCCAGTGATTCTGCTCCCCCCCCCATTCTGTTATAGCATGAATCCATCAAGGGATTAATCCACCAGTGAAGCCAGAGCTCTCGGGATCCAATAAATTCTCAAATGACAAAGCCCACCAACTTGAATACCATGGTTTCCACACATAAGCCATGGAGGCAGGGAGGAGAAGGAGCACTACCATTGTGGTTCCGAATTCTTGGCACCCACCCTGCACAAAGCAATGACCTACCTACCTTTACAGTCAGCAGTCCCCAGTCACCTAAAGCCTCACTCAGGGATCTTATTAAGAATTCCTGCTCTGGGGGGCTGGAGAGGTGGCTCAGTGGTTAAGAGCCCTGGCTGTTCTTCCAGAGGACTCAGGTTCAATTCCCAGCACCCACATGGCAGCTCACATCTGTCTGCAACTCACACCCTCACACAGCCATACGTGCAGGCAGAACACCAATGCACATGAAATAATAATAGTTATAATAATAAGAATAAAGAAGTCCTGGTCTGGAGGACAATAAAATGCTGAGCCTGTGTTGTCCTGATCTGTAAAGAGAAATTACCACTGCCCCCAAACCGGACTTCATGAAGCGGGATAGGGTGGCAATGAATAGATCTGTGCCATTAGTTCTCGGCCTAGCAGGCATGTAATATTAATGTGATTCCTATTCCCATCATCTGCCACAACCATTCCCTGTTCTGCTACATGGGATGTAAATTCCTTGAAGAAAGAAGCAGTACAGTCTGCGAAATTCCCGTAGCGAACCCTTCTGGTAAGCCAGCACTGTACGATTTCATACTTGCCTGCTGGAAACATAATGAGTCCCCACGGAGACCAAAGGGAAGGCAGGAGGCAGCCCCGCAGGCTCTCAGAAGGTAATAATTGCTGGGGCAGGAATGTGCCGAACGATACCCCTGTGGCTTTAAAAGGCAATGTAACTTGCCCAAGCATCTTCCCCTCTCCCAGAGTAGATTGTAACAGCAGAGAAAATTAGCCTGCTGAAAGAAAGCAAGATTTGGGGTGGGGGGGAAGCTTTGGATGGCCTTGTATTAAATAAGGTCAGTCCATTTGGCACAAGGAACTGTACCTCGGTTTCGGTATCAATAGTTAAATAAAGAGATGAGATTAGACATCCTGGTCCTTACTTAATCTTCCTGGGTTCATAAGCTTTTGAGACTTCAACATCCGCTGTGGTTCCTGGATCCAGAGGGTACACATAAGCCGGACACAAAACGGATGTCATTTTCTTTACAATTTAGAGACTTCATGGGGGGGGAGGGGCTGCTGAACTTGTCTCTCTCCAGGGCCCCCTCTGCTTAATTGGCTTCAAGCAATTGAGGAACGGCCTTGAGTACTACACAAAGCCTCTATAAGTCGATGAAGAGGATGTGCTCTTCCTATGGAAGAAAGACTGACTCTGGGAATGCCTGACTGAGACACCCAACTGAAGCTCTGTTTGGAAAGCAGCACCCCCAAAAAGTGGTTCTGCATATCAGCAGCATGAAGCTATCGTTCTGGTGTTTTCCTTCCTAGGAGAGAGAGAATCATGGGAGGCCCAGCGAGGGCAAGGAAAAAGCCAGGGCAGGTATGCTCAAAACATGCAGACAGCATAGGGTTTGAAACTTGCCTAAGACCCCTGGGAGAGCAAGCAGCTGGGAGAGCCAGACAGCACCTCAGCAGGTAGGCACGCTCTTACCACTCACCTGTGCAGGCCTTGTTGACAGTATGTGCTGGTTTTCTAGTATGTTTTGCCCACTTGACCCAAGCTACAGTCATCTGAGAAGAGGAAGCCTCAGCTGAGAAAATGCCCCCATCAGCCTGGCCTATGGGACAGCTTCTTGACTGGTGACTGGTCTGGAAGAACTCAGCCCACTGTGGGTGGTGCCACCCCTGGGAAGTGGTTCTGAGGTATGTAAAAAACCAAACTGAGCAATCCATAAGGAGCAAGCGAGCGAGCAGCACCCCTCCATGGCCTCTGCATCAGCTCCTGCCTCGAGGTTCCCACCATGACTAATTTTAGTGATAGATTATAAGCTGTAAAGTGAAATAAACCCTTTCCACCCCAAGTCGATTTTGGTCATGGTGTTTCCACAGCAATAGAAACCCAAGACAAGCCATAGTGGTGCACGCCTTTAATCCCAGCGCTCAGAGAGGCAGAGGCACTGTGAGCTTGAGGCCAGCCTGGAAGTCCAGGACAGCCAAATCCACACAGAGAAAATCCGTCTTGAAAAACAAAACAACAACAACAACAAAAAGAACAAAAAGAAAAAAGAAAGAAGGAAGGAAGGAAAGAGAGAAAGAGAGAGAGAGAGAGAGAAAGGAAGAAAGAAAGAAAGAAAGAAAGAAAGAAAGAAAGAAAGAAAGGAAGGAAGGAAGGAAGAAAGAAAGAAAGAAAGAAAGAAAGAAAGAAAGAAAGAAAGAAAGAAACCTAAGACAGACTCCTTCTTCCTGCCTCACAGTTGGCCCTTTCCCGGATCAGTTTCTCAATCAGCCAGGCCATACATACAGTGAAGGTGACCCAGCTGGAGTCAGACAAGAAAGCCTTCTCCGTGTTATAAACCTTGGGATTTGGAGACTTACTGCAGCAGAGGCAAACCTAACCTACCAATCCATCTTCATCTCTGGGAAGAAAAGGGATGTGGACGTCCAGACTGACCCTCAGAGACTTGCAGAGTCACAGATTCTAGGATGAGGGAAAGCCAGCAGGGTCGTGTGGACTCTTCCTACATCTGTTTGATGTACATCTTCTTGCTGACACTGTCATTGGGATCCCCCTCTAACCTCTCTCACCCTGGTCCCCTAGAATTCAGGAGAAGGACATGGGGCCCGTCAGCCATGCCACCTGTAGTGGATTAAATGGTGGCCTCTCAGGAGATACGTCCAAGTATGCATAGGTAGACTTTTATTTGGAAAAGAGTACTTGCATATACAATTCAATTAAGGTGGTCTTAAAGAGATTATCGTGGATCGCCAGGTGCGGCCTAGAGAAGTAAAGACATTGGTGAGACTGGAACAATTTCCTCATGAAAGCAAGAGACCCTCTGGCGAGCAGAACATGAAGACTCAAACAAAGGTTCTCTGTGACAGCCTTTGGAGAGAACCGTGAGCCTACTGACAACCGACTTCAGACTTCCGGATTGTGGAACCATTTCAGAATAGAGTTCTGTTGGGCTGGGCTGCCTTCGCTGGAGTGATTTGTTATAGTAACCATGGAAATTTAACACCCTGTTTTAGCAAAATAACTTTTCCTCCTGTTCTCCTCTCTTGGATAGAATTCTTAAAGTTAGAGGCTACTGACCGGCAAACACTAATGGACTGGAAAGGAAGCCTGCCTCTCTCTCTCTCTTTCTCTCTCTCTTTCTCTCTCTCTCTCTCTCTCTCTCTCTCTCTCGTCCCAAGGGTAGAGCCTCAATTATGTTTCAAGTGGGGAGAATGCCAGCTCACTGAACCTGACTGCCCTGCTTCCTCTCAGAGGAGACATCAGCCACAAGAGAGGCTGAGTCCTTGATTATGGACTACGTGGAATTCAATGTTCTAAATAAATGACACCTGGAGAATACAAGCTCAGGGAGGTACACAGCCTCAGACCCCATCCTCAGGAAGGGTTTCTCCAGGCGTATGAGAGCCAGGGGGAGTTTGTTTTGGGTTGGTTTGTTTGGTAATTGTTTTTTTGTTTTTTTGTTTTGCTTTGTTGGTTTTTTGGGGGGGGGGGTTGTTTTTTTTTTGTTTTTGTTTTTGTTTTTACAAAAAGCTGATTCCACATCTCCAGTGCAGTACATACAGAACTTTATTTCACTTCTCTGCAGAACTGTGATATTCGGCCTCTTTGGTTTGTCCAGTGGAATGTGATCTTGCGGTACAAGTGTAGCTAGGTTCATGGTAAGCCCTTGAAAGACTGAGTAAAGGAACCCATACTTCACACTCTTTTGTTTTTATGTATTTCATCTTTTGAAGAAGGGTTTTAATCCATAGCCCAGCCTGACTTTGAAGTTACTGTGTAGTCCAGGTTGCCCTCAAACTTGACATCTCCCTGCTTCAACCCCTCACTAATAGAACTGTAAACATGCACCACCAAGCCTGATTCCATGTCACTTTTTTTTTAAATGTGTATGGGTATTTTGCCTGCATGTATGTCTTTGCATCATGTACATGCCTAGTGCCCAAGGAGACCAGAAGAGGACATAGGACCCTCTGGAACTGGAGTTACATATGGTAGTCAGCTGCCATGTGGGTGCTGGGAATTGAACCTTGATCTTCTGGAAGAACAGCAAGTGCTCTTAATTGCTGAATCACCTCTCCAGGTCCAACCACTCCCCAAAACCTTTAAAAAATCTTCTAAAAATGATTTTATCCTTTATTTTAAAAGATTGATTTCTTTTTATATGCATCGGTGTTTTTTCTGCGTGTACGTCTGTGAGAGTCCCAGATTCCCTGGAACTGGAGTTACAGACAATTGAGAGCCGCCATGTGGGTGCTGGGAATTGAACCCCTGTCCTCTGGAAGATCAGCCAGTGCTCTTCACCACAGAGACAACTCTCCAGCCCTCCATGTCATTTTAATAATTTTAAAATATGTACATTAATTTAGTGTATTATGAAGAGGTGAGAGTACAACTTTTGTGAGTCAGTTCTCTATCAACCATGTGGGTTCTGGGGATTGAACTCATATGTCATCAGGCTTGGCGGCAGGTGCTTCCAGCTACTGAGCCAACTTGCCAGCTGTTGCCCTTCTACGTCATTTTAAACACCTCACAATATATGATTAACAAATACTTTTTTGGGGGGTGGGCGTGAGTTCATGACAGGCTTTCTGAATATCCCTGGCTGTCCTGGAACTCACTCCTCACTCAGTAGACCAGGCTAGCATTAAAATCTGCCTCTGCTTCCTGAGTGCTGGGATTAAAGCATATGCCATCACTGCCCCGCTTTTTATTTTTAACATTTTCATGGTTCTTTTAAAAATATTGTTCCTGAATGTAGTTGCATGTGAATAAATTGTTTGATTTTAATTTTTTTCTACAGTGCTTTCAATAATCATCATAGAACTCTAGAAACAATTAATGATAGGCTATTTTCTAAGGAAATTGTCTTCTTTCCTCATCAGTAAGATTTACATCATGCTTTCTTTTGATGGATTCAATTCACATTTTCTTAGTTTCAAACTTACCTTCTAATTCTTGGGTTGGGGAGGACTTGGGAAGCTTGCACATTAAGGATAGTCAGGAGGCCGTAGGAGAGTGAAGATGAGGGTGGTCACAGGAGATACGAGGCCTTAAAGACACTGTGGCCATAAACTCCTTTAAAGCTTGAAACCAAGCTGGAGGGAGCCAGATTGCAAAAGAATTTGACTTTAAGTGTCTTTCCTACCTCTACTCGCCACCTGCACCTGAGAAGCCACAGGAACATTCCTGACTGAATTCTTGCCTCTGCATAACTCCCTTGACATGGCTAGAAGTCCTGTGCCTACCCACAACTCCCTCCATCTGTTGGTAAGGCTCCCAGCCAGCTGCGGATAAGGCTTTGCAAGGGAGGAAAGAAAAATCAGACATCATTCCAGAGGCAGGGGGACTTGGGATTCACCCTCCCAGGAAATGACTTTGCTCTGCTGATCGCTGCACACACACACACACACACACACACACACCTATAGGCCAGAACACCCCTTCAGAAAGCATTCCAGCATTAGCTTCACCAGACCCCAGGACATGAAGGAGCCATTCAAGAACACACTCCTTGGATGGAAATAAACTCAGACTATCAACAAGGTAAGTAGGCTGATGATCCAGATGGTACCTTCTCAATTGCCTAGGCCATCCTGAAACATCAGTGTATGCAATGATTCTAGAAGTTTCTAGGAATGAGAATTAGGTATATTATAATCTCCCCTTTAGGCTGAATTCCACAACAACCACTCCAGATGGTTGCAGGCGATAATTACCTCTATTTTAAGCCATAGAGCAGAAGGACTACTCCTTCAAGGAGATGCTACTAAGAACGAAGAAAGCCAAGGAGCCTGTAGCATAGGTCCTCAGACTCTGGGAAGAACCGCTAGTCTACCAGGCTCAGCAAAGCATCACTCCAAAGACACAGAGCTTTTAAAGAGTGAGGCTGAGTCAAAATAAAACAAAAAAGAAAAACAAACAAACCCACAACAACAAAAACCCAACCCAAAACAAACAAACAAAAACAAAAAACCCAATCAGCTCAAATCATAGACACCCATCTGTCATATCATAGATAATCTATCAAAATAAACAGTGACATTAACAGATTTAGATAACAGTAGATTATAACTATGATAATAATACATTGTAGTCATTGAGTAAAATAGGAATACAAGCCCGTGCTAGTGTGAATGAGGACAGTAAAATGGAAAAGAAAGCTTTTCCTCACAGTAAAATTCCAACCCACAAATGAAGAACGGGTGAAAATTTAAAAACAACCATTCAGTTACCACCAGTATAGAAATGTTTCTTTCAATCCAGAGCATCTGCAAGCGGTGAAGCTAGTGGGTGACGCCTTAACTAGAAATGTGAGATGCGCATAGTTTCAGACACCTCCACCCCAAATTCCTACAAACTTCAAAGGGAAAAGCAGTGACTTTACAATGAAATATCTCTACAAAGGTCATCTTAATTGCATGGGTCACACTAAAACCACTCACCACGTTCTCAGACACAAAGATACTGTAGCACCTCTGCTGTACTCCTGCCCTTGACCTACAACTAGGGCAGGAGGGAGCATCAGGCATAAAATCCATATGTGGTAGTCAAAGTGTCAAGGGTACAGGAGCCAGGAAAAATCCAAACAACTATTCTGAGTGAAGGAGACTAAAGAGACAGGAGAAGAGCATGCACCTGATGACTGGGGACCCACCCTTCATAGAAAACTCCACCTGAGGAATGGACAACATAGGAGTAGCTACTGAAGATTATTGGTAATGATACTGTATCGTCAACTATCTTACTTTGGTGGTTACATTGTAGACATAAGGAGCACATTCTCGAAGGTAGAAACTATGTAGCAGGGTATTCAGGCTTGGGTGGAAGGGAGCTATATTACTTTTGCAAGTCTTCAAAGTAGCAGCTTTCAAACATACTTTTGTCACTTCCTCCAGGAAAAGGCTGCCTCAGCCTTCCCTGGGCAGTGGCTTTTTCATTTTACCTTCCGAAAATGGAGGTAGAATGAGGAGCAGAAAGCCAACACTACTTCCCTGTATCCCATTGCACTCTCCACTCTCTTGCTCTGTGATGCAGTGTCAGGCCCACCCTTACCCCTTCTCTACTTCTCTCCCTCCCTTCCTCCCTTCCTCCCTTCCTCCCTTCCTCCCTTCCTCCCTTCCTCCCTTCCTCCCTTCCTCCCTTCCTCCCTTCCTCCTTTCCTCCTTGTCTTGATGTACGTAGCATTGTCTGGAGTGGTTCAAAAAGCTCATTTTTTTCTCAACGCCTGGAGAAATTCTACAACACCTACAGAACCTGTTATTGAACCTGACACAGCCTGATGAAGGCAGAAAAGAACACTGAATGCTGTGTGTCAGGATGCACGCTCCTACCACGTGCTCCTTTCCTCTTGTGAAAGGCAAGAAGTGCTTGGAAATGTTCCAAGTCCTCTATATAGCTGGCCCTAATATGGATTGTGGCAACTTCAGCCCTTCTTTCTCAACGAAATGCCACAATGGAGATGTTTGGAGTACTTTTATAGTGTTCCACAAGGGCCACAGGGACCTTCCATTCTGTCTAAGTGAAACAGACTGTGTCCCCAGTTCAAAAGTCTCCTGTGCTCTGGAGGGTCTTGTTAAACTTATTAGTTAGAGAGATGGCTCAGAGGTTAAGAGCACTGGCTGCTCTTCCAAAGGGCCGGGTTCGAGTCCCACCACCACACGGCTGCTCAAACTGTCTGTAACTCCAGAATCAGGGGATCTCTTTTCCGTTCTGGACCTTCTGGGCACTGCAGGAACACGGCTAAACAGACATACATGCAGGAAAAACACCCAAGTAAATAAAATAAAATAAAAGCAATAACGTATAATTAGTTAGATCCTGGAAAGAAATTACAGCTTGATTTCCTAATCAGGCACAAATTCTCCATAATTAGTGTTAACCAATACATAGCATACATATACAAACAATGGGGAGGTATAGAGAACATTTCCTATATTAATGCATGAACAACCTTTCTCAAAATGTTTTTAACTATATCTGCCTATGTATGCCTGTATGTGTATGTCCCTGTGATATAGATGCCAACAGAGGCCAGAGGCATTGGTCCTCCTGAATTTGAGTTACAGGTGATTCTGAGCTCTTTGACATGGCTGCTGGGAACTGAATGTAGGTCCTTTGATGAGTAGCATACTGCTCTTAGCTGCTGAGCCATCTTTCTAGCTCCAATCCACAGACTTTTATGGAGCTGGCCTTTTAATTCTTGCATTGTTTAAGCAAGAAAAGAGAGAACGAAAGAAAGAAAGAAAGAAAGAGAGAGAGAACGAAAGAAAGAAAGAAGGAAGGAAGGAAGGAAGGAAGGAAGGAAGGAAAGAAAGAAAGAAAGAAAGAAAGAAAGAAAGAAAGAAAGAAAGAAAGAAAGGCTAGTGGAGCTCAGGCCTCTGGTCACATCCCTGACCACGTGAGCTCCCTCCCCTGGCAAATCCACTCTGCCTCCCCCTGCAAAGCCTCACAACAGGCATGACATACTCTCCTCATCTTTCCAGGCCAGGGCACCTACCGAGGAGAAACTCTCATCTCACAGAGGCTCTCCCTGTGTCAGCTGCACTAGTGCTTGGATATGAGGTAGTCACATGTCACATGAGGCAAGCACTCTGAGTCCTTGGAGCTTGCTGTTAAGTGCTACATGATGGTATGTGTCTTCCCTCCCCTGGAATTCTGGTTCAAAAAAGAACATGGTGAGGAGACTTTGCTAGGCCAAGCTAGCTTGCTCTTTACCACAGCTTTCAACCCTAGGCCTGTACCCAGTTACTGTATTTTGATCACTGTTTTACTGTAATTTAATATCCTGTCTCCTGACACACACACACACACACACACACACATAATCTGTGCCACTACATGTAGGAAAGAAGTCCTTGTGTGAAGCCTGAAAGGAAAATTAGTGACACAAATATCAATTTACCACAGATACATACTCACAATTTTGTATGTGTTCTCATTCAGACTCTCAATGACACAAGGAGGAATTCTTTTATTTGAAACATCTTTGGAAGCCATGCATGATGGTGTAAGACTGTAATCCCAGCACTAGCAGGGCTGAAGCAGGGAGACCATGAGTTCAAAGTCAGCTTGGCCTATATAATGAGTTCCGGGTCAGCCTATGTGACATAGAGAGTCCTTTTCTTGATAGTGAGGGAAAAAAGAGAGACATCAGTAGCTGTAGGCACCAACCCATGGCCGTGATGGAAACTGGTAAGGCCATCTCCAGGACAACCTCAGTGAAAGTAAAATCGTCCTTTAAATTCTTATTCTGTATCCAAAAACAGTGAGGGAAGAACTGTCTGGTATTTCGCCTACTTGTTCTTCAAAACAAAGTTTCTCAAATAGTCAGGACTTGATGTAACATCTGCCAGACAGCTGTTGTAAAGAAGATAATCTCTGAGTCTATCATAATCTTTGCATTTCTTTTCTCTCCTCATCGAATTCTGGATCCAAGCCAATAGATAGACATGTGTTCTGAAATTCAGAAAGTCACCCTTTGTTGTCGTGGTATGGCCTGAGGCCATCTAACATCTCCTTTGCTAAGCTAGATAAGAAGATGGGCTCTTGACTTCTTGGCAAAGGTGTTGACTTTAACCCTCTTCTAGAGAGAAACTGTAGAGATGAAACCCCAGAATGCACCTTGCCTGACTCCCCAGTCCATTGCTGAGACAGCTCCCCTAAAGAGCAAATAAAACCTAGAACAGAGAATTGTAGACTTGTGGATCTTAAATCCAGCAGGAAACACTAGAGGTCATGTGACTTGCTCTTCTCCCTGCTGACCCACTCACTGTTAAGCAGAATGGAGCTCGCAGGAAAACTAATACGTTCTGCCAACGAACATTCACAAACTCTTGTAGGCATTTAATACTTGTGACCCTGTCATTCACACATGCTTAATGAAAGACTTCAAGACAGTAAAAAGGAGGATTTTCTCTATATAGGTATAAAATCTTCAGGATGCCTGTTTCCTCACACTACTCTCTCTCTCTCTCTTTTTTTTTTTGAAGGGGGGAGGTTGAGACAGGGATTCTCTGTGTAGCCTCGGCTGTGCTGGACTTGCTCTGTAGACCAAGCTGGCCTCGAGCTCACAAAGATCTGCCTGCCTCTGCCTCCCGAGTGCTGGGATCACAGGCGTGTGCCACCATTCCTGGCTCACCCTACTGCGTTCTTAAATCATCGTCTATCAGAGAACAGACATCACAACAGAACTGGAGATAGAGGAATATCCAAGATGGACAGAGGAGCAGGGAAAAACCCCGACCCATGGCAGAGGTAGAATACGAAATAGCCCAAGTTATCTTTGAGTTCCCAAAGAGGAAGGCAGGAAGCCAGCTTTCTGGCCATAGAAAATTGATTTCTTCTGTCACTGGCCTTCCTCCAACTCCGCATTAGCCTACTCCACAGCGTCCCACAGCCTGAGTGGGTTAAACAGTAAGAATGCATTGTCTTCCAGCTGTGGAGGCTACAAAGGCTACCGGGGGTGGCATCAGGCTTGGCCCCTCTCAGGCCGGCCTCTCTGCTTTGCAGGTGACAGACTCCTCCTTTCCTGTGACCTCATATGATCTTTGATTTTATAAGGACTGGGTCAAACTGGCTTATGGTCCACCTAACTGACCTTGTTTAACTCAGTCATCCAAATACAATAATATTCTGCAATATCAGGGCTTCAATATACGAGCTTTTTTTGTATGTGTATATGAATACAATCCAGCCCGTAACAGTTCTTTTCAAAGAAACATGGTGCTGATAACCAAAACATTTGTAGGGTTCCAAAGTTGGGGTTTTTTTGCTTGTTTATTTGTTTGTTTTGTTTTGTTTTGTTTTTGACAAAACAATTAGAAGTATGATTGAGTTTACACATTGTCTTAGGCCTTGAGCTAATAGGGAGTGGCAGATGGCTCTGTTCAACTAAGTCGCTTCTCAAGATCTAGATTCTGACAGTCTCCAGACAGCAGTCTAGGAATGAGGGCCCAGGAAAGACCAAAAGGAACAAAATGTGAGCCTCTAAGGCCACTTAAATTTTCCTGGAAACCATATTAAAGAAAAAAATTAGTGGCTAAAAAGATAACTCAGTGGTTAAGAATGCTTTCTGCTCTTGCAGAGGACCCCAAATCAGTTCTCAGCGTTCATGCTGGGTGGCTCACAACAACCTGTGACTCCTGCTCCAGGGGATCCGAACCCCACTTAGCACCTCTGTGGGCATCCATGCACACATCACACACACACACAAAACAAACTAAATTTTTTTAAAAATAGGTGCAATAAATATTTAAATATATTTACTATAACTCAATATACCCAGTCTCTTTCTTTCTTTCTTTCTTTCTTTCTTTCTTTCTTTCTTTCTTTCTTTCTTTCTTTCTTTCCTTCTTTCCTTCCTTCCTTCCTTCCTTCCTTCCTTCCTTCCTTCTTTCTTTCTTTTTTTTTTCTTTAAGACAGAGATTCCCTGGCTATCCTGGAACTCACTCTGTAGACCAGGCTGGCCTCAAACTCAAAGATTTACCTACCTCTGCATCCCGAGTGCTGACACTAAAGGCACATGCCACCTCTGCTTGGCTCGCTGTTATGAATTATCAGTGAGAGAGTCCATATTCCTCCTGTGGTGTGCCTCCGGGCTATGGCAACTATTCTGACTTCAAGCATATCTCAGTACAGACTGTCCAGTGCTCACAGTTTTGGGGCCAGAGGCTGCCACATTCTACAGTGCAAATCTGAGGACTCATGGGATCCATAGTGGCCCAGGTAACTGACCTATAAAATGCCTCAAACTGAAGCAGATGTGTTGTTCAACAAATGAGCAAAGGTTGAACAAATCTTCATGGGGTCTCAAGAGCAGCCAATGACTTCTGAGATGTCCACAGAACTCTTTAAACTGCCTAGTGCATGGGGCCTTGGTTTCAAGGGAGTGTTTTCAAGCCTTAGGAACTCACCAAGATGCTGAGTAGCCCAGGAGGAATATTTCCTCCCATATTCCACTTACTCAAGACCAAGAAAGAAGTCTTCCCTTCACCCTCAATGCTGCAAACCACTGGTCAAACTGTTTGCCCACCAGGAATCAAATAAGCTTATTAAGAAATGTCCCACATGTCACCTTCCTGTCTCTCTTTCCTTTCAGCACAGACTTTTCAAGACTTCAATCCGAACAGAATAGAAAGATGGGTTTTTTAGTCTGAAGGCCAGACTGTGTGTTATGATGGTGTGAGACAAGGAAATAGTCACCGGAACAGAGAATAAGGGAGCAATCGCAACTGGCGAAAAAATTTGGAAGCCAGTAGCTTTAGAGGATGAATACTGGGGAAAGTGTGAGAAGAGAGATGCTCCCAGACCCCCCCCCCATAGGTTTTAATCCAGATAAGAAAATATACCAAGCTGCTTAACAGGCAGAACCTGCTCTTCACCACAGCAGAACAGGCTTTCTCCTATTGCCTGCCCCAATTCAAGTCGCCTGAATGTGTTTTCAATCAGAAAGAACCCTTAGGCTATCTGTACCTAAGGCTTTCTTTGGAAGAATATTTCTGCAGAGATCCCCCGTATACGTATGTACTATCTATAATGCATATTAAGTCAATGACTTCTAGAAGCTCCCTGTGAGGTTGAAGAGAAAGCTGAGGCACCCGGAGTTGGAAAACAGAGGATACGGAAGACTTTAAATTGATCCCATAACCTCCAGTCTACATAAATAATACAGGGATACTGGTATGTTAATGTATGTCAGTGAGTAGTAAATGTAGTAAATCCAGCCTTAATGTAATTGGTTGAATGGATAAATGAATGAATGAAAAGAAGACAATGAACTTCCTTGAAATTTCTCAAAGGACACTGTTTTTAAACTTAAGTATGAGATCACAAATCCTCAGGAAATGGACCAAAATATCTTTCCCTGATTAATATTACTTAGGGACTTCAGAAAGCCTTTCTTTCTACTACAGCCCAGTGGGACAGCATTTGCCAAGTGTGGCATTTCCCAAATCATTATGCAGAGGACGTTTGACAGCATCCATCTCTTGTTTTTTTCTGCAACCATATTTAGACAGCCCAGTAGCAGGAGTTTATCATTAGGCAAAGCAGCCTCCATGGGGAAACCATGATCTCGGTCACACGCAGACAGACAGACACTTACAGAGGGACTGGCCTACTCACCCTGCGAGAATTCCCACAGCAGGTACCAGAGAGAGGGACAAAGGAATTCGCTGGTGAGAAGTGGTCTTCTGAGGGAGAAATGTATCTGCCTGCAGACCATGTTTGTCTCCCAAGTTCTAAGCACTCTCCTCTTTGGACTGACGAATCATTCAAAGGATCTAAGGCACCATGCTCAAATTTAAAGACATCTAGAGGTAACAATGACCAGTACTTGCTTGTTGGCATGACCTAAGTGTCAGCCCCTTATGTTCTCTGCCACTCCCTCACTAGATACCCCTATCTTTCACTCTGCCTTCAGTACCTTCCATGTGCCAGGCCCAGGCACCATTTTCACAGTCTTTAAGAGAGCCGCTAAGCAACATAAGGTACTCTATGATCTTGTAGATCTACAGCGAAAGAAACATCACCTGGTCGATACTTTCTTTTTGTTAATGGAGAAACTGATGTTTGCTTTCTTCGGCTATGGCCGAAGATGATTCTATGAACTGGCCTCCCTAGTTCTGGGTCTGATGCATTTGTGGAGTGTGGTAGTTTCTTTTTTTTTTATGATTTTATTTATTCTTATTTTATGTACATGGGTGTCCTTCCTGTTTGTATGTGTGTGGGGGGGGGGGGCCTGAAACTGGAGTTATAGACAGTTGTAAGCTGCCATGTGGGGGCTAAGAATTGAACCCAGGTCCTTTGGAAGAGCAGCTAGCGTTCTTAATCACTGAACCATCTCTCCAGCCCTGAGTATTATGGTTTGAGTGATAATGGCCCTCCTAGGCTCAGATATTTAAAGTCCCCAGTCAGTTGAACTGTTCAGGAAGGATTAGGAGGTGTGGATTTGGAGGAGGCGTGCTGCTGGAGATGGGTTTTGCGTGAGGTTTCAAAAGCTCATGCCATTCCCAGTTAAGTGTCTCTGCCTTGCCTTTGTGTCTCAAGACGTGCACTCTCAGCTACTACTCAGCCATGCCTGCCTGCGTATCGTCACACTCCTCATCATGATGGTCACGGACTTGGACTTACTCTCTGAAATTGCGATTCCCCCAAAAAACTGTTTTGTTTTCTATAAATTGCCTTGGTCGTGGTGTCTCTTCACAGTAGCAGAAAAGCAACTAAAGTGCGGAGCTATGAGGGATTTCAACATCCCTTCCTAAATATCGCCAGCCACAATGAGAAGTGACAACAGTAGAGGTAAACGGGGCTGTGGGGGTGGGGCTGTTTCCACCTCCACATTCTGTGACGGGATTACCATTGGTGTCCTTTTGCTCACATGCCCCTTTCCTCACCGCACCTTTCCTCTTGGCAAGTTTCTCTCCCTCAGCTGCAGAGCAGAGATACTAAGAGGGCTAGTTCCTGGAACGTTAGCAGGAACTAAGTCAGTTAATGCTTCTGAAGCAACGAAAATAATGGATAATCCTGGAAGCCCACCTGGAGCAGGATAGCCCAGTATTTCTCAGAGTGCTGGGTTATTACCAGATGTGGTGGTGCACACCTTCAACCCCAGCCCTCCGGAGGCAGCGGCAGGTGGATCTTTGTGAGTCTGAAGCCAGCCTGCTCTGAAGTGCAAGTTCCAGGCTATACAGGGATACATGACGTGACTCTGTCTCAAACCAGTAACAACAAGAGAAAGTCAAATCATCAAACAGCCTCATCATTTTGTTCTCCTTCAATATCAAAATACTCTTGCTAAAACTCCAGTCTTTAAACAGAACAAAAGAAAATTCCCTGGAGTGTTTCTTGGGACAGCAGGGTGGGGCACGGGAGGAAGGGGGAAAAAATCTGCATTTTTAACATCTAAGTGTTATGATGCTACCGCCTGAGACAGAGAGGCTTCTTGGAAAATCTGTTTTAACACAGCATTCAGCTATCCTGGTCATCTGGTGCTTGTCTGCCATTCCCAAACTCACAGCTCAAAACTCTTTGGCCTAATCCTCCTGCAGGACCCAGACCATCTTCAAGAAAAGTTAAAAAGCCACATCAAGTCAATCCCACTCACTTCTCCTTATGACTTGTGCTGTTGGGGGCCGGGGTGGGAGCTGAGCTCATATTCAGCAGAGTAAGGCCATGCTGGAAGGTCTCCATGGGAACTCATCTCTGTGACTTTGCCTAGAGAGAGCTTAAACGCTGAGAGAGACAAAACGTCTAGAGTTCCTGTTCTGTTTCTGAATCTCCCTTAGAGACCAGACTCCTTGCTGGCCTCTCTAAGTAACTCAAGGGATGTCAGGTCTGTGTTTGAGAAAAGGAAGTTGAGAAGGGAAGGCACAGGGACAAAAATGAGCCCGCAACCAGTGGAGCAGCTAGCTGAAATCAACCAGGACTTTGAAATTCTGCACACACCCATGCCTTCCAAACCCATTAACTCATCAAATGAAAAGAGAGTTTTGTTTTTCTTTCCTCATGACAGAGCAAACTTAAACTGACTCCTTTAGAAACCAAAGCCTGACATATCCATGGTCTCGTCTGAGAGCTGCATAGCTTCCTTGCGAAGCTGTGAAATCCAAGCACCTCTGAAAGGTGTTTAGAGTCAGAGGAAGAAGAAGAAGAAGAAGAAGAAGAAGAAGAAGAAGAAGAAGAAGAAGAAGAAGAAGAAGAAGAAGAAGAAGAAAGTCCCTGTAAATTTCACTGGGGGAGGCTTCCCTTGATCAAAAAACATGATCAAAACCATTGGTATCAGCCGGGAGTGGTGGTAGACACAGGAATCCCAGCATGCAGAGAGGCAGAGCAGCAAGCAGACCTCTGTGAGTTTGAGCCCAGCTGTGTCTGCAAAGCAAGTCCAGGACAGCCAAGAGTACACAGAAAAACCTTGTCTTGAAAAAAAAAAAAGACTCTCTAGCATCAGGGAAGAAAACTCCATTCTCTTTCATTATTGGGTCTACTATTTTCCCCTAAGGAGCATGCCTATCTAAAAATAGGGTATTTGACACTTGTTAAGTCATCCATAGAATGTTACAGTGGGCCCTAAATCTGGTTGCTGGTATCCTTTAAAAAGAGAAAAAGGCCTTGTGACGTCACAGATACTCCAGGCAGTATCCACACTGATAAAGGAGGCAGAATCTGGAATAACCCAGCAGAAGCCAAGATTTGCAGACTACCACCAAAACCTAGGACAAGGGAAATACAGATTCTCTCCAGGGTCTTTGGAAAGAACATGACCCTGCTGATAACCATTTTCCAGCTGCTGCTCCCATACTGTGAAGTACAAACATTTCAGCTATCTGAAGTCACCTTTTGTGATCATTTGTCACAGCAGCTCTGGGAAACTAAGATACTGCTTCCTGGGCTCCTTTCTTGATAACAGACTACTGAGCGATCCTCATGTCAGTCTTGAAACACCCCCAAGACAATCCAGCTAATAAAAATCTGAGGAAAACAGGATCTGGTGTTGAATCCAGGGGTTTCCTTAAGCTAAAGCAACCTGCCTGGCACTGAGTTCCTGGCTGGAACTAAAGTTTTCAAAAAGGGCATTCCAACTTCATTATAGGGCCCCCTCTCTCCCGGGGGAGTAAAGTTAGGGGCCGAAGTTATCAAATTTCTTAAAACAGCAGATCTCAAACTGTGGGGTATGACCCCTTTGGGGGTCGAATAACAGATATTTACATTCAGATTCATAACAGTAGCAAAATTATAGTTGTGAAGTAGCAATGAAAATAATTTTATGGTTGGGGGTCACCACAACATAAGGAACTGTATTAAAGGGCTGCAGCACTAAGAAGGTTGAGGACCATGGCTCTAAGCAAAGACACTGCCATGGGATGTGGGCTTTGCCATGTGGGGCTGTCCTGAGCACAGGGATGCCAGAAGGAAGCGCTCTATGTCACTGGCCGCCGAGCTCAGAAAGAACCGTCCACCAGAGCTCAACGCTATGAAGCTCTGCTGAGTGCTGGCCGTTAACCAGGAACGGTTCCGCTACTCCACTCTCCGAAAAGTTTAGCTTTCTGCTCGAGATGGCTAGAAGCAGTTTTCACCATCAACAAGCCAAACAAGGCAGAAATACCTGCTTGTACCCAGTGCCTCCTCTCCTCAAGCCCCAACTGCTCTCAAACACGGATGGAAGGTAAAGAAATTCCTAGGGGTATCGAATACTATGGCTGACCCTACACACACACACACACACACACACACACACACACACACACACACACATACAGTGGCAGCCAAGGATAGTCCTCTGTCTTCTAGTGTGCTTTATATACAGATCTTTAACTTTTTTATTTTTTTTTAAGAAATCAAAACAGTGTTGGATAAAAGTTCTCTCCTCTAACTGGCATGAGTGCTTCTTCCTACCCAGACAAACCCCATGCTTTGACCCGCCGCCTCTCTCTGGCTTTATTTGGTCCGGAGGAACCACTCTAGCCTAGGCCTGGAGCGAGTTTATCCCTCAAGTGTCCCTCCTTCCTCTGCTCCGCTGTGATCTTTCCATCTCACACAGAGGAGACCCCTAAAACATCCTGTGGAAACCAAAGAGGTGCACATCGCAGGTAAGGAGACACGCAGGCATCTCACGCAAGATCATAAGGCAGCTCAACTCAGGTTCCAGGAGCATTTGATGCGTTTCAGAGTTTCCTTAAGACCAGGAAGAGCATGGACCGACAAACTGCCCTTCCACGTCCACTTCATGCTGCTGTTGACGTTGTCAAATCGTTCCTCAAGTCTGCTTGAAGATCTGCTTGGACCCTGGCGTATGTCCCCTGCACACATTCAGCTGGATTCGAAAAATAAGCCTGAAGAATTCCTAAACCAGGGGCAAAAGCTCTCAGGGGCAAAACCAGGCTTCACCCTCAGAAACCTGGGAATGGTACATGTCTCAGAGAGTTACTAGGTCTTTCTTCTTTCTTTCTTTCTTTCTTTCTTTCTTTCTTTCTTTCTTTCTTTCTTTCTTTCTTTCATTTTTAACTAAATCAGTGTGCTCACCTGAAAAAGCCAGCCTATGGGGAAGGTGTTTCGCTGGGTGACCATTTGGCTAGAGAAAAGTGAGCTTTGTTTTCCAAACCCTTGTCCTGTCCCCAGGGCTGCAAACACCACCAGTGCCAACTCCTCTCAAATCTGAGGCACCATTGTACCAAACTGAACAAGTCAGTTACTCTTCCTGTGCCTTGGGGAATAGAAACACACACACACACCAAAACACCAAAACACAGACAGGACTGTAGCATAAGCCAGACCATGGGACTGAAAAGATTAATATTTTCCATGGTCACATGAAAGACAGTGTGGAATGGGAAGGGCTCAGTGTACAGTATTGCATTTCTATTAGTTATGGGGTGACATTTTGACTGCTTCCTCTGTAATTCTCATAACTCCACCTGTCTGACATTTCCTTCCTCCCTGGGGCACATGGAGAACAGGTCTCACTTTGTGGAGAGAGGCCACCCTGCAGGGTCTCAGGAGCACGCGGCCGAGCACTCGCAGGAGGAAGTCTCTAAGGCCCTCGGATAGCAAGAGGTTAACCGCCCCAGGACCTGTTTAGGAAGAACAGAGACAGCTCCTCATAAAAGAGAAAAAGAAGCTGAAATCCTTTCGCTGCCTTGTAGCCCTCGGGGACAACACTTACTGAATCACCAACCCGACTCCTCCTTCCGGATCTGAGTGGCCATTCAGAGAGAAATCACAATGGCCAGAGGCTTAGCACACATTGTCCAGAAGAAAGGCAGACGGAGCTAAGTGGAACGCGAGGAGGAATGAGAATGCCAGGAATGGAGGCGGGAGATGAACCTAAAACACCGTCCCTGCACGGCCGCCAGCTGCAGGCAGAATGTCTGCAGGTCGACGGCCCCATCCTCACTTTCCTTGGGCGGTAGCCAGAGCTTCAGCTGGTGTTGCTCTTGAGAGCAGACAGATGCTGGGAGCTGCCCCACTGCGCGATCACTAGCTCAAGCACACGTGCCGCGCAGAGGCAGAGTCTTCCGTGTTAGGTAAATGTTAGGGAGATCACCTTCGCAAAGCTCCTGAGGACCTTGCCATAATGTGACGAGGAGGGGAGTTGGTCCCCAGAAAAACAAGGCTAGGGGGTGATGGGAACTCTAGGAGGTGTTTGAGTCACTTGAAACTTGCCGTTGTGAAGGAACTGCTCTTGGAGACTGGATTAGGCGCCCTGGGTGCTGGCTGCCCCCGTATCTTGTCTCTCACACGCCCCACATTCCTGTTTTCCGCCCGTGCACTGACTGTCTCGGCGCAAGGCCTTCAGCTGATGTGGCCGTCTGATCTGAGGCTTCTAGCCCCTCCCCCCAGAATCATGAGTCAGAATAACTCTCTTTCCTTCATAAATCACTCAGCCTCAAGCATTTTGAAAATGTTTCAAGATGGACACCACATGCAAACTGGCACTGTAGACCTGGAGGAATCGATGGGTGGGTGCACATAGCAGTGATGAGGGAAAGAAGAGGGAGGATATGAGGGGCTGGGGAGATGGCTCAGTAGATAAAGTACTTGCTGCTGTGCAAGTGTGAAGCGAGCACACACACAAACACTCATAAATGCAGGCACACACAAGCACACACACATACATGTGTGAAATAACAATAATAATTAAAAGAGGAAGGAAGATATTAATTTCCTCACAAGAGAATATGTGCAAAGGCTTGACGTGAAAGCAACTGAGACTGTTCCCGTGATGTGCGGCGTCTAAAAAGCACTACTAAAAGCTTGGATATGCTGCATCCTGCAGAGAGATGTGACAATGGTGAAACCCCTTGGAGTGCGGTGTAAACAGGAGCGCCAGGAACCGAGGCACTAGGACCAGTGCGGCCTCCACGCTGGCTTCCCACTGAAGCTCCTTAGATGATCTGCTTCTGAGGCTCCTATAAAGCAGCGGCTTACACGTGAAGGCATGGACACAGAGGCCTCCGGCGTGAGCCAGGGAAACCTAGCCTCGTAACTAATGGGCTCCAGACTTGTGGATTCACACCTTTGTACTTCAGAGCCAATAGGCACAGATTCTAAACCCACGTAGAACGAGGGGCCGAGGGACTCTCTGTAGCTTACTTCTCTATGACTTATGGTAAGTACGCTGCTCTAGAAAATGGACCTGAAATTCCCAAGAACTTAAATACAGCAGTTATTTCTGGTTGATGTATCACTTTGGAGCAGGTCAGTGAGTCAACCGGGTGACCCTTGACTTCAGCAGGGACGCAGCCTGGATGGCTGCTGTCATTCACCACGTGGTTCTGAATGATGGCTTGGCTATTATTTTTCTTTGGCTAAAAGGCCAAAGAAGCGTATGGAAACATACTTAAGATACTGGGGGAAGGGGCATGTCTGCCCTCCTATTTACCTGCCATTGGCTGTAACTCAATAACGTGGCTGTGCCCAGCTGCAAGGGCTTATGAGGACTGTAGGGAAGCAGATCTGCCTTGGCTGCTCATAGTCTCCACCATCGTCTGATGGTTTTATGGAGCAGGGTTCAGAGCACGACCACTGCCTACTCCATGAAGACTAAAATCATCTACTTTCCCTTCAGTTCTTTAACTGTTTGTGTTAAGTTGATTCTGAGGTTCAGCACTCAGGTCTTTGGGGGATATACCACAGCCTGTGGCAATCCTGCTCTGGTTCCTGAGCCACACCCAGATCCAACGGGGATTGGAAGCCCTTTCTTGGGGTGCCTCAAAGCACACCACTTTCCTCATCCTGCTGTGAGTCACAGAGTATGGATACAATGTAGCCCAAAGGCCGAGGAAGGGTCCCCAGGCTCCAAGGAGGAACTCATGGGATCAAGAATCCTGCCCAGAGTAACCAGACTGGCCTAGCAAGCTTGAGCCCTCAGACAGAGGTCACCTGGCTCTAGGCAGAGAGTACAGAGAGACATTAGTGCCTACCAGAGGCGTGGGTAAGGTCGCATCGGGCAGACAAGGCTTTAAGCCAGACCTGACATCAGCTGTCTAACCCTTTTGCCATGCCACAAAGAATATGAAGAATTTGGGGGCAAGAGTGACCTGAACAAGGGCGGGTAATGAGGGACCTGATTTCCTAAGAAAGAAGAGGACTCTGTAGTTTGGAAACACATGGAAGTATTCATGTAACCACAGGCCACCTCCGACGTCTTACTGTCTCCATCCACTCTAGCTCAAATCAAGAGACACAGGCAGGTGATGTCTCACAGAAAGGAGCTATGGACTCTTCTTCATGCTCTTGCATCTCTCCTGGGTACCAGAAAAAAAAAAAAGTCTTACTTCTATAAAGCAGCAGCTTCACTCATCTAGAAATAGTCTCCAAAAGAAAAAGGCAGCAGTGATAATTTTATAGAGTACCCGGCACCCGGCACCCTTGGCAAACATTTGAAGCACTGTTGTGTAAAGTCCCATGATGATCTATGAGTTGGTATTCTAACTTCCAACAAGGAAACTAAAGCTCACGTAGTTTAGTAACTTGCCTGTGCTCACACAGGTGGAAAGAGGTTGAGTCAGTCTTCTGGCTGACTGCAGAGCCTAGGAGCCCAGCGCTAAGCTCTGGGGCCTTGACATAACACGTCACCCCTAGGAGGGCCACAGGACTTCCTACCTGCCTGCCTTCCCGCACCTGCAAGCCTCCACCTCCACAGCTGGGACCTGTCTCCTCTGTGCTAGCCGTGACCTCTCTGTCACCTCCTTCTGCCCCCACGGTTGCTGCGCCTTCCCCTGACAAATGCCCCGTCGGGCTTCAGCTGTTCTTCCCAGTGCTGGCTGGGCAGCTGCCCGACCTCCCACACTGAAAAAAAAAAAAGAGTCTCCAAGATGTAAGTGCCTCCCATGCCTGAGTTAACATATACACGCGCTTCCGCCATCCCCACCTCTCAGTCCCTTCACTTCAGGAAGCTCTTGAGGAGACTTGGAATTGTGCCCATGTCTATGCTGTGGCTTCCTGTCACCTCTCTCCCGGAGCCCAAAAGGTGGGGAAGCAAGTTCATTCTTAGCCTGCTATCGGGCCGAGGTCTGCTCTGTGCTGCGACCTGGCAGACTGCCATTGTACCTGCTTGAGCAACACAGAGGTGCAGCCTTGATCTTCACCCAGGCAAACAGCCACACGGTGAGGCTAAGCCCTACACAGGCAGGAAAGACCAGGGGTTACTCTTGACCCTGCCACCACCTCCGGCCTTGATCTCAGACATTAGCCGCCTTTACTCCATGCCCACATCTTCCCTTTAGATGGTAGGGGAGCAACAGGCCTTGTGGGAGGAGCTGTTACTTCCGGAACTCTCTGGGAAAAGGTAACATTTTTTAAAAAACAAGTCTTTTCAGCGATATTTTTGTGGGAATCCTCGCTTGACACAACTAGTAATGGTCTCTTGGCCTACCTCTTCAGAGGTAGTCAACAGGTTCTGGCTCTATCTGAATCCGTCCTATTTTGTTTTTTCTAAAGGTTAATTCTGCGGACGAGTGCGAGAAGGAGGCAGTGAGGGTCTTCCTTGTGAGGACATGTCATTTAGTACATTTCTCCTTGACCTTCTTTCTTTCGGACAGTTTGTGCCCAGGCCAAACCTTTGTGATGGTGACAATAAACGCCCTCAAACCCTCCGCAACCAGCTCTTCCTAAGCTATGGAAGACTCGGCAGAACAGGGCCACTGGGCACCACAGCCCAGTGTCTCAAGGAGCTGGCTTTTTAAAAAGCTGATGTGAGTGACAGCACATTCAAGAGATTTGCCAAAAAATCACCAAGCTGGGTGGCCTTCCCAGAGGACAGGGGCAGACAAAGTAGGCCAAAGGGTACGGGATCAAATCCAGAGGCCAAAGCATCTAGGGAGCCAGGGAACACACAGTTTAGATCCTGCTGACTGGCTCTCAGGAAGATCTTGAATGCATTCCCACACCTACCAGGGCCTCTCCCCAACCCCCCAACCCGCCCCGCTTCTGTAACTAAATCTAGCATGTTGGGTTCTCTCAGGTTGAGCATATGTTAACCTGACCAAAGATTGATTCCAGCTTTAGGATTCTACAACTACTTTGCAATTCACACTCTTAACAAACAAACAAACAAAAGGAAAAACAAACCATGCCTCTCTATCTTCCCATTGCACAGACTGCTGAGGGCATATGAAACCCAACCTCTAACACAGCACCAGGTTCTGCCTCCCCTCTCCCCAGCTCCTCCTCCACTCCCTTTCGTTCCCAGCCCAACCTATGCCAAGAGAAATGGAATTCAACCTTGAATTCCATTCAAGGGAGACCACAAAATAAATGGCCTTGTGTAAGGGTTTGGGGGAAGGAAGGGGTTGTCAATGTCATCAAAGCCACAAGGGGAGCCTTCAGATTTTCAAGACTTTTCTCTCTTTAGGGAAAGCTTTGTTCCCCCAACATTCAAATCAGTAAGTTTAAGTGTACTTGGAAAAAGCCCAGGAACCTGGATCTTAAAGATGCCTCCCCTGTCAGCCTTGACGACACACCTCCCAGGGAAAGGGTGTAGGGAACACGGGTCACACCCACTGCCCTGTGACACTCTTATTCTCCCAGAGGGGAGAGCCAACCAACCGGTCCTACGGGTGTCAAAAAGTCAGAAGAGATGGCTCAGAGCTGGAAAGCACGTACTGCTTTCCCAGAGGACCAGAGTTCAGTCCCCAGGTCCCATGTCCAATGGCTCGAGGTAATCCAAAGCCTTTGACCGCCACAGGCACCTGCACTCACGTGCACGCATGTGCTCTTGAGCACACACACACAGAGAGAAAGAGAAGTAAATAAGTAAATAAACCTTTTGAGGTTTGTTTGTTTTTTTTTTTTTTTAGTCTGAGCAGAGATCATTTTTTTTACATACTTATCCTCCCTCTGGCTCAGGCTGTAGAAGTTACCAGGAAACACCCACTGTCTAGTGCTACATACTCCAAACAAACAGCCTGACCTCTGTCCTGGCGCCCCAGTCAGCTGTGGAGGCAGGGAGGCAGGCAGTGAAGGGGTGTGGGGTGTCTTCCACTCTACTCAAGGCAGACGGCTCCTATGCTTTGCAAGGGAAAGACTGTTGGGCAGGTAACTGGGCTGCAACGGTGGGAGTCTCAGAGCTCAGGAACACCTTCATTGGAAGGGCTTCAAGAAACAATCTCTTCTCTTCCTGCCCCACCCTGCAGGGAAGCTGTTTCCTTGGACCCAGCAGCTCCTGGAGGCCAAGGACTGGGGTGACATACCTCAGGCTACAGGCCTTGGCCAGTTTGAGATGAGAACTCAATTCACTCATCTGTCTGCTGCGGCCATGCCAGCCCGTTACATAAGATACTGACCACACCACAGTGGCAAAGCCTAGCCACAACCTCATCCCCACCCCGTGTTGCTAAAACAAGGGCTTTGGGAGCTCAGAAGTGAGGCCTGGAGGTCTGAGGGGAGAATGGACCCCTCTGTGGATAAGTTTCAACTGATCCTCCATCCACCTCCTCTCAGCCTGGCCAAGCCAACCGGAGAGGTAGCCTGTGTTAGGTCCCCGGTGTCAGAGGGAGAGAAGGAGACTTTGCTCACCCATTTGACTGGTTGTAGCAGTGAGGTTTCGTTCTTAGGGGCATGGGGAGGAGACAATAAGGTCGCACAGAGCAGAGAAGCCCACCTGTTTGGAGACAGACCTCCTGACTCTATCAGACGCTTTGGATAGGATGAACCACGCTCCTCCTCACAGCCTAGGAAGCTGGCAGCTGACCAAGAGGAGGGGGCTCCTCAGCATCTCTGGGTCTCCTACCTTTACATTCTTACATTGTGCTTTTGTACTGACATACTTAGATACATTGTACTTTTAACTTACATGCTTACATTGTACTTTTCCTTCTGGTGGCTCCAGGACAGTGACTCTTAATCTCTGTGCACCTGAGTGTAATCTGGGGAACTTTGAAAATGTAATGTTGCTGGGTGGTGGTGGCACTCACCTTTAATTCCAGCACTCCAGGAGGCAGAGGCAGGTAGATCTCTGTGAGTTCAAGGACAGCCTGGTCTACAGAGTGAGTCCAGGACAGCCAAAGCTACACAGAGAAACCCTGTCTCAAAAGCAAACAAACAAAAAACAAAAGAAAGGAAGAAAATGCCTTGTGTCAGTCTTTACTCCGAAACTCTAAAATGCTTGAGTAATTACCGCTGTTTCTTTTTGTTCCATACTTTTCATGACGATGTGTATGATGTGTGTGTATGTATGTGTGTATGATCTGTGTGTGTGTTTATTGTGTGTGTATGTTTGGTATGTGTGTATGTGTGTATATGTATGGTGTGTATAAGTGAGTGTGTATGCATGGTGTGTGAGTGTGTTATATGGTATGTGCATATATGTATGATGTATGTGTGAGTGTATATGGTACGTGTGGAGTGCGTATATATGTGTGTATATATGATGTTTGTGTGTTTGAGTGTGTGTGTATGTATGATGTGTGTATATGTGGCGTGCATGTATGATATGTGTGAACAGAGTGTGTGTATGTTATGTGTGAGCGTGTTTATGTGTGTTTCTGTATGTCTGCTTGCACATTTTATATGTATGTGAGTGCGTGTGCGGGCACACGTGTGAGGGAGTATCCATGTATGTGGGTATGACTGCATGTGAGGGCTGATGCCCAGAATCACTTTCCACAGCTCTTCCACCTTATTCAGCATGGCATGGTTTCTAAATCAAACCCAGAGCTCGCCCTTATGGCTGGTTCTGTCCTGTTTCCGCCTTCTGAGTCTGGAGTTACTGCCGTCCACCATGCTGGCACTTAGCTAGGTTCTTAGGACCCTAACTCCAGTCTCCACTCGCGAGCTGTGAGAACTTCAACCACGGAGCACCTCCCCATCCCCACAAGTGTCATCCTTTGTGCTTCCCGAGTAAGAAAAGCCAGGCAAACAGAAAGAGCTGGAGGGAGGGTGGGAGAGGGGTCTGGAGAAGGGGAACAGGAGGAGGAGGAGCTGAGGAGAGGAAGGTCAGCGGGTGAGCACACAGAATGTGGTGCCCACTGGATCTGAAAGAAAGTGGAGGCAAAGTTCCAGGAGGAAGGGGGATGACTTTGAGAACTAATGGTGAGAGGGGCAGTTCCCTGACTCCAGAGGCAGTAGGAGAGGCTTCTGCACCCGAAGCCGGGACAGGAACAGCGGCCTGGTCTCAGTTTCCTGGAAAGGCAAACCTGACTCAGGCCAAGCATGTCCCAAAGAGGACTTAGCCCCAACAGTTAGTGTGTCTGTACCCAGACTCCTACTCTCCTTGGGGTAGAGACAGTAGTGGGGGAGGGGCAGTGTGACCCTTACTCACTAAGCAGTGTCTCAGGCTGTGCCCCACCCAGGCCACAGGAACACAGGTCAGGCAGGGAGCTGAGTTGTCAGGTTCAAGTCTGCCCCAGGCCTTGGCCCTTCCCTGCTTTTGGGATAACAGAATGTGACTCCTGAGGAGTGGGTCTCCTCTCTGGCTGCAGGCCCGAGCCATCTGGGAAGCTTTCACAGAATCTCTTCCAGGTGTACACTCATGCCAATTACAATCACCTCTGGGTGGGACTCAGGGCCTGAGCTCCCCAAGGAGCTCCAAAGCTTAGAGCAGCTGAGAATTCAGTCCTGTAGGGTGTGTAAAGAGGACCTCAAATAGCACGTTATGAAAATGGCATTTCCTCTCCCAGAATAAGGTTTGGACTGTATCTCACTCTGACTGCCCCACCCCACCTCGCCCTATCCCCCAGCATACCCTTCCTCCTTCCCACACCAGTGGTAGGGTCAAGGACAGGCCTGACCTCTGTGACCCACGGGCCTGTTGTGCAGCTGGGGCAGGGCCTGTTTCCCACAGCTGTGGTTTGTGAGACTGCAGGCCATGTCTTGGGAGGGAGAGACTCAGAGGCCCCGATTTCAGGCAGAACTTCATTCCAGGAGGCCGGACAGGAAAGAAGAGACGTGGTAGATGATGTGTGAGGAGGGATGGGGTGCGGCTCAAAGCCAAAACCAAGAGGGTGATTTTCAGCACTCAAGAAACCCCGTGGGAGGGACAAAGGGTGTGGGCACTGGGAGAGGTTCTTTGTGCCTTTTGGCCAAGGCAGCCTTCACCTCACAACAGGCAATTTCTCAAGCATTTGTGAACGAGAAGCCAGGAGAGGATAGACTATGACAGGTCTCATCTCTGAGTCCCAGAGGGGACACTTAAAAGATAAGGAGGTTCCCCTGAGGGAGAAGTGGCAAAGAGATATAAAGGGACTGGGAGAGCCAAAGCTCTGTGATTTGAAGGGCTGTTTGTTGGGTTTTCTTTTAGGGGAGTGGGGCTGGGCGTTGCAGAATACAAGGTGAGATAGAGGCCCTGGAAGGAGCCTGGGTAAATGACATGGCCCCAAGGTGAACCTGATCTGGCCAATAAGCTTGAGGTTTGTGATGAGGCATTTTCTTGGTGTTTCATTTCTAAGTCTTGACACACCATACGCCATTTTGTCCATAAGGGACTGTGATCCTTGAGACACCCTGTCACATCCGGGAGACCAAGCTTCCAGTTTATTTCTGGGGACACAAATGAGTAGAAGACTGTGTGGCCAATGGTCAGTCACCCAATGTGTGAGTGCTATGCCTCAGTCGATGCCTCCAGGGTTTGCTGTGAGTACTGCTCCTGTCTACACCTTGTAGTAACCCTACTGTGTGTATTGGGTAGGGCCAGGCTTGGCATGGACATCCTGTCCTTTCATTTGTTTGTTTTTTTGCTTGTTTGTTTAGGCAGGTAATCCCAGAGTGAGGAGTTGAGGTAGGAAAAGTGCTTGTTGCCTGTGAAGGTGTGAAAAAAGAGGGAGGTGCTTACCTGGGTAGTTAAAGTCAGGAACCCCATGAGCAACAGTGGGGGAAAGGTGATCCATGTTGATGTTCCTTCCAGACAAGAAAAGTCCATCCGGGAGAGGAAACAGCCATATTTTCTAAGTGCCTGCTCTGTGCCAGGCCTTGGGCTAAGCTGTGCCTACAGGACACCAGTGAGCCTGCACAAGAAGAGCACACTGTAGGTCCTGTCTGCAGCCCTGCTATACAGATAAGAAAACAGAGTCACTGGAAGACAGGGTAAGGGGCTCACCTTTCACCTCAAGCCATATAAGGGTCTGAGTGTCTGGCCCAGACGGCCGTCCCAGGTCTACCAGGGCACAGAGCACACTGGGAGCTGCAAGGAATTCAGGTTCTTACCCACAAGAAGCACAAACAAAGCCAGCAAAGAAGCCTACTGGGAGGTGACATCCAAGATGGAGTCTAAAGGCTGAGAAGAAAGGTCAAGGACCCACCCTTAAGAGGCAGGGCAGCCGCTGAAGGCGGTCGAGCAGATGAAGGCTTGAGAATGCGGACGGACGTGTGTAGCTGTGACTACAGAACAAGATTTTGTAGAACTTTCCCACGTGAACCACTTTTCAACGGGGAAAATTGTACTTGATCCCCAGAATATAGGTATGTAAAATACATACGCAAAACAAGTGCTTGTGGATAATAAATCACAGAAAAAATTATTTTAAAACAATTCTTTGATATACATAAACGTTTACCACTCATTAACGCAAACACAAATTTGCTGACTGATGAGATAAATGAGTTGATTTATTTTTACACAAAGAATTAAATCTTGCCCAAATATTTAATATTGTAGGTTTTTGACAATTTTTAGAATTAATCAATGTTTTGATTCTATAATAACTAATACTGAGAATACAACTTCACATAAACACATAGCACAATTTATGAAATTGTTGGAAAATTTTTTCCAATTTCAAGCCAAAATTCACTGAATGAAATTTTATTGAATTCAAGTCTACAACTCAAATTGCAAATTAAAAAAACAAACAAACAAACAAACAAACAAAACCCACAACATTTTCAATACAAAGTATATTATAAAAGTCTTTGTTCTCTGTATATAACTCATTGTTTCTATACTAACGTATACAATTATATAGAATTATATACAATATAGAAACATTGTATATAATTGTATATAAATTGTTTCCATACAGTAATGTCTATACAATGAAAACTGAAACTCATACATACAACCATCCTCAATCTGAGTCAAGATGTTTTTCATTGGTTTTGTGTGGAGTATAGCATGTATAAAGTGTGTGAGTTTATGTTCAAGACCAAGGCTACAGCGAAGCCAAACAATTCAACACTGGTAGGTGCCGCCAAGATCACCTCAGATCCACTCTGCATTGGATTAAAATTAATTCTTCCTCATTATGCATTCAGAAACCATTTACTGCTGCTAGTTGTTTTTGGTTTTTCAATTATCACATTCAGTTACACAACCCCATATAGGATCACAACCCACAGTTTAAGAAGCTGAGGTATGGAATTGTGGTTAGGGGTCATAAGAAAAAAGGAAGAATATTGAATCCTGCAAAGACTCATGGGATACGCACCAATGTTAAAGAAACTGCCCAGGTCTCTTAAAATTCCAAGCCAAGCTTTTACTAGCATGGACATCCTGGGAAGGAGAGGAGTTTTCCGCATCCTGCCCCAGAAAACCAGACTTGGAGTCAGGACACTTGAGTTCAGTGGCCACAGTCGCACACCCCACCTTTGTGATTTCTGTGTCATGATTTCCTCCTCTGGAAAATGAGCAAAATGTCTGACTCCTTTCACTTTGATGAAATTCAATCGATAGGAACGATATGTAAAAATGGCCCACAAATATTACCAACAAGACAACAGGAGCTTCCAAATATCTGCACAGTTGACTAGCAAGATAGTCCAGAGACCAAGAGCTTCATGCTTCATGCTCTTGGGCTCTAGATTCTCACAGCTTGCCACATCTTTTCTTCCTACCTCCACAGGATCCACCCAAGCTTTCCTTCATCCTCAAAGCACAATCCAAGAGCACATACCCACCCTCTTCTGCAGCTGTAAAGAAGCCCTCCCTTCCCCACAGGCATACCCTCCCCCCCCCTTTACTGCGGCTCTGCTTTCTATATTCAGTTTAACTCTGGTTGCTTATTAGTTGCTTATGCTTCCCTCCCTGTGAGCTGACAGAAGTCTGGAAACTTCCTTGTTCCTCTTCGCGTCTTCCTTATGCATGAGCACTTGGTATAGTTTTATGGACAGTTTAGAAGACAGTTCCTTACTGAATGGACTGTGGTTCCTTCGATGTGCACAGGCAGCCAGCAGCCAGGGAAAGAGGACAGAAGAGCATTTGTGACAACAAGGGGTCTAAAGCTGTGAGAGGTCTCTAACAGCCTATTCTTCTCCAGGGACCAACACTGGAGAAGCAATGACGAGAACAGAGTGTTCTTCGAGTTATCAAGTCCTTATTCCATCTGCTGAGTGTTTTAATGAACTACCTCGTTGAAACTCCAAAGCTAGTCCATAAAGATTTACCCAGCGCCTAGCACTGTACACAGGGCACAGGTGGTCCTCAGCAAACTTCTCAAAAGAAAGCAGAGGTAGTAAGGTGGCTTGCCCAACGAGGGTGCATTTCTATTTCCACATAGAAAGGAGATTTCTTCCTTCTGCCTCAACGGGGGCTGGAGACAAATCCTGGTGCTCAGGGAGTAATGAATCTACATTTTTCTGAGGGTCTTCCAGACATTTTCTTACCTGCATTTCTTCTAGAAGGATCCAGGCAATCAGCTCTATCACTGTGCCCAGCTGCTCATTTAAAAAGGATGTGGTTTGGGGGTGTTTTGGAATATCACCTCCTCTCTCCTGGCTGGATCTGCTGAGAGAAGGCCTTGACGTGGGGGACAAGGGAGACATAGATCCTCCCTCGGCCCCCTCCCCCATTGCCTTTGCTGACATTTGAAAAATGCTTCCAGTGGAAACGGTTATCTAGGATGGGACTTATCACCATGGCGCTCCAACCACATGGGACTGTGTTGGTCCCACCAATGCCTGCATTAGTCCTGCCACCGCCTCCCCTGGCTGGCAGCTTGAGAAGGTATGAAACAGGTCAGATGAAGGATAGGCTGTGAGCAGACAAAGGGCCTGTAGCTAGGAGACCCTGTCTGTAGAGCACAGCCATGCTGGCTGGTTACCTTCAGATCCGTTCCCCTGTCCCCTGATTTCTTTTAAATCAAGTTAACGCCTGCCCTTATGTCATCCAGGAAGTTCAGAAGGAGTCCCTGGGAACTGATCTCTTTGCATTTTTCCCTCCTTTTCAGGTCATTGTTACAGTGGGACTGAAATCTGGGTAAAGAGGTGATTCCTACCTGGAAAAGCCATTTGCCTTCCCCAACAGTCAGGGTCTGCTGATTCCAGCCTTCATCGTGCCTTTTCTAGACAGGCCATCAGGTATAGCGAAGCATTTCCTGTAGTTCTCCACAATGCACAACTCAGCTGAGTACAGACCTGTACTCATACAGAGCCTGGGATCAGGTCTAGGACCTTGTCTGAGCCCAGACTTCCTCACAGGAGCGGTTAGGGGTACTCTGTGTGTGTGTGTGTGTGTGTGTGTGTGTGTGTGTTTGGCAATCATATTACCCCAAGCACAGGTGCCCGTGGGAGCCAAAAAAGGGACACATGTACCAATGCTTGTACATTGATTTAGGAATCGACACCCGCTTGCTAGTTTTCCTTAAGCCAAGGAGCTTGGCTGGGTTCCCTGTCCATAAAATGCACGTTAACAACTGGTGTCCCACTTTCCTGAGTGTCAGAAGAGACACTGCGAGACAATATTCACAGCCCTGTAGCAGGGTCAGCTCTCCATTTCACCAACACCCAAACACCCCTAAACTTCCAAGCCACGCGTGCCTCTGCCAACAGCTGTGCCCTGAGGCAAAGCACCAAAAGTTCAGTCAAAGCGTCACTGTCTGCAAGTTCTTAACGCTTACCTCAAGCTTAGCACCTGGGTTCCCAGCAGCGGTTCTAAACGCTCCAGAGTTCTGCAATGTTTTGAATCAGAAACTGGGGTGTGGGACGCAGGAAATTGCATGGTGGCACTGAATACTAAGGCTGGAAGGCCCACGCGTGCTCTGCCGGGCAGTCACAAATATCCCTTTCAGCCACTCTCTGGACCCTGGGAAGAGTAGACTCATGCTCAGAGAAAACTCCCCTGGTTCAAGCCATGTGGCCCCAGCCTTTCTGCCCACACGGTCATGCCACTGGTGGTGGAGGGCGGGTGCAGCCCTCCAGGGGCCCCTTCAGCCCCATGTATAGACCGCAGGAGAATCTCAGAGGGTAGCACAGCTAGGGCACAAGAGAGAGGAGGGTAACCAACAGGGGACATCAGAGTCCAGGGTTCCAGGGACGGTGCTGGGGGGACAGAAGTTGCCCATTAGCAAATCACATCTTCAGACAGTTTCTGGGTTCCATCTTAGCCGACGCTAGTGGCCTCTGAGTTTCTGAGCATAGCTCTGAGATCTTGGAGCCCTGGGAAAGGAGGCAGAGATGTGTTCGTAGGTGAGGCCAGCCCATCATTTGACAGGGTCGATGACTCTTTCTACGTGGTATTGGTGTGTCTCCTGAAGCCGGCCTCCCACTTGCTCACCAGGTGACCTGGACTTTGCCATCTTTCATGACAACTGTTCAGATCACCTCTCATCATCCTCCAGGAATGCAGTGAACGCCTGCCAAGGAACACGATCTCCGATTCCATTCTGAAGCTTGACAGGAGCCACTGCTCCTTCCCTTTGCTTCTCGGGTGGGATAAATAAGGCCCAGAGAGGCCTTCATAACTGCCAAAATAACACACACATAAAGAGCTCACAGAGGACTCCAGGCCCTGTGGTTCTTTCCACGACAACTTTCCATTCAGCCTCAACAAAGCGGCCTTGGAAATAGGTATGGAAGTTGTTGTGGGGGTTTTGTTCTTCCGCACCTTGAAAACCAGTTCTTCTTGATTTCTATTTAAAAACAGCACCGTTATCTTGAGATAAGACGCAGGGTGGCCAACTCTCACTCTTTCCCCCAGGACTGTTCTGAGAAGTCTTGCCTCCTACAAAAGCAAGCTGACATTTACACTGCGGTCATTTACACGGTGAGCTTCGAATCCTAAGCAGCTCAGCAGCCCCTTCCCCCAGAGGACTAAACAAAAGCCCGATGTGGCAGTGCATGCCTATACCCTCAGCATTGAAGAGGCAGGAGGATTGTGAGTTTTAGGTAAGCAGGACTACAAAGCAGGGACCCTGTTTTAAAAACCACATATACCAAGACCAGGGTGTGTGTGGTGTAGTGTGGGGGTTGATTAGAAATTGAAGCTGAATTTGGAAGCACCAAACTGTAAAAGCTGGAAATGATTTCTTGGTCCCTCTAGTTTAATAGCCGCATAGTTAATATTCCCACGAGGCTGCCACTTAGTCATCAGTGTGACCTAGACTTCACATCTTCTATGACAATTATTGAGTGCAGCTTTTAGTCATCTTACAGGAACTTATTTTAATAATGTCCAAGAACTGGGTGTGGTGGTGAACACCTGTAATCCCAACAATGGAAAGGTGGAGGCAGAAAGTTCAGGAGTTCAAGGCCAGCCTCAGCATAGTGAGTTTGAGGATAGTTGGGGCTAGGCAAGACCTTGTGTTGATACAATAAAATGATAAAATAATGTCCTAGGCTGGGCTGTGGTGGTGATCACCTTTAATGCCAGGGCTCAGAAGGCAGAGGCAGGCAGATCTGTGAGTTCGAGGCCGGCCTGGTCTACAGAGCTAGTTCCAGGATAGCCAGGGCTACACAGCAAAAACCTGTCTTGAAAAACAAAACAAAGAAACAAAAATAATGTCCCAGGCTGATGATTTATTTCACCTGATGCTAATATAGTTAAGTAACAAGAAGTTCCTTTCTTTTCCAAATGACTTATAACTTATGTTACATATCTCAACCCATTGTTCTAAATTTGGGCTTCACAGCAGTGGGCTGGTTATTTCTGCTTGGTTGGCCTTCCGATAGTTGAGCTAGTCATTGGGTCACGTGATCTCTTATGACTCCCTCCTTCCAATAGTCACAAGCCACTTATGTCTCCCTACTGAGCGTTTGTTCTTTAAACAACACGCTTTTCTTTCAGCTGTTCATGAATTGCTTTGTTGCTGGGAAACACTCCTCTTTGACAACATTGCTCCTATATTGCAAGCAGGCCTTGCTCTGGTTGGGATGGTGAATTTCCTCCAAAGGTGGAACAGGCTTGGTCCCCAGGGTGGTGGTACTAAGAGATGGGTCCTAGTGAGAGGACTCCAGACCATTGCATGTGTGCCATCAGAGAGAATCACGGAACCCCTCCCCTTCTTCCTCCCCTCCTTGGCTTCCTAGCATGAGGTATGTGTTTTGGCGATGCCACATCTCCCCACCACAGTATGCTGTCTTACCACAGGCTCAGCGGTGCTAGGGCCAAGTCACCATGGGCTCCGGAACTGTCAGCCAAAGCAAACCTTTTCTAAGTATCGGTTGGTTATCTCAGATTTGTTTGCAGCAGCAGGAAGCTGACTAACTCAGGCACCTGCAATGGATACTGAGGTTTGGGACTATTCATTTGCTTTGTTGGTTTCCATATATATGTGACTGAATTCAGAAAGAAGCTGAGCTCGGTGACTGACCAGTGTAACCCTGGCATTTAGGAGGGCTAAGGCAGAAGGATTGGGAAGATTTGAAGGCCAGTATGGGCTACATAGTCAGTTTCAGACCAGACTGGTCTACAAAGTCAGTTCCAGGCCAGCCTGAGCCTGGGCTACACAGTTCCAGGCCAGCCTGGGGTGTGTAGTCAGTTTCTGGCCAGCTGGGGCTGCAGAATGAAACCTTGTTCCAAAGAGCAAATAAAACAACAACAATCATAATGAGTCATTTAGGAAATGCCTATAAATAATTTAATGCTTCTATTTATCTTTTATTTTAAAAAAGCATAAAACTCATCCATTTCAAGTACGTAATTCAGTGGGTTTTAGCATATTCCCAGCCATGTAACCATTACCACTGTCTTTTAGAATAGTTTTCTCACCACAAAATAAAACCCTGCTCATTACCAGTAAGGCCCTTCCCCACTCCTTAGCAGTGGAAGCCCATACCCACAAGCACTCACTCACTCACTCACTCACCCACTCATTCTATAACTCTATCGACCTATCTATCTATCATCTATCTATCTCAGTTTTGCACATGCTTTCTATCTGTTCCAGAGCCGGACATCGCCTTTAAATGGAGTGTGTAACTAGGCATATATAAATGCTTTCTTTGCTGAGTACTGGTGCTGAAAGGGAAAAAACTAATTTTTGGCACAGACACTGCACCCTACATTACTTTTTAAAAAAAATGGAAATAATATATGCAGTCACTGTCATGGCCACTAGAGCAGACTCTGGGTGAAATCCTGCTCCTGCCATTTAACTGTTTAGTGAGTGCTCTCTGCCTTTTGTCACCATCGGTAAAATGGGAATGCTAAAAGAATCTTCCTCCCCGGAGTTCTTCCCTCAGAATAAAGTTACAGCTTCCTCAATGGTTCCTGAGAGGAAAACATCCTCTTCCTTGCCTTTATCTCTGTCCATTCCATCATTTGGGCCTCTCCTCCCTTCCCAATGAGTTCCTTGCACCCACATCTTTTCCCTGGGGCCATAGCTAAGACACCCTCAGTTGCCTGTTAAACTGACTAAGATTGCACCCAATTGACTGATGGGAAAACTAAGACTCTTTATGCATACTGAGAGGATTATACTCATATGCATAGCAGTCGACTGTGAAGATCCTGCCCAGTCCTATGCTCACCCTAACCTACTCGAAATCAATGCTAAAAAATTAGGGTAAGGTATGGTCTCAACTCTGATGAACTTCCTATTGCTTTTAGACAGCTACATCCTATGTATCTCTTCAAAATAAGGAGAGAGATGAAGTTACTAAGGAGGGGGTGGGGTTAGGGCGGGGCGGTGGACCCAGACACTGAAGCACAGGCCTGTAATTCCAGCACTTGAGACAGAAGAAGGAAGGATACAAGTTCAAGGCCAGCCTGGGCTACAAAGTCAACTCTTATCTCAAAGCAACAGTAACAATCAGGCAGCCCACGTGGCCCCCAGGGAAGGCAAAAAAGAGACGGGAAGACGCCATTCTAGTACGTGGAGTTGCTGGGGGAAACGCCCAGGGTGGCGTGTTCACTCATGTCTATGGGAAAGATGTCGGACTGGAGGCTCCATTCCTAACTTCCTGCTGTTCTCAGGAAGCACTGGGCGGAGGCAGCTTGCAGCTGTTGTGCTGGGTGAGTCGGAGTGGGGGCTGGGCGTGCCCCTCTGCTGACATGCCATAGGTGAGATTTCTGATAGCTTCTCCAAGGCTCCAGGAACTGTCACTAAACTCAGGTGAGGATTTGGCCCAGCGAAGAGGTTAACCTGATCCAAGTTTTGAGCAAAATGGAATTATCACGGCTAGAGCAGATGGTTGGGGTAAATCATATGAAATCAGCCTAAATTTGTCTAAAGCAGACGGCCAACATTCTTCTATTTATGTCGAGCGTTCTAGTTATCTCCTGCTGCATAATCAACTCCCCTCCACCCCTCCAGACTTAGTGCATGAAAACCAACACCATCTTCTCACGTTTCGTGATTTTGTGGGTCAGGAATCCAGCCGGACTTGGCTGGGAGATTTTGTTCCATGTGGCATTAACTAAGGACACGTGGAAAGGTTTGGGCATGCGGGTCTGAGGTAGGTCAGTTGCTTGGCTGCGAGGCTGGGCTCATTGGGCACTATTGATCAGAGAACTGTGCTTGCCCTGGTGTCCTTAGGGTCGCTGAACTTCTCACCCAGTGACGTGTACTCCAAAAGTAAGTGTCCAGCGAGAAAGGTGAACCTTGCTTTGAGGTCATACAAGATCACTTCTGCCACCATACTTACCAAAACAGTCACAGGTCCACTTGGGGTTCAAGGGGAAAGAACTTAGAAGCAAGGGATCAAAGAGAAAACCAGATTAAAAGCAACATTCACTTTGGCTCAGAAGCAAAAGAAGGAAGCCAGAGCTGCAGCTTCCTCAGAATCTCAGACTATAACTAACTACAGGATCTGTGACCCACCGGGCAGGAAGAGAGCTGGAACAAGAGGTACACAGTGATGTTGAGGTCCCTGGAAACCAAACCAGGCTCACAGCAACCACCCCCACGTCCTGCCATAGTGCCTTCCCATTGAAGTGGGACACAGTGCCACATGGTGTCACAATGTTGCCCTGGGAACTGGCTATGAGTGGGGTAAAGCTATTGCACATGCATGGGAACAGTGGTCCCTTGGAAGAGAGTGAGGAGGAGAGGACACCGGCACGGCAGGGGCCATTTAACCTGGCTCTCTCAACCAAGAGAACTCTGTGGACCTCAGTGCTGATGGCCCATCGCAGTCACAGTCACTCAACCGTGCTTCGGTGTCCAGCACAGGTACGTCCTTGAAACAGCGAACTCAGTAAATATGGACATTAATTCAGTTGAGGATAGCTTTTACATCATGTGTGGAGGGTTTGTTTTTTGTTTTTGTTTTTGTTTTTGTTTTGAGGGGGTGGCTTTTTTTGGGGGGTGGTGGTAAAACTTTTCCTAGGGGGACATAGCACACACATATCCTCACCCCAGATTGGGAGCCCACAACAAGCCAAAGTCCAAGTTGGTGAACCACTTTTACTGGGGTTACTTACAGGTGCAGAAATGACTCGAAGACAGCTACATCACTAAAGCCTTCTCCAGCATGAATGGCAGCTCATTCAAAGCTGGGAGTCGGGAACACACTGCACAGCCCGCAGGCAGCTCAACAGGTTGGAGAGTGTCTTTTCTAGGTGCCGCAGTTGGTCTAAACCTCCTCCTGGCAGCTCTGCTAGTTTCTGCTTCTTCCAGGCAGCTGGCCTGGTCTACTTTGCAGCTTGGCTTGTCTGAGAGTGACTCAAGTTTTATTGCTAACTCTAGCAGGGAGGGACCTAATGAATCTAGTCAGTTTCAGGGACTTCCTCAAGCTATTTGAGTTGGGTTGTTGTTGTTTTGTTTGCAATACATGAGGAAACTGTTATGGGAGGAGGGCATTGTCATTTATACATTAGAGCTCTAGACATGAACTACAGGAGAGAGGGAAAAGAAGGGAGAGAAAACAACCTTGATGCTTCAGGAACTTTCAAACCCTGAAGAAAATGGAAATGATCTGACCCCATAGAGGGTATCTCTGTCAACTGAGATCTCTTTACTGAGGTATTGCCCACCTGCTCATTTATTTACTAGACTACTTATAGCCCTCTAGACTTGCATAAAATTAGCAATAGAAGGATAAATGAAATGATAAGAAAATAAGAATAAAGAAATAAATAATAAATGAAGGACAAATGAAATGAACCAGGATCTGACCTTGTAGTTGACATGTCCTTTAACTGTTTCACAGATACAAATTCCATCAGTCCTTATGAAACTTGAGGCGCAGATTCATTCATTCCTTATCTTCACTTCTTTTGTTCCCATGGAAAGGCCAGATTTCCTCCCCAGGCTCCTTCATGTGTCTGCTCAGTATCTGAGGGAATTCTTCAGTGGCCAGAACAACAAGAAACCTCAAACCTTTGTGGCTGGAACCTGGATTTCACCATGTAGACCAGGATGGCCTTGAACTCACAGAGATCTACACCTCTCTTCCTCCAAAGTTCTGGAATTAAAGGCACATGATCTTTTTGCCCCATGGTCCAGCCTCACACTGTAACAGAGAAGTCAAGGGTGCTTACGCACAGTCAAAAGGCTGTGTCACAATCTTCCTGTTGTGATCTCCCAATCAAATTTCCCATTTTATCTTCCACTATGCCCTTTGACCATTGTTTCACAAACCAGAGTCTGCAGAGCTCTGAGTTCTGGGAGAGGAGAGAAGTTTCTATTGATAATTTTGGAATTATCTGTCTTTGGTTCAGTAGTAATTAGGGGGAAATATATATACATATATGCCATCCACCTTCTGCTCAATCCTGCCTCTCTATTTTCATCTCTGTCATTTATACTTGCATTTGCAATCTCTAATGTTAATTTTTAACTTCCAGTGCAGTCTCTCAAACTTCAGGGATTATAGTGCTATGGGTCCGATCATGTTCTTCGTCACAAAAGATGCTCTGGGGGATCTAGGGAGATGGCTATACTAGATGTGGTGTACACGGGTCAGGTCACATATTCCATTTTGGCCATGCCCCTGCTTCATCACCTGCACTGTGCAGTCCCCTTGGCTTAGAATACCTTTCCACATTCTGCACACTCAGCTCCCAAATGGCACCATTTCCAAGCTTGCCCGTGTAGGTCCCTAGGACAGCTCTGCTGTGGCTCTCAGATGTCAAGCTCTTTCCAGCTGCCCTCAGCTTGAAGACACCGAACAGTTTTCTAAGCTTTAATGTGGACTTTGCAGTGGGTCCCTGAAATGGCTGCATACAGGCAGAGAACATCCTATGACCATAATATCCGACAGCACCGTAAAGCCACAGTAATTACGGGACAAGTTCTTATGTCTGTCTGAAGCACTATAATGAAGAATCCCAGGAGGCCTATTTCACATCCCTGCACTGAGCAAGGGAGGTAGCTCCAATTAATGCTAATCAGACTCCTCTACTTGAAGGAAATTAAAAATTAAATACTGATTTATTGTACTTATTCTAATGTTCCAAAATAATTTTTTTTTTAGCGTTTCCAAAAACCAAGGTAATATGGCAATTAGTTCAGTGCTACAAACCTGATGGATGTGCAGTAAATGTAGTCTGAACGCATGGATGTCTCAGAGTCTGGGAATCGAGATATATGAATCTCAGTTTCATTCTCCCACAAGTGCGTTTTGAGGCATTGGTAAAAATCACATCTATTCACTAAGTAAGCTTCAGTCTGCTCACCTGTGAAATGAAGGATTCGGAGCAACCCAAGTTTTCGTTTGTTTGTTTGTTCTTGAGACAGAGTGCGTTTCTCTGTGTAGCCCTGGCCATCCTGGAACTCACTCTGTAGACCAGCCTGGCCTCTCCTACTGAGTTCTGGGATTAAAGGTGTGAGCCACCATTGCCCAGCTTTGTAGCAACCCAAGTTTCTCTTTCTGGGATAAATCCCCTGTGGCCCTAAAATTCAGCAATTACTTGAAAATGCTTAAATGCATCTACAGCACCGGTGTCAAATCAAGGAAAAGAAAAGGAGCAAAAGTGGAACTAGTTTTTCATTAGCTTTTCTTTCTGAACCGGGATTGTCTCACTCACTGTGTAAGCGACTGCACACCTATACAGTTCTCCGGTCAGCAGAGCTGATTTTTTTCAGGAATGTAATTTTATGCTGTTTCTATACACGAGGCAACTGGCATTTCGTTAACTTTGAAAGAGCTTGGCTTCCTGTCTTGATAGCGTGACTGCTCTTTTTGGACATTTGGGAAGAGGCACTGCCAGACTGAGGTTAGTAGATGAAAGAATCAACTAAATGAACCACAAAATGACCCTGGCTTTACGCTCAGAGGCAATTCCCAGGTCGTATCCCAGTTGGATAGCTTCATTTCACTTAGCTAAAAAGACAGAGACTGGAGACTGGGAAAGCTGAAATAACTAGGAATTGAGGATCGTAATTCCAGAAAGCATGGAGATACTCAGGGAATGAACCCTGCTAAAATATTCTATCAAATCTTTGATTAATGTGAAACCAAGCGTAAGACTAGACAGAAGAAATGAGAAGGAAAAGTGTATGTGTGACCGGGGGGTGGGGGGAGGAGGGGAGAGCTGAACAACCCAGAGCTCTCACAAGGTGGGGGAAGGACTACCTGAGGCCTTGGTAGTCCTTTGAGGTACCCAGTGAAGAGACCAGAGTAGTCAAAGGGAATAAGATGTGAAACATCCCTGCAGTGATAAGCTACTCCAGACCCTTTAGAGCAAAAACTAAAGGCAGGACTCAAAGAGAGCAATGGATTCCTATGTGAATTAGCTCCGAACGAAAATGAAGCTTAACACTCTTTAAACGAAGACATCCAAGTTCAAATTCTTCTCCACATTATAAAATCATGGTGTTGACTATCTAACCAGGAGATTAGTAGACATATGAAGGGGCAGGAAAATGCGGACCTATAATCAAGGGAAAAATCAGCCAGTAAAAACAGACCCACAAATGACAGAGGCAAGATATAAACATTTAAATCAGAGGGGCAAGACCTGTCAGCAGAGAGGCCCAGATTCAAACCCAGGTCTCCTGAGGCTTCATATAGTCCTCCTTTCTTGATAGTATTCATCTGTCCTATATACGTGTGAAAAGGTCTCCATGACTTTCCTGTGCTGCTGGTCTACACAGGCACAGCATCTGAGAAGCCTGCAGAAGCAGTTCAGACCTGAACCCCTTGCCAGCCATCCTCAAGCATAAAATTGCAACAATGTTGCAACTGAACTCCCTTGTACTTTGCCTTCTTCATTACTGAACTTGGCTGGGGAATGACTCAGGGCCAAGCCCTCGTGGTATCTTCCGCCAGAGGCCTCTACTGGCTTCTGGGAGCACAGTCATTCGTGTGCAGTCTGTGAGAATGTGTGCTAGGAAACCAAGCCTCCTGCTTCAGGCCCACACTGGGAAAAGTTAAGGAAAGATTGACCTAGAAAGCAACAAGGCACAAGCCCCACTTCTTTGTGGGGATGGAGGGGCGTGGTCCCATATGCGTGCTGCCTACAAGAGTGTGAGTGAGAATGGCGCAAGGAGTCTAGACCTAAGGTCACTTCCCAGGCTGGGGGCACAGTTTTCCTCCCTGCAATTCACTACACACGTTGTTACCAAAGCAAATATCAAAGCACTGCAATTTGCTAATTATAGGCGGGATCCTGGGCTTGTGGGCCCAATTAACCACTTGTTCCTCATTTTCTCTGTGTGACCCGTCGTCTGCACCCACAATTAGCCACTTGTCTTTTAACTGCCCCATGAGCTGGCTGACTCACCTCTAATCCACTCCAACTATACCTCCAGATGGCCTTTGGTGTCTCGCTGCCTTCCAGGTTGCCCCCACTCATCTGCACAGACCAGCTCTTGAGGAGGTGGGGGTGAGCACAGGACACTATGAGATTTCCTGGATTTACCCCTTGTCTCTGAACAGTGTCTGTGAAGCCGGAAGCAGCTCCTTTTGGTCTGGGCATCTTGCCTGGCTCCACAAGGATGCACAGTGGCCACATCGGCCTCAGCTCCCAGACTGTCTTCACAGAAGAAAAGGGGAAATTATGGCTTCTCTGGAGCCAGCCGGCTGCCGGAGCGACTGCCTACATCCTGGTCAGTGTCTTCTCGGTTCCCCCTGCTCAGAGCAGCCAGCTAGGGCTAAGCCCAGCGACACTTGCCGCCTGCCTGAGAAAGGAAGACCAGAAGTTGCATGGGTAGGTCTCCAAAGAGTCACAAATTGGGAAAGGAAGAAAACCCTTCATGACCTTGCAGACTATTCAGCAAGCTGACGGTTCCCACCCAACTTCTGAAGGGTAATTGTGTCAATGGTTCCTACTCTCTTTTGCATCACAGACACCCTGGAAAATCCAGTGAAAGCTCCAGAAGTTCCCTGACAAGAAATGCTTAGGTTCAGCCAGGCCTGAGGGTGTACCTCTGTAATCCATCTGCAATCCTAGTTACTCAGGAGGCTGAGGCGGGAAGATCACAAAGGCTTGCATGGGCTACAGAGACAATTCAAGGTCAGCAAGACCCTGACTCAAAATAAACGTTGTAAAAGGACTGAAGACTTATTTTAGTAGTACAGCACTTGCTAGCATGTGTGAGACCCTATATTCATTCAATCCCAAACACAGCAAAAATGAAGGCAGGAAGGAAAGGAGGGAGAGAGGGAAAAAAGAGAGGCTTAAATTCATAAGCCATTTTCTTATTTGCTTAATCATTCACTAAGTAATTTAGCAGCCTAGGTGCTAGGTAGATATTGTTGAGGAAACTAGGAAAACTTAAGCGTACAAATTTGACCAAAAAACGGCTACTCTTGGAGAGCTTCTGTTATAACCAGAAGGAACAGGTGATCAACAGTAAATGGAATAAATAAGTAAAACACAAGGCTCAGTAGAGAATAAGTACTACGGAAAAAGAAAAAAATAAGACCTAGGCAGCAGAGCAAGGGATGGGGGTGTGGGTCATATTTTTAAATTGCGTGTACCAGGCAGGCCTTAGGGAGATGTGAAATATGGGCAAAGGACTGAAGAAGAGACAAGGCCATGTGGCATCTGGAGAAAGGATATGGCTGTCCAGGAACAGCCTGAGGCCTTGTGCTCAGGAAAAGTGAGAAAGTAGGAGAAATGGAACAGTGTCTTGAGAGATAAGGACAGAAAGCAAAGAGGGCTAAACCGCTTAGAGCCCAGTAGGTCCCAAGGCCTTGAATTTTACTCTGAGTTAAATCAGAAGTCATGAGTGGGATTTGAACAACAGTCCACAGAGCCTGACTGATTCAAGACCCCTGGTGACTGCTGAAAGGGAGCGAATGACGGCAGTGTAAGGCCATGGTGGCACAGAGGAGAGTGGCCACCACAGAAAGGCAGGGTCTAGAGCTCTGGGAGGATGCTGTGTGACAGAGCAGTGCGTGCACACAGAGTCCTGCAGTTTGCCAGTCCCCAGAATCTCGCCTGCACGTGCACGTAAAGGGTCTTCGTCAAGACAACAAAGAGGCAATTCCAAGGGGAAAAAGGGAAGAGACCAGAGTGGGTAAAAAAGGGGTCTCAGCTATCAAAATTTTTTTTCATTGATTTTAAAAGATGGGCGTGTGATGAGATGTCCAGATGTCGATTTGTTTAGTGGGTATCTGTTGTAATATTTAAAATAAGTCGTACTTGGAGAAAAAGAACTGCCCTCCTCCACTTGCTTGCCAGCACAGTAGCTTCTGACAGTTTTGCCAGGCTTCTCCAGGGCAGCCAGGGCTGTGAAGAGGAACCTTGTCTTGAAAAACCAAACCAAACCAAAACAAAAAGCATGTAGTTATCCTGGGTGCTGGGATGGGGAAAAGCCTCTCTCTCTCTCTCTCTCTCTCTCTCTCTCTCTCTCTCTCTTCCTTTCCTTCTTCCCTTCCAGAAGCTCAAGCATTGGTAAGGAGATTAGGGAAAGAGCCAAAGGGAAATAAATCCACTCTGTTATAACAAACCCAGAGCTGAAAGGGGAAGCTAGTGCCAGAGCTGGGAGGCCTGGGGAGACTCCTGGCAGAGGCACTTGGAGGTCTCCTGAAGAGGCTGGTCTGGCGCAGGAGGGCGGGCAAGCTGAGGCCCCAGCACCTACTCCCTGATGACCATCTGAAGGAGATCGCCTTGTCATAGGAACTAGGTCTCTGAAGTACTTCTCACAGCCCAGCTGTTGCCCAGAGGGCCGGGAACCTTGTGAAGAAGTTTGTTTCTGGGTCTTTGACCAGCCACAACCTGCAGATTGTAGTGACTGTGAGGGCCAGGTGCAAAGGCTAATGAGGCCTGCAGATTCTGCTGCCCTGAGGAACAGATCAAGGAGGCTTCCACATCAGCCACCTCCAGACCTCTGTCCCAGATGTCCCAAACTCCTCTTCACCTCCAGATCTGTCTCTGAGCCTAGGGCGAGATCCCCTGCTGCCACATTTGGCAAAAACTTGTGCCATATCACAGCTATGATTAGGTGCCAAGAGAACTATTTCCCAGGCCACAGCTTTAACAATGCCATGCTTCCTAATTACTAGTTTTCTCCTAATTAAATAAGGGAGGGGGAGGCACTCACCAACATCTGCTCTGCCTTGTAGTACCACCTTCCATTTATAGGCGTCTCTCTTCAGAGGGGCCCGAAGCACATTGTGTATTATTGTTATGCCTTCCCCTCGTAACCATCCTCGGGATCCCTAGGGATGGTTATTATCATACGAGTTTACAGGTGGGAAAAGGGACACTGGCTGGGGTTAAGCAGTGTCCATCAGCAGAGTTGGTGGGGCCCAGGATTTGGAAGCTCTTCCATTTGGAAGCAAAGTCATCCCCCGGGAGCAAAACTAGGCTAAGGCAACACAGAGAGAATGGTCGTTTATTGCATGCTTTACGAAGGTAATTAACACAGTTTAGTTCTCACAACAATCCCATAAAGCAGCTAGGATTGCCAACCTTCCCTGTGAGGACAATGAGCTTCAGAGCGTTAGGGTTCCTTGCCTGGAGGGACAGCACCCTTCGCTGTAATAGTAGGTAGCAGGGCTGGGAGACACTGGGGCATTTAGCCCCGCACCAGCCGTCTTACATTTATTAACTTGTTTTAATGCTTAAAGCCATCTTGAAGGTGATTATTAGAATGATTGCCGTTTTTCCTATGATTTCACAGAAAAGTAAACACGATCCAGGTCACGAGGGAGTAATAATAGAGCCAGCAAGAGCCCAGAGGGTCCTATCACAACTGCCAGGGACAGTCCAGGTACAGTCCCAGGACAGTGCTGGCCTCTCTTTCCTGTCTAAGAAGATAGGATTCCTTACTGCACTTCGAGGACTTCTGTACAATCTGGGTGCACAGAGGCGAACCACATCACAGAAGCTGGCAGGACAGGCAGTAGAATCCAAGAGTAGTGATCTTCCAAGAGAGACATCCAAGCCAGCTGTATGGGGAAGGGCTGCCTGTGTGGTAGCCGCATCTTGCGCTCTTCGTTTTGGTGAAATGAGCTCCAGCGGTCCCTGAACTCCATGTTAGGGTTTAGCAGAGGAAGGAAGAGTGAGTACCAGGGTGGGTAGGAGGCCAAGGAATGCCGCAGAAATCACACAGCAGGGCAGATATCACGAAAGAGATTTATTGATGGGGGCTGGGGGTGGCAAAAGGGACGTGAGAGGGAGGGGCGGGAGGAAAAGAGAGATGGCCATGATGGCAGGGACCTTTTAAAGGGGTGGTCTTGTAGCTTTTGGCTGCTGGTGATGACGGTGGCTGCTGATGCAGTCGCTGGGGGGGAGGGGAAGGGGAGAGCGCACCTGTTTCCTAACACTCTTGATCTCCACGACCCTCTTCCAGAAGCTCCTCCAGAGAATTAGAGCATGTTTGCCACCTCCCACCAGGAGGGGATGTCCTACATAGGGACACAACTTCTGGTTCCTTGGAAGTCCAGTTTACCAGTGAGAGTGTCCTGCCAGCCTCAGGCCTCAGAGCAGCAGACGGAAGGCCCTCCAAGGGCCTAGCAAGGATGAATCCCAGCTCCTGCATCCGATCTCAGGTCACGATTTCACTGGATGGCCAGGTAGCTTCTCCCCTCTCTCCTCAGACCACCCCAGTGGCTGGCTGACTGCAGCCCTCATCTGTAACGGCGGAGCCTGCACCTTCCTCAGTCGCTAGGGAGCCCTTTCTGAAGACAGCAAGAAATTAAACAGCTACCGGCCTGTCCCTAATGGACAGCTAGCTCCAGCTCTTTTCAACCAAATTCAGGTTTTAAGACAGTCCTGGCTTACCAGCTCTGACCTCCAGCTTTCCCCGCGCTCTTTCTCTGTACCTGCTCGAGGTGTGTGCACTGGGAAAGAAATGTCTTCATTGCAGCTTCTATCTGGTGTCACAAGGTCAGAGCACAGGTGCTGGCTCAGCTTAACACCCCAGCCTTCCCTACCATTTACTGTGTTGCCCAGAGGACTAGGAATCCTACTCCCTAGGGTTGCTGTGAGATGGATAAGTGAGTGGCTGTATTCACATTGCTCAGTACTGTGCTTAGCATGGAGTCGGCACAGATAAATATCTACTCGTGTGTGAGCTACCCCCACCCATCTCAAGATCCAGTTTTGACCCTGGTTTTGGCTTTGCATGCCACTTCCCCGCTGGTATATTGAGGCAACTGGGTCCTGGGAGAAGTCAGTTTGGGGGAAGAAGTATGAAATATGTAAAGCGTTTGCCTTGTCATGCCCTGAAAAATGTAGTCTTCGACCTTATTAATCACAAAGCATCAACAGGAAAGGGAACGAGGGGATGGGGGCAGGGAATGTCTCCAGCACAGCCCAGGAGGAGGCAATCCATTCCCCTGGCCTCCCTGGTAATGGAGGTGTTAAGTTCCGGCCCAGGGACTAGATTGCCTCCAGCACAGCCTTCCAGCAGCTAAGCGCAAGGCCTGGCTCCCCACCCGCCCTGAGCTTTAAATACCACAGCCCTTTGGGGGTGACGGAGCTGTTTTGTTGAGAGCTCAAGTTTCTCCCACCACCAAGGTGGTGATGCAGCTGCACAGAGGTCAGGAGGAAACAGGTCTGCACGGCTTCCCCACCCTGCACCCCACCAGCGTCCCCTTCCTGTCTTCCCGTCACAAACAGCCAGCCCCCTGGGAGGTGGATGTGCCCTGCCAAAGAACAGAGATCATCCGGCAGGCTGCAGCACAAAGGAAGAGAGACCCTAAATTCCAAGAACTGCTTCTTTGCAAACACTGTTCACGTACTGTGGCTTCAACCGAACAATCAACCAACACCTGAAACCCAGAGCCATTTAACCTGGAGGGCCGGTCTTCATTTTCTGGTAAGTAATATATTTAGGCTTAAACTGGAGCCCTCTGCACATGACAAAAATAGAGACAAGTGAACAACACTTTCAGCACCTGTGTTTTCCTTGGATTGCATATTTTCCATGGTAAACAAGAAAGCACAGATTGGAAATCCATTCATTCCTTCATGAAAAGCGCTCCAGTTGGGGGCTGTGTGTGTTTTCAATCAGGGGGAAACTGAAAACAGCCTCGTGAGATCACCATATCCCATGTCTCAAAGCACCAGGACTCCAAACATCCTTTCATCTTCTCCGCAGATGATTTTGCGTAAGACCCAAGATTTTTTTTTTTAATGCAGATGCTAATTAAAATCGCCAGTTAATTTTTCCTATATTTCCCTATTGTCTCATTTGTAATCTTAACAAGACTTTGGTTTCTAGAGATAGTCTCACTGGGTAGGCCAGGCTCGCCATCCTTCTGCCTCAGTCTCCCCAGCACTAGGACTAAGCCATCCATGGTGACTTACGTATTTACTGTTGCATTTTTATTTATCTTTTGGAAACTGAGTCTCACTATGGAGCCCTGGCTGGCCTTGAACTCATAAAGAACAGTCTACCTAAGCCTCCCAAGTGCCGGGATTAAAGTCACAAGCCACCAATACCTGACAGGGATAGGTTTGTTTTTAATTCCTGGTTTGCTGAGGAGAAAGGCTCAAAGAGAAAGATGGGTAGTTAATAAATTGCACAGCTTTTCTGTCTGTGCTGAGAGCTGCAAAAATTTGCCCTGTTCACCCCTGCAATCCTCAGTGTTCTGAACCCCAGCTGCTTCTTTCTGTCTGTTCATTTTTTTTTTTTTTTTTTTTTTTTTGACACAGAGGTTTTTCTGTGTAGCCCTGGCTATCCTGGGATTTACCCTGTGACCAGGCTGGCCTCGAACTCACAGAGCTCTGCCTGCCTCCTGAGTGCTGGGATTAAAGGTATGCACCACCACCGGCTGAACCCCAGCTTCTTAAACTGTGACAGGTCATGCACATGAATATGGGGGTTGCAAAAAACTTGGCAACGGTGAAAGCTTCCGAATTCACTATTGTCAAAAATCAATTCAACATCTGTCAACTCTGCCTGAAATACCTTGGCTCAGATTTGAGACTATCTGAGGTCATGTTTGCTTGGGTTTTCTTCTATTTCATTCTAAAACTTTTATTTATTTATGTACTTATTTATTTATCTTTTAAAACTTTGTGTGGGGTGTGCTATATGTGTGTACATGTATGTTTATGTGTGTATATGTATGTGGTTTTGTGTATGTATGTGTGTGATGTGTGGGGGTGAGTATGTGTGCATCTGTAGGTATGTGTGTATATGTATGTATGTGTGCATGTGCCTATGTATGTATATATGTAGATGTGTTTGTGTATGTGTGTCGGGTGTGCGCGTGCATGGGTGTGTGCTCTCGCAGGTGTCCACGGGGGCCAGAGTCATCAGATCACCCTGGAAGTGGAGCTACCCAGCATGGGTGCTGGAAATGGAGTGTGGTTCTCTTCAAGAGCAGTAAGAACTAACTCTTACCTCAGCGGCCTTCCTGACACTGTAACCTTTAATACAATGTCTCCTGTTGTGGTGACCACCCCCAACCATAAAATCATTTCCTTGCTACTTCATAACTGTGATGTTGCTACCGCTGTGAATCATAATGTAAATATCTGGTTTTTTCCGGTAGTCTTAGGTGACCCCTGTGAAAGGGTTATTTGTTTCCTCGACTCACTTCTGTCTTAACTGCTCCCTACATTTAAAAAAAAAATTGTTTGTGTGGGGAGCGTGTGCTTGCCACAGCATAGGTGAAGGTCAGAGGACAACTTGAGAGTCAGCTCTCTCCTGCCCTCATGTAGGGTGGGTCACAGGGATTGAAATCAGGTCATCAGACTTGGTGGCAAGTGTCTCTCTACCTGCTGAGCTCTCTCACTAACTTTTTTTCCTGACTTAAGGTCTCACTGCGTAGCCTAGGATGGCTTGGAACTCACTATGTAGAGCAGGCTGGCCACTATGTAGATAACTGCCTGCCTCTGTCCCTCTTTAATACGGTGCTGGATGGAGTTCCAGATGTGCCCTACCACACCTGGTTTGGGTAGTGATGACAGTGCTGTGGGCTGCTGTGAACTGCTGTGTTTTTACTGGACACAGTAAATAGTTTTCTATTCCTATGGCAACTTATGTTTTAGTTAGAATAAAGACTTTTTTTGTTTGTTCGTTTTGTTTTGTTTTAGGACAGGGTTGCTCTGTGTAACCCCTGCTGCCCTGCAACTCACTGTCTAGACCAGGCTGGCCTCAAACTCAGAGATTAGCCTGCCTCTCTGCTTCCGCTGGGATCCAAGGACTGTGCTACCACCATGCCCTGCCTCAGCACAAAGACTTTTAACATTTGTCTGTCATCATTCCTTAGTATTGACGTGATTAGGATTTATTTAATTATCAGTATGTAAGTAGCAAAGGCTTTGTCTGATGGTATTGTTAGAATGTTTGATTTTTAAAACTGCTTCTCAAATTGTAGACTTGAGTTTCAAAACCAAACATTCAGTGGATACTGGCTTGGACTTAGGACAGACTTTTTAGCAATCTCTGAAATCAACTGTGCATGCTTCTGCCATTTTGTACTGTGTATTTTTGTGAGGCAGCATTCTCATCACCGACGGTTATAAAACCAAAATATTAGCCAACTCTGAAAACCATTAAAAACTGAGTCATGCAGTATCAAGACCCAACTCTTTATGTAAAAGTAAATTTCATCATCTTTAGTCAGGAAAAAAAACCACATTTCTGTTTTGCCTCTAAACAACGGTAAAATTTTATACGTATATCAAAGAATTGTGTTTTTTAAATAAATTCCTTATGGTTTATTATCAGTAAATGGTGTAAATATCTGTATACCCAGAGGTGTATACACATTTCTTGGGAAGAGAAGGATAGTGAGTGAGAAAAGTTGAAATCCTATTCTAAATGACAGGAAGGCAGGTGCATTCTATCTGCTCTGATCTCTTCACAGTGGTTTGGGGAAGATGTGGATAGTGAAAGGTATGGGTTTCTAGAGCAGTTTCTGCCTTCTCCTTTCTATGTGGCCTTTGTAGGCCTCAGGGCCTCAGTTTTCCCAAAGAGACAACACCTAGGGTCCTTTCCAGCTTTGCCATCTAGGTATTTCTTTAATAAGAAGCTCGAAGTCACTGACCTGTCGTTGAATGGCACAGTAGCCATCACCCCTGACCCCCGGGTCCATCTGTCTGACTCTGCAGTTCTTATCAATGCCTGCATAGCAGACTCTCCCAAAGGGCCTTTAAAAAATACTGCTGCTCAGCCCACCGCTACACACACACACACACACACACACACACACACACACACACACTCGTGTGCACACACACATACCACTCACATGTTTCACCCTAATTAGCCTGCAGTGTGGTCCAGGCATCAGTATTTTTCTAGAGCTCTCAGGTGAACGTAAGGCCGGGGTTAAACATTGATCTAACCCAGCAAACTACTCCAGTTTCATCCACGTCAGTCAAGCTTTTGTAAATGTAGTCACTATGCCTGAAGTGTCTCGTTATAAAATCCACTACTATTAATTCCCCCAGAGTCAACCTCAAAACAGATGAGAGTTTTTCCTTAATCTCTTTGGGTACCTTGCCTAACTAAATTATAGCATTAAGTTTTCAGGTTACAGTTAGTGTACTTGTATATGCTTGTGTGTCCTGTCACTGCTGTCACTGATGATGATGGACATTGATTTGCTCCTCGGGAACAGAGATGAATGAATTTTATAAACACCAAGGGATTCGATGGGTGGTGAGAGTGCATGCCTTTAACAACCTAGGTGCAATGCCAGGCATAGAGCAAACCTGGGCCTATGCTAATAAATAAATAAACAAATAACGAAAGCGAGCAAAAAAGAGGTCAGTCCAGATGAGAGAGAGAGTCATTGAAGTAAAAAGAATTTATCAGTCGTGTGAAAATGAATCAGAAATGTTGGCCTTGGGGTGGGGTAGGGTGGTTAATAGTACAGAGAAGGCTGTCGAGGAAGATATGGGAATGAATGAACTGGAGTCCCCGGTCCTCCAGAGACTTCCAGCCAGGTTTCCAGATAAAATGGAACTAGATGAGTTCACTGGGGAGAGGGGGGAACCACTTGCATATGGCAAGAAAAAATCACCATTCCTGGTTGGTTCTCTTCGAGGGAAACTGCTGGGAGCGTTTCTGAGCCACTCTTGAAGAATGACACGTTCAGCACGGCACAGTGGGCTCAACACCAGCAGGACAAGTCACCAGTCAGGACCACCTTCCTACACGCCCAGTGCTGCCTGCTGAAGCAGATTTTGAAGCAGCCATGGTTTCTGACTGTACCCTTACATGTCAACCCTTGGAGAGCTACGGGTTTAGAATGCAGTCACCTCAAAATTGAGGTGAAGCGTGGTGAGCAGAGGCCCACGCCGTATCCACAGCTGCTCAGCAAGCTTACATGGGATTATCTATCAGCTGATCAAGTCCAGCCTGGGCAACAAAGTAAGATCCCTCTCAAAAAGAAAAAAAAAAAAGGAAAGAAAGGAAGGAAGGAAGGAAGGAAGGAAGGAAGGAAGGAAGGAAGGAAGGAAGGGAAGAAAGGGGAGAATGGGAGGAGAGAGAGAGCAATCAAGAAAAAGAATGGTTGAAAGAAAGAGAGAATGAGCCTTTAATAGCCAGTAGGCAAAAGTGAGGCTAGTTCAAGATATCACTGAAAGAGACAACTAGTTTCCATTGCTATGTGCTTGTCCATGTGAAGCCTTCAGCTACCCAGCCTGGGCTGTGTTCCTGTGTCTAATTCTCACGGGACCTGGGCCAGTCCCCTAGACCTCACATCCAGCCAGGTTGGACAGGTCATGGTTGTATATATGACCTTCCTCAGGAGTCTGGAGATCTTATGCCTGAATGGCACCCCCACCCCCACCCCATCCTCTCTCTTCCTCCTCTCTCCGAGTCCTCTGGGGTTCTTCATCTAGGGTGCTTGTATGGGGGCTGAGCCCTGCCTTAACAGTGAGCGTCTTAGACTCTGACCGAAAGATTTGAAGCCTAGGTCTGGTGCAGCCACTTATCAACCACTGAAACTTCAGGCTGGGCTTTAGCGCTTCCATGCACAGGAAGAGGAGGTTGAGTTACATGTTCCGTGAGGCTCAGCCCTAATTCTGTATGATCCTATGGCTTCCGGCACAGGCTGGAATCACACACACATACACACCTTCCCTCCCACCATCTACACACGTATCCTTTTTCTTTAATCTCTCCATATTTCAACTAGCAGGATAGTAGCACTATTTTAAATAAGCCAAACACGTAGCTTCAAACATACAAATTCCAAAGTTACACCTCTCTGGATGCTAAGCTGGGCATTTTATTCCAACAGTTTCAACATGAAAACTGACCCTAATTCTAACACAATCTCTCGGACACTTTTACATCTGACCCCCTATACTTTTATCATAACCCATTATCTGGGGGGGGGTCCCATTTTACAGAAGTTGGTTCAGTACAACCACCCAGCTACTCAACACCTTGTTCCCTTGCAACAAAGACCAGCAGTTCACTCAGAGGAGGGAGGAGAGGGAAGGGGGAAGAAGAGGGAGAAGAGGCAGAAGAGGCAGAGGAAAAAAATGAGGAGGAGAGAAGCAGGAGGAGAAGGGAAGTGTTCAATAGACAAGAGCCAGAGGAAGCTGTGGAAAGAGGCAGGGGGAGTGGAAAGGCCCACTCCTGGGAACTTGCACCTGGTACTCAGGGCTTCGGGTTTTTTACCTCTGAGCTGCTCTTGTTTCCCGGCCCTCTCCTGCCCTTTCCCCTACTAAGGCTTTCCTAAAAAAGAACATCCTGTCCCGTCCTCCAGCTGTTTGATCTTTTTAAATGCCTCTCACTTGTCTGTGGCATTTGCTCCAACCAGAAAATAGATCTTGGGCTTTCGAGATGGAAAGAAGTATTAAATGGCAAAAAGCTGCCTCAGGCCAGGGCGTGGGCAGTCTCCCAAGATAGTGGTGATGGCTGGAGGGCCTGGGGTTGCTGGGATGGTCTCCGCCTAAAACAGTTTCCTCTCTTGTCCCCACCAGTGCCCTCACATATGTGAGACCATGTGTCCCTATTTGGAGCTTGGAAAATATAGCTTCCACTTTGGCTATTTGACCCAGTGTCCACATCATGGGGTGGACAGAACACAGATAGTGAAGCCAGATGGGTCTTGGATCAGCAGGCTCAGCCACTTACTGTGCGAACCTGTTCTGGTCCGTGGCTCCTTCAACTAGAAACTTATTTCCCTGTAAGTCGATTTCAACTTATCGGAAGAACCACTGCTCCCAGCCATACACTTGATTCCAGTCCATAGCGTCACATTGCTTCCTGGTGGAGCCAAATCTGACTCATTATTATTGAGAATGCTCTCCTGTGTGTGTAGTCAGAGTACCTTCTTCAACAGTCCTTGAAACAGCAACCAGGACACCTAGATAGATACAAAATATCCTGCCTTCCCGTTCAGCATCTTCTCCAACTTTTCAGAATTCAGCCTGGGTCCACTGGCCAGTGTCACATGGGCTGACCCTGCCCCAGCCATGCCAGCGTATATGGGGGGATGGGAGGGGTCTTGCCAGGGTCACTGTTAGATGCTCCGGGTGACATGTGCCTCTGCTTTCACTGTCTGCCACTCACTGGTCACACATTCTAGCACATAGACTTAAGGTTGTTCCTACCTGGTACTTAGATTCCAGAAGCATCGCCAGCCATGGAGTCAGAGAAGAGCCACGTCTGACTCCGTCTCTCTGTGCAAACGGCTAGGTAACCCTTAGCTGGTCACCTGACTTACCCTAGCCACAGTTTTCCCATCTGTGAATTAGAATTCGGTTTCCTGTGCCCTGTGCCATGGAAGCATTTTCACAGCTTTACCGTGGCCACGCCATTAAAAACATCTGTTTTTAATGCTTTGACCTTCTCCAGCTGTTTTCAGGCATGTCACAATGTCACACCTATAAACCCAGCATCCAAAGTTCTCCAGAATCTGCTGCACCCCATTTTTTGAATTGTCTTCCCACACAAAGGTCTTCTGAAACAAACCACGTGTACCCCTCGATGCTTACTAGCTCTGGCCTCTGTTTATGCCCATAGTTCTGTCACCAGACAGGCCAGCCACACATCTATTTCAGCATTCACTCCTTCACTTCCACCTAAGTCTACTATTGCGGACTGAATTCTGTCACCTCAAACACAGGCCAAAATTTAACCCTAAACGTAATGGTATTTGGAAATGGGCTTTTGTAGAAATCACTTGAGGTCACAAGGACAGCATCCCAATCTGACCAGACGGCTGTCCTTATAAAAAGGCATGAAAGAGCGCTCTGCCATAGGAGGGCAGAGAGAAAGTAGCTGCCTACAAGCCAAGAAGAGAACAAGTCACTTGTCTTCTTTGACTTCAGCATCCAGAACTATGCGTCAGCCGTGTCTGCCGCCAGCCTATAGTATTTTAGCAATGACAGGGATATCTCACTGATGTTATCATTCTGGGAACTTCATAGAGTATACTTACACAAAGCAAGCCGGCTACAGTGTCACTAGATGATATACTTTTGGGGGACCACTGCCCTGTATGCATCCCATTGTTAACTGGAGTTTCATTACTCAGAGCTTGTGGCACACACAAGGACAAATACAGCATCCAAATACCAACTGAATTCCTTCCCTCTCTCTTTCCCTTTTTCTTTTCTTCCTCCCTCCCCCATTCTTTCTTATCAGAGGCTGGCCTCAAACTTGTGATCCTCTTGCCTTGGCTTCCTAAGTGCCAGGATCGTGGGTAATATGCCACCACACTGTGCCAAAATTTATGTTTTACAGGTTAGAGGTTTGAGACTGCAAGCTTAGCCTGCCCCAAGGTCACATGCCTGGGCAATGAAGTTCTGAACCTGTGATAAATGGTATTGACAAGCATTTGTGTGCGGGTGCACTCAGCCGGCGGAGTGGCTGCCACAGGCAGGATCTCGTGTTGTGGATGGGGGATGCACAGAAGGATAGCACGTCCTGAGAAGTTGCAGGAGAAAGAAAGGAGAGCTAGACAGGCCCTGAGTGACGCCATAAGCAGGGACAGGAATCAAGTGCTGGGGACTTCCGGGAGAGGCAGCTGTTGAACTGATTTAGGCCAACCTGGGAAGACCCACAGAGGTGAGACCTCAGGACCCACAGTGAAGGACAAGCTGGGGGAAGAAACAGAAACTGACAGTACTGGAAGAGAGCTGGGTGCAACAGAGACCCCACTCACCAGGCCCCAGGCCCCACGCAGCCCTCAGAAAACCTGCAGGAGGCTGATACTAGAAGAAGTACTAGAATCTGGAATCCAAGACCCGAGGTTTGGCCCCTGTCCCCATCTACTGGGGTCCCAACATGCCCTGGAAGGCAGCGACAGCACTACGGAGCCTTGGCTGCCTAGAAGAGGCACTTGGCCCAGGAGAGAAGAACCGGACTTGGCACAAGGTGCACTAAGCTGCCTCCAGTCTTGGATGGCTGCCACCCAGAGCGTGACTTTACCTCCATCTCCCTGCATGGCTAGGCCTAGAGGACCTTGGCCTGGGTGACTTCTGGATACATGTGACTCTCACTGGAGCCCTGGAGGGGAGGCTAAGCCTACAAGGCTCTTGCCCAGCTCCCAGGGGAAGAGTCAGGCAGAGTGGAATCTCCTGCTCAGAGCTGGCGGGGGTGGGGGGAGAGGTTTGGGGGGAGGACCAGACCCCGAGTTGTTACACAAACCCCCAGTGAGGCCAGTCCCTTGCCTAGCCCTCGGTTCTCTGGCCCTTCCCGGAAAGAGGTCACCGCCAAGGAGCGCTCAGAACAGGCCCTCTCTGTGTCCAAGCCCTGCCTGGTTGGAGCAGTAGGACGCAGAGGGCCAGCGGGGGCAGGAGAAGGGCGTGCTGGGCCGCTCGCTGCGGGTGGCGCCGCGGCCCCGGGTCGCGGGCAGGGCCGGCGTGTGGGCGGAGAGGCGGCGCGCGCTCGGAAGTGGCCCCGGGCGGCCTCCCGGGCGGGCGGCTCCTGTTTCCCGGCTCCCGGGCGGGCGGGCGCGGGCCAGCTGCTGGGAGGTGAGCGGAGCAGCGTTTTCCCACAGTCTGGGGCGGTGACACATGGCGCTCACACATTCCACAGCCGGCGGCCGCGCCAGGCCTGGCGGTGAGTCAAGGCAACGCGGGGAGCTGCCGAGAGCAGGTTCCGACTTTGGCACCCGGCGCGCCGCCTTCCCGCCTTGCCCAGCGGGGCGGGGGCGGAGGGGGACGCCGTTTAACCCTTGGCTGCCTGGGCGTGCCGCAGCTGAGGCTCTGATGCATGCCCAGTGAGCGGGTGAAGGAATGCGCCGCCACCGGGGAAACCAACTCACGCCTGCTACACACCTATCCGCCACCGTGTTCCCTGTTTTTGTTTGTTTGTTTGGACAGGGCATGTCACTCTGTAATCCTAACTACGCTGGCCCCACTGTAGCCTCGAACTCGTGCCGAGGCTCCTTGGTTACAAAGCAGAAAACTCGACTCCAGAGAAGTTGTTTCGTTAGGGAAAGTGCCAATCCTGGCTTCTAGATTCAGACTGCAACTGCCAGAGAGGCTGGAGAGGAGGGAAGGCTACCAGGCCCCTCCACCAAGACTCTCACTTCTGAATCTGACCGCTGTGACCGGGACGCGCTCTCACAAGCGTTCGTTGACTGGCTCCAAAGTCTAGATCGCAGCTCGTCCTGGCAACAGTTGTACAGACAGAAGAAAAAACAGCTGGAAGCCTGCGCCAGCAAACGCACGCCCACATGCCCGCACACAAAAGCGGGGGGGGGGGGGGATGGGGAGGGGAGAGGCCACTGGGACTGTGGTGGGCGTTGTCCCCATGGGATGTCTGAGTACCCCGAATGTGGCTTCCGTGTGTGTGTGTGTGTGTGTGTGTGCGCGCGCGCGCGTGTGTGTGTGTGTGCGCGCGCGTGTGTGTGTGTGTGTGTGTGTGTGTGTGAACTCTACGTGACTCCTGCAGCTGTTGCTGCAAGCATCCACACCCCGAGCTGCACCTACCCATCCCGAGACCACACAGGCCCGCAGCTTTCCCTGAAACTTTAAGGTCCCACAGACCAAGGTTCAAACTTTTTCTTTTGAGACAGAGCCCCAGCTCAGGCCCGCCCTGGGACTTACAGGGGTGTGTCTCCTCACCCCGCACCTGGTTCGTCATCACGGAGACTTCGGTGAAGGCATCTGCCAGACGTTTGTGACCCGTCTACTTCACCTCCGATTATTCCCCATGGTCAGCCTTTCCTCCCTGTACCATGCACTTGTAAGGCCGCCCTTCCTCCCCCAAGACCCGCCCAATCACCATTCTCCAAACAAACGGTGAAGCCCGTAGGACCTTTTGAACTCTCTTATAGTTGGGGAAACCACCCCTAGCCTGTGCCTGCAGCTGCTGAGTTCTCGGTTATGCTAATGTGATCAAAGGACCCAGATGTCCCCTCTGGAGCTCCACCATCAACTGGGTCCATGCCAGTCAGTTCACTCTGTCAACTGCAGGGTGGACACAGCAGGCTGCTGCTGGCTGGGCCCTGGGAGCCCAAGGAAGCAGAAGGTTCTTCCGAAGTCCCACCATCTCCAATTGAGGCTCTCAGTCAAGGCACTGAAGAATCTCCTACAGAAATAATCCTATCCTCGTGGGATTGGAGATGCATGGAGCATGTAGGGATCCTGCCCCAGCAGTCACGGGTCTCATTGGCACCGTGGTCGGCTAGTTTGCACCCATCCGCAATGGCGTATAAATGCGACCACACAGGGTACCCTGCTCCACTTTGCCTTACTCCACACAGCCTGAGGCTTTCAAGGTGTGGCCGTCCCTTTCCGCCTCTGAGTACTGGTCCACCCTCCCATTGTGCAACTGGGGCAGCTTACTTCTCGTGCATTTAAGTCTGTCCGCGAGGAAGGAACAGAGCTGCTCATTCACACAGGGAGCTTTTCATGGACGTGTATTTACATTTCTCTTAAAAAAAAAAATACCAGGAGTAGGGTTCTACGGTAGTGTAGTAGGTGCATGGTGGGCTGAGGTGGACAGAGACCAGCTGGCAAATGCCATTCGCGCCGATCTCATGATGTCCCTGCTTTCAGTGATGCTGTGCTGACATCTTCAAACTGGTCATGGTAGGAGAATGTATATCAGGAAGCAGTCAGTTCTACTACTCTGGCTTGCTTTCATTCTGAACCAACCAGTGTTAAACAGGCACCATGTACCAACTAGAAGCTGCGTTCAGCTTTTTTTGTTTTGTTTTGTTTTGTTTTGTTTTGTTTGAGACAGGGTCTCTCTACGTAACCCTGGCTGTCTTAGAGCTCACTCTGCAGACCAGCCCGGCCTTGAACTCACAGAAATCTGCCAGCCTCTGCCTCCCGATTGCTGGGATTAAAAGCGTGTACCACCACAACTAGCCTTTGTTCAACTTCTAAAGAAAACGCAGATGTTCAAAGGGTCTGTTCCACTTCAGATCCATCACCCCGTGTCTTCTCCAGCATCTGGCATTGTGAATGTTTTATTTTAGCCACTGTGTTTTGATCTGCATTCTCTTGTGGCTGACAGCAGTGGGGGCCTGCTCATGTGCTGGCCATGGCCATTTGTACATCTTCTTTTGTAAGGGCCATTTAAAATCTTGGCCTTTTCCTCCGTGCATTCTTCAGTGGCAAGAGCCATAGTGTGTTTTTGTGTAAGTCCTCTGACTGCTATATATGTGTGAATATTTTTTCCAGGTCTGTGTTTGCCTGTGTGCATTCTTGACGGCATTCTGTGTGCATGAATAGACGTGTTTACCTTTTGTGACATTATTATTTGTTAATGTGTGGCTCCTGTTTTCTGGGTCACATCTACGGCACCAGGTTGTACTTTCTCAGCCTGGAGGAATGGCCTTTACGGTTTCTGTCTGGAGAACCGCTCAGGGCAGCTATGCTTTCAGTGAGTCTCCAAAAAGCACATCTGGAAACTTTATGCCCAAGAAAGCAATGTTGGGAGGTGGAGCGTTATGAGGCGTCAGGCCACGAGGGAAGCGTGGACGGGTTGCTGCTACCAGCGGAGGTTGGTTATAAGCACAGTAATCCACTCTTCTTATAATGTGTGTTTGTGTGCGCACACACACACATGTCCATCTCTCCCTCTTTTCCTCTGTCCACTGCAAGAGAACATAGTAAGGCATTCTCCAGGCAGCCGGTCCCTTCATCTTGGCCTTTCCAGACTACAGAACCATGAGCCAATAAATTTATGTTCGTTATAAACTTCCCAGTCCGTGGTCTTTTGTTACAGAGCATAAATTAGACCAAGACAAAGACACAACATAAAAGTCACTTGAGGAACCCTCCCTGGACTATATTGGCTGCGTTCTCCAAAAGCAGAGAAGGGACAGGCTCAGCACAGCCAGCATTTGCCAACTGGTTCCTGTCTACCTCAGCCCACCATACATCCGAGACACAACCTCACACCCCTACTCCTGGCATTTAAAAAAATTAATTTATTTATTTTTATTTTATGGGCATTGGTGTTTTTGCCTGCATGTATCTGTGTGAAGATGTCAGACCTTGGAGTTACAGACAACTGTGAACTGCCATGCGGGTGCTGGGATTTGAACACAGGTCCTCTGGAAGAGCAGCTGGTGCTCTCAACCACTGAGCCATCTCTCCAGCCCCCTACTCTTAGTATTAAAAAAAAAAGAAAGAAAGAAATGTAAATATACATTCATGAAAAGCCCCCAATGTGAATGAGCAGCTCTGTTCCTCACGGACAGACTTAAACGCACGAGAAGTAAGCTCCACCAGTTGCACGATGGGAGGGTGGAATAGTACCCTTTCCTACTGAGTCACGCACCAATGCGGCCACACCTTGAAAGCCTCAGGCTGTGTGGGGTAAGGCAAAGTGGAGCAGGGTACCCTGTGTGGTTGCATTTATACGCCATTGCGGATTGGTGCAAACTAATGAGACCATGACTGCTGGGGGGGAGGGGAGGGGAGATAGGATTGACTGAAAAGGACATGCTAGAATAACAGAACTGTGTGGACCTACTATGTTTTGTTCAGGCTGTAACTCAGCGGCAGAGCACTGGCCTGGCTTGTAAAGAGCCCTGGGTCCAGTTCCTGACACTGGAGGGGAAAAGACAAAAAAACTGTTGGTCAGAGTGAAACCCCTGGGATCAGTGCCTTTTGATTAGATTTTTAAAATTAGATTTAAAAGAATCATCATAACTAATAAGCTTGGGTTTGCCTCCTCTTGAGTGCTCTGGAATCCTTAGAGGTAGAGGATCACAGACCAACATGGGAACTACAAGCAGCTGCCTCACAACAGGGCAGGGGAGTAAACAGGATTTCTCTTATTTTCTTTTAGAAAAATCAACAAAGCATTATTTGCTCTGCTGCCTTCTGTGGTTGGTAGTTCCGCTGGCCACGGCCGCAGAGCGGATCCCTTCCAGGCTCAGTAGCCGGAAGGTCGTGGGACGGGCTGGCTTGCATTTTCCACAGCCTAGTTCATCCTTCCTCCAGTTCCACTCCTCCCGCCCCCATTTTTGAGGAATCCATTTTTGAAAGTTGCAAAATGACTGTTAGGTAGTTCTCTCACTCCCTCATAGTTCCCTCCAACTCTCTTTTCCTCCCATTTACAATCTTCTAGCCCTCTCCTAGGCAAATGCACTTAAAAACATAACCCAGAGATATGCTCTCTCCTTAACAGCCCAGGTCAACAAGAAATCCCTGTCTCCCAGAATTTCTACTAGTCGCTCAAGCACAAAGAGTGGGTCAGTGTTCTGTCAGAGTCAGCCAATGGGCTGAGTTTGAGGAAATGGAGTTCAATCATTTATAAAGTAGGGGTGATGGTAATTTCTGGGGCGGGGTCTGCTTTCAGGGTGAGGTGAGAGGCTGTGAAAGCATATGCCAGGTGAGGACCTCAGTGTTTGGATGTTTTCTTTTTCATACTCCACTGTAATGAGTCCTTACCGTAGCACTTCAGTGACATTATCTTAACAGTGCTGATGGAGTCTCCCAGGTCACACGCCCCACGAGGCGCTAGGCCCAGTCCCCGGATCAGGCCTCCGAAGTCATCCAGTGTGTCCTCTATACACCACAGCCCAAGAAGGAAGACCATGAGGCCTGGGACACTGCAAAGGCCTCCACCGGCCATCACTGCAATCCCAGAAAAGTGGCCAAGGAAAGGAGGAAGGCAGGGCTCAGGAAGGTATGCAGGCTTCTTGTCTCTTTTCTCACTCTTCCCCTTACTTAGACTCTGAGGGACATTGTGTCTCCTTGACTTTTCATGGTTATAAAACTTCTTACAGAACCCTGGGGAGCAACTGGAAACACACTGCTAGAACTTCATGGGACACACGGGGCTTCCTTTGGCTTTTCCGTGTTTTCTATATACGTGCAACAAAATGTGGTACCCATTGTCTTGCCGCTCCAGCCCTTCCAACTCTCACCTTCACTCTCTTTCAAGCTCTCTGTAGTAAAGATGGCTGTTTCCCTGCCCTCCAACCTTCCAAAACAGCACTGGCCACTCAGCATAATCTCTCTCTCTCTCACTTCTCTTCTCTCTTTCTTCCTTAAGACTCATTTCTTTATGTGTATGAGTGTTTTGCATCTTTGAATGTCTGCATCACATGCAGCCTGATGCCTTCAGAGGTCAGAAGGTGTTAACTCTCCTGTACTGGAGGTATGGGTGGCTGTAAACTTCTATGCTTGTGAGTGCTGGGAACCGAACCCTGTCCCTCTGGAAGAGTGGCCAGTGCTCTGAACCCACCACTGAGCCATCTCCCCAGCCTTGAGTCTTCAGTCTTCTTTTCATGAAACTTTTGCACTGCTCGAGGTCTCATATGGAAAAGGAAGGAAAACAAATATGGTGCTCCAGATTCTTTCCCAGGGGCATTAAACACATCTGGAGACTGAAGAGCTGGAGGCCTTTCTTCACACTGTTGGCTCTGACTTCCCTTCTCAGCGGGACTTACTAACGTTTGCTGGGATTTGGCAATGTCGTGAAAAGCTCCCCTACAACCAGACAGAGAATTAGCCATGTCTGCACTCTGGGCCCATAAGCAGTAGTTCTTACTGAAGAACACTCTGGGTCCTACTGAGTTTTAGATGCACTGGTCCCAGTTCCTTTAAGTCAAAATACAATTTAACAATGCTGGTCCCGGGAGTTTCTCAAACTTGGATCCACACTTTCCAAGAACCCTTTTAGTTCTGTTTTATTTGTTTGGTTGTTTGGTTGGTTGGTTGGTTGGTTTTATTATAACTGATGACCGTGGTTACAAACCAGCTCTCTCCAATACCCTAAGGCTGCCATCTGTCTCAGTGTGACTAAGAAAGGGTACAACTTAACTGTGCACCATAAGGACAACCAGCGACTCTTTGTGGACATTCATTTTTTTTTAATTGTCATTTTTTTCTTTGGAAGAACCTAACATAATAGGAAGGAAGTAAAGAGAGGCACAGGAAAGGTGGTGGTGGGGACCAGAGAGGGCGTCTCCTCCAGGCTGTGGCCTCCTCCTCTGTGCCCAAGTGGTAATTATGGCAGGTCAGTCAACCTCAAAGATCTCCTGCCTTTATGAATTTACAGTCTACACTCAATGTGCCAGAAGTTTCTTTTCAAATTCAAAAGCAAAATGAGGGAGGGAGGGAAGGAAGAATGGGAGAAATTTAAACAGTGGACAAAACCCCACGCGGCTGTGGCTCTGCACTCCAGCAGCGACAATGTCGAGAAATCAATGCCCAGAACCACAAGGCAGCTTGCAGACACCTCTTGACCCTGTCACTTCCTGGGTAATTAAGAGGCACTGCAATTCCTTGCCACTGTTGGGGGCTGAATGTGTATCGATAGGTAGATATATATGTCTCTGAAAGATTCGTTTTCTGTAGCTGTGGTCAGTATCCTACCAAAGAAAAGGGGGGGGGGAGAAGAAAGGCATTTGGTCCACAGTGCTGTGAAAGGAAACATGAAAGGAAAATCTGAATTTTTCATTGCAGCATCACAGTCTGGCCCTGACGTGGGAAAATGGTGCAGACAAGAATGGATGGCTTGTTCGCTGGTGGGGTTCTTTTTTTTTTTTCTTCCCTCCCTTGACAGATCATCTCAGAGAATGTGTGGCAGACAGCAGGGCTCCCTCCCTTTCTGTTCTTCAGATGCCAGAAGTACAAGAATGCAGACCCCACGGGTTTGCAGGACAGGCCAAGCCCCTGCTTTGCTTCATGGGGCCTCAAAGGGGTTTGTTTCCCTTCTTTGGTCCTCAGTTTCCCCAAATGAGAGAAGCTATACCAACCTCATCAGGGGCCTTTTCAATGGTTGGCATTCACTGAGGCCAGGAGAAATCGTTTCCCTTTCCTGACCCCACCAAGGAAACAGAGACACATGAGCCTAGGGGGGGCAGAAGTAGGCATCCCCACTTGCCTGTGAAATGACCGTTGCCAAGGCCTCAAGACCACGGGGAGCCTGAGGGAGGAAATCCTGCAACCCTGCTACAGAGAGGGGCATTCTGAAGGGTCTTGGCAAGGTGTCCGGTGCGGCTACCCCTTTTCCCACTGACACTTGTTCATGGGGTCCCACTTACAGGGCTGACCACACTCTATACAGCAAAACAATTCAAGCTACCTCTCCACCGTGGACTTAGAGAGCACTTCATCCGTGTTCTTTAAGAAGAGGAAGCAGATGCTCAGATTATCTCTCTGTCCCTTCTCAGCTCTAAGCCCACCTTCTACAGGAGGCACTCCAAGGGTTATGAAGCCAACATCCAAATGTAAGAGAGAACCAGAGAGAAAAGCATGTCAACTGACTCTGTTAACCACTGCTGCATTAAAATATTTTGTTTCGTTTTGTTGTTTGATCTTCAAGACAGGGTTTCTCTGTGCACCCCTGGCTGTCCTGGAACTCAGTCTATGAATCAGGCTGGCCTTGAACTCATAGAGATCTGCCTGCCTCTGCCTCCCGAGTGCTGCAATTAAAGGTGTGAGCCACCACACCCAGTACCATAAAAAGGTTTTTACTGACGTGAACCGAGTCTATTACATTTAAGTTCTGGGCAGATTTTACACAGGAGACTGGATCTCTCATCTCTCTTAGCCCACTACCATGTGCACAGGACAGTGAAGTCTGAGAGAAGAAAGGAGAAATGATGTCCATGAGGGCTTCCTCTTCAGTCTGCCAACTCTGGCTCTTGGCAGGGGAGCCTGTGTGTACAGTGACTGTTTCTGGGATGCCCTGAAATTCCCTGGACAGCTGCTTCGTATGACCCAAAGAGGCCTTAGACACAGACTTTTTCACAGACCAGCATGGCTATGCTAGGGAATGGAAGGGCGGGCCTCCCAGGAACAGTAGAGACTAGCATTTGAGCGGTGTGGCTGCTTCTTCTGTTCTCAGGCTCATCTTTTCTCAAGGCAGTTTGAAAGATGAAAGGGATGAGTCTCCGCACCCTGAGGATGGCCCAGCAGCTACTGAGCTTCTGGGCCTATCAGATGAGGCCTATCAGAACCCGGGTTTATTAATTTTATTACATTCTAATGAATTTAAGCAAACCTAAGTGGCTGTGTGTTGTGTGTGTACAGGAGCTGCTGTGTTGGTCATCACAAGTTCTGTTGTATACCCACCACCATCCAATAGATGCTTAGGCCCTATGACCTGGGGGGTGGGGGGAGGTTGGAAGTTCTGAAAAAGACAGGCTGGTTGCAGTCTAGCATGCACAGCTGAAGCCCTGGGTTTGATGGGAGATTGAACTGTATGCACAGCACACATCCATAATCCTAGCACCAGGGAAGTAGGACAGAAAGATTGGAAGTTGAAGGCCATCCTTAGCTCTGTGGTGAGTTAGAGGCCAGAGTTTTTCTCCAACAACTATAATGCAATGAAATACAATATAATACAATAATCGTACTGTATAAGGGCTGGGTGTGGTGGTGCACACCAGTGATCCCAGCACTCAGGGAGGCAGAGGCAGGTGGATCTCTGTGAGTTTGAGGACAGCCTGGTCTACAAAGCCAGGACAGCCAAGGCTACACAGAGAAACCCTATCTCAGGGAAAAAAAAAATTTTTTTTTATAAGACTATATTGTGTAAGAACTAAATAAGACTATAAACGAACCAGCTGGAAGCTGAAGTGGCTGCTCAACTCTCATCTGATGACCATGAAAGACTGTATTTCACGATTGCCTAGAGTGGGTGATAGAGGACCGCCCCCCCCAGGAGGGGGGATCAGCCGTCATTAGCATGTCCCCCTTCTGAACAAATCCTCTCCTGGCACTGCTGACACATGGCAGCAGCAACAGCCAGCAGTAACTGGGTTACTCATCCCTGACCTCGCCCCAGCCTCCAGCCAATGCCTGTCGCACACAAGGAAGCACAGAGGTGTAGCAACTGAATTTGGGGGTTGCTGCAATTATAAACTAGGTTTGTTTTGGGTTTTGATCCAGGTGGGTGTTTCTGTTCCCCCTCAGATACTGAAGCCTGATCCTAGTGTCCTGGCATCTACAGAGGCTGAATTGGTTGCCTGTGAGGGGGGGGGGGGCGCAGCTGTGATAGGATCACTGCCTGCTCAGAAGAGGAAGCAGCTGGAGTCTTCTTCTCCGCCAGGACAGGACACAGTGAGACAGTAGCTTTCTACAACCCTGGAAGGACCCTTACCAGTTGCTACATGGGTTCACACCTTGACTGTGGGCTCCCCAGACTCCAGAACCATGAGTGACAAATGTGACGTGAGCGGCTGGCAATTGACTATTTTGTTACAGTTGATCTGAGTTCATCCAGTCTTCAGGAAGAACATTTGATACTGGCTTTTGGACGTACGTTGAAGGAACAAAACAGAACCATATATGTCCTTAGGAACTAGGGAGCCAAGACAATGTCACCCCTGCTCGAAGAAGGACCTGCATGGTGAAAATACATGGCCAAGTACAGAAGAAGCTGTCCCAGACATAACGTGACCAGTTCCATTTAAGCAACACAGACAAGGGACCTCAGAGTAAGGAGATACAGACACCAAGCTGGGCGCTGACTGTTTCTGAGAGACCTGGGGTATCTGGGCTTCCAGGGAGCAGAGTGGAGGTGTGAGTGAGAGAAAACAGCAGAGGCTAGTGCACAGCAAAAGGGGGCTGGAGAAGGAACATCCGTGGCTGGGGAGGAGTCCAGCCTTGTACACAGCGCGCTGAACGGTAAGGCTGGAACTAAGTGCTGCTCTGGCCGAAGCACTAAGGCTAGCTCCCTGCTCCCCACAACCCGCTTGGCTCTTTGGAACTCAGGCTTCAATGTGCAATGCCCTGGAGCAGCGTGTGTTTCTAGCTTCTTCATTCCCTGTCCCCACCCATACACCACCGGACCCCAAAGTCTCAAGTCCTACCCCTTTCACATGAGTGAGAGTGGACAGCTGGACAGTGTGGTCTCCCAAGTGGCCGTGGGAAGGGGCTATGCTGCCTGCCCCCCCCCCCTCACTCTTCTGCCTGCTGTGAAATCCACATCAGCTGAAGATGCCCACGAGGTCTGTTTCCATCTGTTCTGGTCCTGGCTGGTGAGAAAGACTTAGAATTGGAGAGGCCGGTGTGGGGGGTGGGGACAGGAAGGACCCACTGCAAAGGCATGCTCAGCCCGCCCTGGGAACAGCTGCCCTGGAGGCTCCCTGCTTCCCAGCAGCTCTCAAATCACCCGGTTTTTGTAGCCAGGCCGCTAATGATGCAATTAAGTTCATCAGGAGAACATCTGTTCTGAATGATCGGGCCACTGGCTACTCTCTGAGGGAGGCTGGACTCAAGCAACTGAACATCCAGGAGCTGAGGGCCTCAGAAGCTCCCCTGTGGACCTTATCTACCATCTCCAAACTCAACCACAAGCATCCTCCAATCCTCTGCCAGCAACTGGGGACAGGGGTGTGTTCATGCCACCCTCCGTGAGTCTCAGGGCACGGACACCACGGACCCTTGGGAGCTCCTTTTGGCTCAGGACATGGAGCAGAAGCACCTTCCTGGGCAAGTAATACCTGGGCTGCTGTTATGTTGAGACATGTTGATTTCCTCTGCATCTGGCCTGTAGACAAAGGCTCACATACAGGTGTCTGTCCCGGGGCAACTGCATGGATCAGGAGTGACTAGTGCGAGAGTGCAACGGGAGAGACGTACAAGAAGCAGTTCCTGAGCAACTACCCCAGGAGAAAGCAGGGCCTGGTGCCTCGGGAAATCCTGAAGAAGTCTGAGAAATGTAGCCCCAGAGCTGTCCACCCATAAGTGAGAGGAAAGCGTTAACCTCCAGGCTTCTGTCCTCCGATGGTCAAGGTTGAAGATGTGTGTGAGGGAGGGTCAGTTTCACAGGGGAAGGAGTGATAGGCCTGCACTGTCAAGCCCAGGCAAGGCGCTGGTGTGAGTCTGCAAGCCGCTGAGCTGCCTCCTGGCCGCAGAGGCCGCAGAGGGGGGTAAAAGAGGAGAGCTTCAGCATGGGACCTGCTACTCTGTCTCAGTCTCTGGGATCCAGGGCACAGGCTATGCATTCTGGGATCCTGCTGCTGCTGACCTTGTGTTCATTTCCTATCTCTTCCATGGCAAATTACTACAAGTCAGCAACTTAAAACAAAACAGCACACACATATGTGTACACACATACATACAGACTATCACACACTCACACACACAAACACACAGAGTATATATATATATGAGTCAGCAGTCCAGCACGGTCTCCCTGGGCTAAGTCAAGGTGTTGGCCAGGATGTGTTTTCATTCCAGAGGTTCTAGAAGAGACTTCCACCTTCTCCATCCCTCCCTGCAGTTCTTCCCTAGCTGCCCCCCGCCTCTATCTTCCAAACCAGCCATGGTTGTTCAAGCCTTTCTCACACAGTGTGGCTCTGATCCTAACGCTACCACTGGATTTTGTTATAAGGACTCTTGTGATGGCCCTGGGCCATCTAGGAAGTCCAGGCTCATTCCTTGGCACACCTTAGGCCGGCTCACCAGCACACTTAGCTGCAGGTCCAGTCTTTGTTTCCCTTTGCCCACGGTATCATAGTCAGAGGTTTCAGGACTAAGATGCGAGCATGTGTCAGGCATGGTGGTGAAGGCTTTTAATCCTAGCATTCAGGAGGCAGAGGCACGAAGATCTCTGCTGGTTTGAGGCCAGCCTGGTCTACAGAACGAGTTCCAGGTCAGCCGAAGACTACATAGAAATACTGTCTCAAAATTCAAAAACAAAAACAAAAAACCAAAAGCCGGTCCTAGTGGTGCACGCTTTAATCCCAGCACTCAGAGAAGCAGAGGCAGGCTGATCGCTATGACTTCGAGGCTAGCCTGGTCTACAAATTGAGTCCAGGAGAACCAAGGCTACACAGAGAAATCCTGTCTTAAAAAAAAAAAAAAAAAGTGTGTTCAGTGCCATTGCTCTGTTTAGACATGTTGCACCTTCTGTGACAAAGAGAGGGCTCAGCACTCACACAGCAAAGTGAGGGAGACAGCTTATACTGTCTTTGGAGATAGCAAGGGTGAAGAATCTGTCTCTCCCTGAGCCCTGGAATCCTTCCCCTCCTGGCATGGCGCCACACCTTGTTGAGGCTAATAGAGACACAGGTTATCCTGGAACCTGTGGAAAGAGCCTCAACTTTACAGGTTGTTAACTGCTCTCCAGGAACGAGAGTGGGAGCAGGCCAATTCAGCTTTCTGAGCCTCCATCAGCCCCCTCTGTATGGTGAGGCCCTGGGGTCACTGATGTCGAGAAAGAAACAGCTGTGTTTCAATTAAACTTTAAAATGTATGTGCTAAAAGACCGACTGTGTGACTTGCACTCTCTCCAGGCAAGAATGCATCCTAGAACAAGATCAGTTAAGAGGGCGTTAAGCAGGACAGGAGCCTACCACAGACGTTCTCTGAAAGACTCTACTAATCCAGGTATCAAAGCAGAGGCTGAGACTCATAGCCAAACTTTGGGCAGAGTGCAGGGAATTTTAGGAAAGAAGGGGGACATAGAACTGGAGGGGACAGGAGCTCCACAGGGAGACCAACAGTGCCATAAAAATTGGGCCCTGGTGGCCCTGCAGAGATTGATACCCCAACCAAGGACAGTGCATGAATAGGACCTAAAACCCCTGGCTCAGATGTAGCCTATAGATTCAGTCTCCAAGTGGAGTCCCTAGTAAGGGGAGCAGGGACTTTCTCTGGCATGAACTCAGTGGCAGGCTCTCTGATCACCTCCCCCTGAGGGGGTAGCAGCCTTGTCAGTCCATAGAGGAAGACAATGCAACCAGTCCTGATGAGACCTGATAGGCTAGGGTCAGATAGAAGGGGAGGAGAACCTCTTCTATCAGTGAATTAGAGGAGGGGCATAAGAGGAGGAGGGTGGGATTGGGAGGAGACAAGGGAGGGGCCACAGCCAGGATACAAATTGAATAAATTGTAGTAAATAATAATAATTTAAAAATGGGTGGGAAAAGGGATTTAGGAGACTTCCCTTGGAAAGTCAGACACAATGAACATCTTCGGTCATGTTCTCACGTGGTGTGAATGTTTGAAGTACGTTCTAGAAAGACAGTTATTCACATTTCTTTCAGTTTGGATCTCCCCCAGGCTGCCTTTCATGAGCGTGTCTGCCTTGCTGTGTGTGTCTCCACCAGCCAAAAAGATGACCGTCCACCTGGGGATGAGCTAGCAGATCTGACTCCGCCCCCACCCTCGCTTACCCCTTAAGAGGCAGCGGTTCACTCCACAGTTCTCTGGTGGTTTTCCAGGACTACTTGCTACAGCCCCATGCTGCACCTCCCAGTGGAAAGGAATTAGGCTCAGCTGAGCAGCCGGAACAAGGCAATTTCTCTGCAAGTCGCTGCTGTTGTAGGCTGTGGGCAGGGATGAATTTCAGCAGCTGGTTTATGTGCCAATGCTGACAGTGCCTGCTCTCCTGCTGAGAGGGCCCAAGGGCATCCTTGGGTTGGCGTCTGGCTTTGCCTGTATCGAGTTCGGGTCTAAGGAGCCTCTTCTAGGAGAGAGCATACCCAGTGATCCCGGATAGCACTCCTTGTTGTCCCATTATGTGACACATGGCTCTCCTGCCCTTCCCACACCCCATTTGCCCAGCCATTGGGTCACACACACTCACACACACACACGCTCACACACACACCAGCTTGTCGGGTCTTCAGGCTCAGCAGGCAGGGTGCCATGTTCCCTCAACTAAGCCTGACAAGCCGAGCATTCATATGGCTGTTTTCAGAGAAATACTCAACTTGGGAACTAAGCCTTTTTTATCCCTCTCCTCCCATTCAGCCCAAAGTATGAAAACATCTTTTACACAGTTGCCTGGAAGAGGATTTCTAAAGAAAAAAAAATACCACCCATGCCCTGTGATTGCAATAATTTGGTGTTAAAAAAGCACAGCAAAGGGGAAAGAGAGGGGGGATAGAAAACAGAACAGAAGCGATTAAGGTGGGGGGGGGGTTTGGGGCGAAGCCCTTTCTTAGTCAGCCATATTAGTGACCGTGATGTGTGATGTTGTAGCTTTCCCTCTCACCTCAGAAAATGCATGTGTTGGTTCGATTACTTAGGACAGCATTATTATCTCTGTGTGGAGAGCTGGGCTTCTGCCACCTCAGCCAAAAGGTGGCTGACAGGAAGCAGAAGAGGCAGGTGCCCAGGCCCAAAGCTCAGATGGGGGTCATTCTTCAGGACATCTTAACCTGAGCCCTAGGCTTCTCAAGAAATTACAAACCTTTCACTTCCTGTTTAGCAGAGGCCTGCCTCCTTCCTGGGGAGAGTCTCTGTAGTCTACTCTGAATGTGTAAAGTGAGTCTGTGGGGAGTCCCCTAGAGAAAGCCCAAGCAGGGGTCCTTGTCCTGAATCACTAAAGACTTTTCTCTTAAGATGATTTCATAGATACCAATGCAGTCTCCATGCTTGGGGAAGGAAGCTGACGGGCCACCCCACAGGTTTTCTCAGACCTGATGAGACTTGGCTATCATTGTTCCGAGAAAGGTGAGGCTCTGTCCAGGGAGTGATGACAGACGGAGCAAGAGAAATTTCAGTTTTTAAGGTAAGATGGGCTTGCCTGGGATAGCTACCATCCAACCATCTATCTGTTTAGCAATCAAGCTCCCATGTGACATGGTGTCCTCTTCCATTCTTCACTGACTGTGGAACGACACAGGCCCCAGCAAGGAGCTAGTAGGAAAGGAATCATTTTCTCAGAGAGTCTAGGAGTGCAGGGAGGACTCCACGTGAGCCCAGGAGAAGAGGACGCAGGGGAACCAACTCCTAGACTAAATGAACACATTTTGGGACTTCTGGGAAAAAGGCAAGGGAGGCCTACATGCAACCTGTAGGAATGTGACAATATGAACATGGCCTCAGGGCATAGCAAATAGCTGTCTAACACCCACGGAAAAGCAGGGGGCAGGGCCAGAGACAGGCCCGGAAGACCTCAAAAAGCAACTTCAAAAAAGAGCAACAGAAGGAGGCCACACACTCTGCCTTAAAGAAGATATATTCAGTCCTAGTCTCCATTGGCGCTGGAATCTACAATAAGCTGAGCTAAAAGGGGGTGAAGAAACCAGCTAGGTATTACAGACATCCCTTGAAGAAGTCCTTCATCTGTAGTTCTTATTCCAATTGCCACCTTGATGCCTTCTCTGCGTGAAGGGTTAATATGTAAGAGTCCTCATCGGTACACAGCAGAGTCCACTGACAATATGGGCTCAGCCCTCTCACCATGAGGCTCTTCCCTAAGCATTTAGCTTTCTCCTTCATGACTGAAGCTAAGATGAGAGGGGATGTTTGTGACTCCTGAGCAGACAGTGGACAGAGGTATCTGGATAGGACATCTGGCCTCTGTTCTGATGCCTTTACAGGCCATTAAGACCCAAAGACATCCAAAGGGGGATGGGGACATACATCCCACCTCTGGCACCATCCACCTTCCTGACACTCCAGCCCCAACTCAACCACCCAGTTCTCCTGGGCATAGAACTGATGAGTCATTCACGAGGCTGAAGTCATTAATTCAGGAAGGAAGCCACGCTGGCTGCCTCCTTCTCTCTGAGCGCTCACCACCCTTGCAAAACAGATGAATAACCAGACATTCCCAGAGCCCTCGTTAAGACCATTGCCAAGAAAGGTGTCTGCAGCCCATCGGCTAGTGTTGAAGCCACGCTATAGGCCCTGAATCACGCTGGATCCAGGGGAAAGCAAGGCCAAACTTGTCTGAGTTCAATGTTGCATCACAGAGCTGAGCAAGGAGGGAGGCTTACTCCATCACCCAGCTTGGCTGCCCCACCCACAGCCACAGCTGGGGCTGGCTCTTCCTATGGTTCCCCACTGTATGTGGGGTTTGGGGAGCCTTATGGGGTAAGAAACAGGCATTTACAAGGGGCACTAAATACCAGACAGAGCTCAGTGGCCTTGTTTGATAGAAACTGAGGCCCACAATGGCAGTGACACTTGCCCAAAGTCAAGAAACTAACTTAATTGCAGATTAAGAACAGAAAATTTTGTCTCTCAATGTTCTGTCCCCAGATTACAGTAACAGACAATGTCAGGTTTGTCTGTTTGGCAACAAACCAACAAACAAACTCAAAACCAACCACCCAAGGTCTATCAGTAGGCAAATATTTATAAAAGGGTGTGTGTGTGAGTGTGTGTGTGTGTGTGTGTATGGATAGCACACTGTTAGGATATGCCTGGGCTACATATACATTTTGAGCAAGCTGCCGAGATGGCTCGAAGGTTCAGAGCATTGGTTGTTCTTCTAGAAGGCTTGGGTTTGGTTCTCAGCACTCACATGGCAGCTCACAACTGTCTACAACTTCAGTCCCAGGGAATGCAGTGCTTCCTTCTGGCCTCCAATGTCTATCACATAGACATTGCCTGAGGCCCAATATCCATATGGATAAAATAAAAAATGAAGGAAAAAATTATTCTGACTAAATAAAACTAAATGCTAACTGGCCACATACAAATACTGGCACTGCTCTTTGTACTCTGATATGGAGTGGGCCCACAATAGGTCTAGGAGTTAAGAAACCACAGTGCGAGCGGGAGCCGTGGTACATACCTGTGATCCCAGCACTCAGGGAGGCAGAGGCAAGTGGGTCTCTGTGAGCTAAAGGCCAACCTGGTCCTCAAAGTAAATCTAGAACAGCCAAAGGCTACACAAAGAAACCCTGTCTTAAAAAAGGAAGAGAGAAAGAAAGAAAGAAAGAAAGAAAGAGAGAAAGAGAGAGAGAAAGAGAGAAAGAGAGAAAGAGAGAAAGAGAAAAGAAAGAATCACAGTGCATTGACCTGCATGGGTTGCCGCCATTTTTATAAAGGAAACACACACATTCTTCACAATAGCTAATGTTGGTTTGGGGGTGGGGGCTGGGGTCATTTTTAGCAAAGATAGTTATTTTCAGAGTCCATTGTCCTGACTGGTGCTCCTAGCCAGTCAACGTCCCTTACAGAGTGACTCTAATCCATTACGGCTGAGCCCGGCCAGCCATGCGCCAGGGTGCTTTTCCTGGCACCTGGCACCTCAATACTCACCGTCTTGGTTTCCAGATGCTTGGGACCTCTATGTGGTGGAGCTCTGCTGCAGCTCCTCGAAGACCCTTCTCCACTTTTCCTTTAGGGTGACAGGCTCAGTCAGAAACGGACACGAGGGCACAAAGCACCTGGAAGAAAATGACTGTCTATATTTGTGACATAGACAGACCTTGAGAGAAATCACACCTTGAGCTTAATCAGCCACCATCCTTGTTTAGCTACCAGGAGCTCTCTGTCCATCAGCTGACAGTCAGGGCACGGCAATCTCCGGCAAGGGCAGCTGTGCACAGTCAAGGTGACGCTTTAGGACAAATGGCTTCCCAGCTCCTACTCTGAGACTCAGGGGGAGGGGCCGCCTGAGCCACATCTGAGGGACACTGAGTGAGAACTGAGGTAGAACTGAAGCCTCAGATGAGACAGAAGCAAAGATGCTCCCCTAAACATGAACCCCCCCCCATAGAGGTCCCTGGAAAGTCGATCAGGACTGTCTACTGTTGTCTTTTCCCCCCATTTTTATGAATTGACACTTCATGACTGTAATTTTGCTATTGTTATGAATCACAATGTAAACATCTGTATTTTCCGATGGTGTTTGACCCCTCATAGGGGTCAGGACCTACAGGTTAAGAACCACTGGTCTAGAGCCACGGTCCAGGGAACATAAAGGCATCTAGTCAGTGTTGATTGACTGCTGAGAAGAAAAGTCTGCTACCGTGCTCACAAAAACTGGGACACTTACCATTTAGGATACAAATGCTTGTGATGTGGATGGAAGAAAAAGTGAGGTCAGTGCCATGGAGTCACTAGGAGTTGGCTAGGAAGATGCCACAGTCCAGGGCAATCAATCCAACGATAAGGGACTGTTAATTACGCATACAGATCTACTCTTCCCCTAATTTTCAAGCCTCCCCGCCCTTCCTCCCCACCTGTGTCTCTCTTGAGGTCCTGTCTCCTGCACCAGGTTCCTTTTGTCCAGGCCAACCAGACCTCTCCTCCAGGCTTGCCCTTCATATTGACCAAGGATATTTGTGTGAGGACAATCCTTTTTTTTTTTTTTTTTTTTTGAGGTCCTTCCTCCTTTCGTTACTGTGCTCATTAGTTCATCAATTATTTACTGTGTGTGCCAATCACACACATTGCTAGCATCAGTTTATATAGTCATTGAAATGATAGAATTTAGAATAATTTCTTAAAGAGCCAGGGGGGAAAATTACTCCCAAACACTAAACTGAGATGATTACTAAGCAACAGATGCACAAAAAAAAAAAATTCTTTTAATTAATATGTTATTATGTATTAATTCTTCTGTTTTGAGTGTTTCCCCCACCCCCCTTAAGTCACCAAAACAGAATCAATAAATGGCAACATTTTCCTGTCTGGTGTTTTAAAAACTTCATTGCAGAGGCATGGAGTTTTAATTTCACGTGAATTAGTTTCTGGGTCTTGGGTCTCCCCTCCCTACCCCCCCCCAAACCAGATAAATGAGCTTCTAAACTTTGGATAATAAGGCTTAACAGTGAGGCACTCTTAAAAAGAGAATCATTTCTCAGTTCTCATTTGTTAATCTCTCTTGGTAACATTATGAGTTTGTGCAGCGTGCCCCAAGGCAAGCTCAGCTTTCCCAGGACAATTAAAGTTACTTAATTATTAAAAACTGTGTGTGCTGCTGCCCAGAGAGAAAGAGGCAGCCAGGGCCGGCTCCCACAGCCCCCACAGGAGCGACCGGACACTGTGGGAACCCAGCTCCCTTCCCTCGCCATTGTAATTCTTTCAATATAATCTATGAAAATCCCCTCCGTGCCGCCTGGCCTGTCCCACCCCTGCATGAATGATTTAGGGGCTGCTGCGGCTGGCTGCCTAGCCCAGCCTGCAGGCTCCTTGAGCCTCCCTCAGGACTGAGTCTGGTTTCTTCAAGCCCAGGGAGGAGAGGCCAAGAGAGATGTCCTGCCTGAGCATCCTCTAGAGAGAGGCTGTGGACGCGCGTGCCTTTGGTATGAGTGGGTTCCTGCTGGGCCCATTTTTCCTTTGGCCATTACCTATCCCAGAAAGGGCAGAAGGGAGGAGGCCACCCTGGCTAGGCTCTCTGTGTAGTCCATGTTGCCAAAAGGGAGGAGAAACCTCACTCAGCCATTCCTCTAGGTCATTCTTTTGCAACGGAGTGAAGAAACGGGAGGTGATCCTGCTGGCACACAGAGGCCCTCCTGTGTTATGAGCCTTGCTTTTGTAGACAAAGGCATCTTCAAAGGTACCGTCAGGAACCTCCAAGCCTACACTTCTCCAGAAAGAAAAAGGTGAACTTCCATCTCCCCCCCCTTCCATTAATTCACTTGGCAAGCACCCACTTCCTGCCAGCAACAGAGGGGACAAGGCAGAGGTGCTCTTGCCCTCCTGCTCTTATCCCCTTCATGGTCTTACGTACAGAAGCAAGGGGAAGCCAAGAGGACCCAGGCAGCTGCTCTTATTCCTTCTTTTTCCTTTGCTTCCTTTTCCTGCCCCACCAGCTCTTCCAACTTTCAGCGGCACCTATTTCCAAGTCTTTAGGGGATCCTAGTTCAATGGAAGTGTATTGTGTATACACACACACACACAAATCACATACAGAATTTAGAATTATCTAGTTACTACATATTAGAAGAAGAAACAGGTAAAACTGATTTATCACATATTCAATATAGTGGATGATATATTTAAAATATAATTTGACTTGCAATAAGTGTTTTTTTTTTTTAAAGTATTGAATGAGACGGTTTACCTTTTAAAATTAAACCTTCAAAGTCTAGTTTGCATTTTACCTTTGTAAGCCAGTCCTGACTGGACCAGGCACATTTCACATGTGCAGTTGCTATGTGGTTAGAGGTAACGATGCTGGGCAGTACAGGCCTGATGTTCTTTCACGTTCCATCGTACCTCAATACTCTCTGCTACTACAACAACAAAAGGCTCCCCGAAAGTCTGAAGCCTGACTCCTCGGATTCTAGGGGCTTGCTCCCAGCACATGGGGAGACACTGTGAAACCAACAAACAGAACCCAACCAAAGACACCGTCACAGACTCTCATAGAAAATATCACTAAGTGAACACAGCAGGGTACAAGCAGCGTATGTGGGACTCTGTGCTGGACTCCTCCGGTTGAATATACTTAAACGTTCCATTCTGAGTCATCCTGAAAAGCTGAGAACGTCAGTAAGGGCAATGAGATGAATGTAGGGAGAGGGGGGAGTGGAGGGAGACAGGCACATTTCATAATACGTTCGACTTTTGCCTCCATGCTTTGTGACTTCAGAGTGTGAGATGTGACAGGTATTAGAAAAGCAAATAACAGTTCCTTGGTTAATGGGCGTACTCTGGCCATAAGCCTGCCCTGTCCATTGCTCCACACCCACTTGCCTCCTTCCCCATCAGGAGCAGATGAAGGTCACGTCTGTGTTGTTGATGTTCGTCCACAATAAAAAGAGGGACACTTAGCAGTGGTCCAGGGCAGGAAGACATGATATCGAGTGACCCTAAAGGGCTTTTTGTTGTTGTTGTTGTTTCTGGAAAGACGTACTTTCCACTCTCATTCCTGCACTGTCTGGGATCCCCATGTCACCTGCTTGCAAGAGCTTCATTCTCTCCCAAAGAATTTTGTGGGATATTTGCCAGGAAGGGCCATCTTCCTATCTTCCCAAAGGGTGTCTTTCGCTCTCAGTTGTCCTTTCCACAGACATCACGCTTTCCTGTGGGCAGCCCTCTCACTTCTGGCTCCTCACATCCCCAAGGCACACAGAACAATCGAACTTTCAAAGAAAACAGTGCAGGAGCATGTTGGCATGTGTGCGTCCATGTGTCTATCTGTGGCTCACTCGGTCGCTCACTTTTACCCATCACTGTGTGCTGTCAGGACTCAACTGGGAATGAGAGGTTGTCCTCATGGGGCTTACAGTTCAGCAAAAGCACGGGTCAAGAGAAGAATGATTCACTTCTGTCTGTCCTACTATGTGGAAGGAAAGCATGAGAAACTGAGGCATATGAACTGAGTGGCCGGGGAACATTGCCTTCAAGAACTGGTATTTTAGCTGAGTCAGATCATACCAGTCCAGAGACTGTAGGACATGGCAAGTGAGGCTTCCCTGCATGGGGCTTCCAAGGCCCAGATGTTAGCTTGCTCTGTGTCCTTGAACAAGCCACACACCCTCGCCATTTTTTTGTCTGTTTGTTTTTTTAAACAAAATTTTCCTGTGTAGCCTTGAGTGTCCTGGAACTTGCTTTGTAGACCAGGCTGGCCTCAAACTCGCAGACATCCACTAGCTTTTGCTGCCCAAGTGCTGAGATTAAAGGTACATGCCACCACACCCAGCCCCATTGACATTATTTTTTGAAAATTGGGAAATAAATTTTAAAACATAATAAAACAAAAAATAATTGGAATAAATAAATAAATTTAAAGTTGAAAAAAAAATAACACAGAGAATGTCTGTAGACGTTACATCCACATGACATTATGGTAACATTTTAGCTCCTTTGCTAGATTGGCTTTTAAATGCCATCCCTTAGTGTTTGTGGGAGATTGGAACCATCAACATCTGTGAGTACTCAAGTTCCTTACATAAAATGGTGCAGGAGCCTGGTGAGTGGTGGGTGGCTAGCATCCCACTATTTCAAAAGCAGAGGCTTGAATCCAGGCATCTGACACCAACTCAGACAGCAATCTCCTGTCTTAAAATAGAAATATATGAATTATTCAAATGGCATACAATTTGCATAAAACCTAAGCACATCCTGTTTCGGGGCATCTCTAACTTACTTGCAATACCTGTTACAGTATGAATATTATTATAAAAATTATTATTATGCCATATCATTTAGGGAATAATAACATCAGTGGAAAATAAGTACACAATCAGGGCAGATTTTCTTTTTCAAATGTTTTCCAGCCACAGATGAATTTATAGAAGCAGAGGCAGGGTACAGAGGGCACACATACCATATGTTATATACATGTGTATACACTCATGCACACACACATTTTGAGAGCTCCAGCTCTTCAGAGCCACACTCCTCTCTGGATTCTGTGTGTCAGTAGGTACAGAAGGCCACCCATTGTCTCTGCCCACCAGCCCGTCAAGTCCTATAGGATCAAAGACCGTACCTGGAGCAAAGCCAGTCCTGTCTTCTTATGAAGCAATGGAAATTAATAAATGAAAATGAAGCCAGGCCTAGTGGTGCACGCCTTTAATCCCAGCACTTGCGAAGCAGAGATAGGCAGTTCTCTGTGAGTCCAGCCTGGTTTACATAGTGAGTTCCAAAACAGCCAGAGCTAAGTAAGTTCCTGTCTTGGAAAGAAAGAAAGAAGCAAGAAGAGAAAGAAAGAAAGAAAGAAAGAAAGAAAGAAAGAAAGAAAGAAAGAAAGAAAGAAAAAGAAAGTACCCATGCAGATATGCTAGTCACAACCCATGCAGAATACACCCTCCCTCTCATTTAACCACACCTGTTGTGCCTGGGACCGAGGTAGGGCTGACAATATTTCCTTACAGCCAAATAGACTGAAGCCCTGGGGGGTGGGGTGGGGGCACATTTCTGATTTACCACATTAAAGGAAGCATCCAGAAGGAAACTGTAGCCCACACAGGGATGGCTCCTTCCCAGGATTGGCTCAGGACCAGTCTAGAAACTGGCTCCTTGTGAGAGGCCTGCATCCAGGCAACCGGCAGTGATGAGACGGAGGGGCAGTGCTGGTCCTTTCAGCATGTCTGTAAAGCTATCCCTTGATGCAAGCCATAAATCCACACAAGGAAAGGTAGTTGCCAAGACAAGCCAGGGATGGCCCACAGGGCGTGAGACCTGCACAGTCAGTCCCTAAGGCTGAGAATCTCCTCTCTCTTCTTCCCTCCCTCCCTCCATTCTTCCCCCCCCACCCCCTGTATCCCCCACTCCCCCACCCCCACCTCCCTTCTCTTTCTCCTCCCTCTCTGATCTCTGAAACATAGGCTGGCCTTGAGCTCAGTATATAGCTGCCTCTACCTCCTGAAGAGCTGGGCTTACATGTAGGTCCCACCATGCCCAATTCTATGCAATACAAGTCCTCTACCAGCTGAGCCTTATCCCCAGCCCAGAGACCACATTTTTAAGAGCTTCCTGGGTGATGATCCACTGGGCTTAGTAACTGCTAGCCTAGATGCCTTCTGACGTGTTCTGATATCCTCCAATGGCATGGATGAGAAGTGGGATAGAGGTGAGAGAGAATTAAATAGTGGGGTCCCAGAAAGGCACACAGGGCAGTTTCTCTGGTAGAGGATGGTTGGTCAGGCTCTTAGTTGGCAGCTGATGAACTCTGAAGGGCTACATGTGTGGCCAGCTGCTGAGCAGGTGCAAGGGTGGCCTCCCAGCTCCTTTTACCCCTCAGTGGATTCCAACCATATCCCTGAAGTACTAATCTGTCGCTGACGCTCAAATTCACCCTGAGTCTGAGTCAGGGAGGATCCCAGAGAGGAGGGGAAAAAACAAAAAAACCCACTCAAACATTGTCTTCTGTTTCAGTTGCCTCCCCAAACATGGCTCCTGAGGGGGATGCGGGGAGGCTGCTCAAACATAGCTGTGGGCAGGGCCAGGTGCAGGGGGCAGCCCCTGGGCAGCAGTCTTGAGGCTGCTCCTGACTCAGCCCAGAGCCTGAGCGGCAGGCTGGCACTCCCCCACGGCCTGCAGGCTATGCACTGTGTGGTAGTAGGCTTATTTTCTTTTCCTCAAGTTTCGCACACTTCTCCATGGGGTCACTGGCTCACTCAGGAGGTTTCTTCTTGAGTTTCTAGGCAAACACTGCCTTGCCCTATAAGACCCCAGGGAGCCCAAATATTTTACACACACACACACACACACACACACACACACACACTCAGCACTGGCCTATGCAGACAGCAGGGCTGAGGGAAAGAGGGAGGGAGGGAAAGAAAAGGGGGAACAGGAGAAGTGACAGGAGGAAGGGAGGGAAGCTTGCACTAACTCTGTAATCAAACCCAGTTCCTACTTGGCCCTTCTATCTGATTTCTCCCTAGGGCCCATTCCAGGAAATCTTCTTGGTCAAACCCAGTTCAGAGAGCTTCCCTGCAAGGCCCCATTCCTCCAGTTTCTCTTGCGAGAGAACAGAAAGCCAAGAATGAGGTTAGCAGTGGTTCCCAATTGCAGAACACACCGATGGGGGAACAACCGAAAGAATAAACATCCCTCAATATCCAAATCTGACCTCTTCAAGATCTAGAGATGAGCCCCAGCAGGGCTTTCTCTCACAGGCTGTGTCATCCTGCCACTCGCACGCTGCAGCACGTTTGTCACCCGTCCTCTGACTGCAGTTCCCTATCATGAAATACAGCAGTCATGTGTGAGGCAAGGGATCCTGGGTGACAGGAAATAGCAAAGGCTTTGCAATCAGACTTTCCAGTTGAAATCTCACATCTCCCTGTTTACAAGCCATGTGGCCAGGGCAGGACCTGCTCGGCCTCGGAGCTTTAATGTCAGGGCTGCAGCTTTCGGTGTGGTGAGCAATCACGAGGGGGCAGGTGAATCATGAATGGCAGCAAGCATCACTACCCAGCAGATGCGGGATGGTGTCACGTGTGTGTCTGGTACCTTCGGATGCCAGAAGAGGAAGCTGGGTCTCTTGAAACTGGAGTGTGTAAACCCAGTAAATACATCACAACTGGATATGTACATACATATATATTTCTAAGGATGGATATGTAGCCACGGGGCTGCAGGGTGGAGCCTTCCGGACTTTGGTTTCCTTACCCAGCTGATGTGGGGTCCACACTAGACTCTTTCTCTTGTTCCCAGCTCTGAGGCTGACATGGTTTCATGAACTGAAGGCAGTTGATTCTCAAGACCTAGGCTCCTTGGAGGCTGGGTCACCCCAAGAGTCTTAGCTACCCAACAACTGTAGGACTGTACTGTCTCCTTCAGTCCTCGTGACACAGCAAGGGCAGAGCACTCTGGTGGTGGTAGAGGGTAGGAAAGTGAAGCCCAAGCAATGAACTGCCCCCTCAGGTGCTACACTGCGAGGTGAGAAGCCCACAGTTGATTCCAGAAGGTCTGGTTCCTAATCTCCGGCTCTGTCTACACTACAGCGCTGCTTGCCACACCCACAGCAAAGATCCACCTGGAGAAACAATGCCCTGCGTTACTTAAATCCTGTCCTCTTACTTCTCTATACACTGAACAGGACCAGTGACAGGGTATCAACTCATTCTGAGCCCGAATAGAATGAGCGTGGAGACTGAGGGCAGCAGTGCAGAAAGCCTTTGCCCTGATGTCCATGCCAGAGACCAACAGATAACCCTTATTTGCAAGCTTGGTTAAATTTTAACTCAGCACCCATGGGTGCTATCCAACACAAGCAAAACGAAGTCCTTGCCTTTAGCTTAGTCACTGAGATCCAAGCAAGAGTAGACTGGTTATACATCACACCCTTATCTTCACCTACCAAGAAGCCCTGATACCTCAGCCTTTACCTTGCTATAATAGCCTTACACAAGGGACCAAGAACCCTGGGTGGCCTTGAGGAGCCATTGAGGAGCCATTGAGACCTCACCCTCTGGTCAAGCTGGAGAGTCATACCTGACAGGACTGTTTCTACTCATGCAACCCTGGCCCATTTACCAGGAAGTGATTTGGCATCTTCGTGCAGCCGCATGGATGCAACCACTCCCTGTCTCAGCAGCTGTGACCAAAGACTGCATCGTATCAGTCCTTCAGGAGACAGGGCCCCTACACTCTTGGTTGATCCAGGGCGTAAGCTACCTCTTCTGGGGGCTATTTTCTGTGTCCACCATGGACCTCCACTTCTGTCCCTCGTCCTATGGCTAACAGCCACCCCCACACATCCCACTGTTGCCTGCTGTAGAAACACTGAGGTGATGGTAGGAGAGAAAAAGTGACAAATCTCTGGCGATGCTAGATGATGGCTCTGGTGACATGCTGACAGCACAATGCCCAGTTAATGTTGGTGGCCCCTGGCTTTTCCAAAAAGGCCATACCTATAAATTACATACTTGGAGGCCTATTCCCTTATTTATCTAATCCTCAATGCTCAGTGCGATTTGTAGTTTGTTTGTTTTTCGAGACAGGGTTTTCCTGAGTATCCCTGGCTGTCCTAGAACACACTATGTAGACCAAGCTGGCCTTGAACTCAAAGATCTGCCTACCTCTACCTCTGCCTCTTGAACACTGGGACTAAAGGCGTGAGCCACCACTGCCTGGCTCGGTGTGGTCTTAAAACTCTCAAGAAGTAGAGTATGATGCCACCAATAAAACTCAGCCATTAGACTCCAAGAGGAGTTCTAAGGAACTGCCCTCTTAAATAATTAGCGGAACAATAAATATAATATTACCTTGCGTATGAAGGGCTCTGATGAAGGGCCAGAACCTAAAGTCAACCAGACAGTGACGCCCACGGAACTAACCCAGACGTAAACCTCTCTCATTAGACTGACCAATCAAGCTGTGGTGGACTCATTGACCAAGTTGTGGCACCATCTGCAAAATGCAGGTGGCTCTGATGGTTCTTGTGAGACTCTGGGCCTAAGGTTTGCTGCCTTTCCCCTCTTACGCAACACAGAGCCTCTGTTTACGTTGGCCTCTGTCTAGAAGGATCTGCTTGGCAGCATTCATTCCCACAGAAGCTATCATGCCATTCCCTCAGGGAAGCTACCTCCACTAGCTTACCCAGCTGAACTCAGTCAGACTCAGCCAATACCGCCGATTATCTTGAGCGTGAACATTTGACAGTGCCTAGTGCACTTTATTGGAGGTAGTTCTTTTTAAACATTCCACCTTTAGACCACTTCATATAGTTCCTAAATAGAGAATGTATTTTACAAACCCCAGACCTACCTTGTAGTGCCATTCAGCAAATATCCATCAATTGAATTACCCAGTGGCTGGATGAAATACCTCTGCGATGATAAACTGCCTCATTCTGGGCCTCAGTGCATACCCTCGTGTAGCAAGGAATAAATCCTCATTTCCAGATGAAAATGAGCCGCAGGTTCCCCCGCCACTGCCTCGGCCTCGATCAAGTTCAGTGTGTCACGTTTCACTAGAGAAAAGCACTCCTTCGGTTTTAATGTGTCCACACATTTCCTGGAGAGCTTGGTCAATAAAATGCAGATTCCCTACTTACCTGGAGCAAGGCCCAAGACCTGAGATCTACGTTTCTAGCAAATTATCAGGTAACACCCATTGGCTGCCAGGGCAAGGACCTCAGTTCATCCTAACTACCTACCAGGTGGCTGAGAAAACGAGAATGCCCCGTTAGCTGGGGTATGTGGTTTGCAGCTGGACACTTTGGGACGTTAGGGAGGACAGGTAGACAGCAGTGTGCTGATTTTACTGATGAGGGAAACAACTGATCAGAGTGAAGTGACTTTTCCAAGAAATCCATCCCGACAGCGGTCCCAGTGCCACCTTGATTGCGCTCCTGGGTTGCATGCTGAGAGGTTCAGAGGGGAAGGCACCGCGCCTTATCCTCAAAAAGGTGGTAAGTACAGAGCTTGTGCAGCCAGGGTCTATAAAGGCACAATTGAATGGGAGAGGAAGCAAGAGTCCAGAGGTGGGTGAACGCGTGCCAGCCAGCTCTCACACAAAACCAAGCCACATTTTTCTTTTCTACCTACGGCCCAATTAGACTGGGAGATGGGGTCGTCTTTGATCGGCCTCGTCCCTTTAAAAGAAAGCAGGGAAAACAGTGGCTTTAGGATTTTTCTTTAAAGCCCTGAACCTCTTCAGTGGGAAGTGCTGCCCTTCCGACCTGTTGATGTAATTGCCGTAATTGAAGATTCCAGGCCCCATGTGGGTGGACAGGGCCCCATTCATCCATCAGGTCAGCGAAGTGTAAACCTGCTGAGTCCTTCAGATGCCCTGGTCGCAGCCTCCCCCTCCTGCGCCCTCCTGTGCCCTCTTGCCCCCTCCTGCCCCCACAGACTAGGCTCCCCACAATGCCAGAGCAGCCAGGCCCAGGCTGGTCCTTCTCTAGATGTGGGAACAGTGCCTAATTAAGGGGTTTGTTCTCATCTCCATGGGGCCATCTTAACGCCTCCTGACAGTAATGAGAGACACACACGTGTAGAGCTGGGGGAAGGGAAGGACGGCTTCCTGACCACCTTAGCACCCTATTAAACAGCAAGCTTAACACACACGCACACACACACACACACACACACACACACACCCCACACATACCACACACACACACATACACACACACCACACACATACCACACACACACACACACACCACACACATAACACACACACACACACACCACACACACATACCACACACACACACACACATACACACACACACACACACATACACACACACACACACACACACACACACACACACACACACACACTGCAGTTCTGCAGTAGCTAACCACGATCAAATCTTTATAGCCACAAGGAATCCACTCCGGCTCTGAAAGAGGAAGAAACCAAGGAGACCAAATAACTCGCCCAGAGGGCACACAGTGAGTCACTGTTGCTGGGCCCCAGGTGTCCTGTTGCACCTCACAGCACTGACTTCCTCGTGGAGGGAGGGGCTCTCCCGTGCAGTCCCAGGGGAGCCCATCAGAGAGTGGAGGAAGAGTAGACAGGCTCATTCTTTAGAGCCACCTTGTCAGAGCGCCATGGCCATGGTCCTCCATGGGCTGGTTCTGCAAGGGCACACGACAAAGCCAGCCTCGGGATGGGACACTCCCTGCAGCAGCGGGGGCCACGCCTCATCTTTCTGCACATTCTTTGGGTCCCTATCTCGCTTCCTACTCTTTCCCCATTACTCACAGCCCACCAGCGCCTTGTAACAAGTATGTTTGTTATATTTTTTTCTTCTCTCTCTGCCAGTACCAGGTACTGTTAGCTTTCAGTAAATAGCCATCCACTATGATAAAAGCCAAGCTGATGTTTGCTCTAAGTTTAAGTCACATTAGTTCATTGTTCTGGACACAACTCTCCTTACAGAGAGGGCCACGGGAGTCCCCTGCATTTCAGGTAGGGTAGACGTGCTGAAACTAATATGGGCTAAAATTCAGATCACCTGGCCTGCTAAAGATAGTGAGCCTGGTACTGTGACACACCCCTGGGGTTCCAGACACCTGGAAGGCCCTTCGCAATCCTGTAGAGAAGACGCTTGAGCTCTCTAGCTCTTACCAGAGGAAGACAGGAGTGAATTTCTCCCAGTGCTCTCCCCTTGACTGCTGACTGCAGTTAGACGCCAGAAGAAGCTGCTGACTAAGGGGCTCTGGGAAGCACTCACTGCCCTGGGCTCCTCAAGTCTCAACAGAGTGGCTCAGTTCTTTATTATCTGTTCCCTAGTGGATCCCTGTAATAAGCCCCCTGCTCAGGAAGTTGCCCACACCCGCTCTCCCCCCACCAATCAGAATGATCTCTTGCTGTTGCTCCTTGCCAGGGCTTCTAGAAGCAGCACTCTAATCCTGTGTGTGTAGTGGTCTGAAGAAGAAGACTCACAACTGCTAGGCAAAATATTCAGATCAGAGGTCTAAGACCTTCCCCCTTCTGGAAGGTTTGGGGGGACACTTCACTCCCCAACTCAGCGGTTGAAAGAGGACCGTGAAACTTTGGAAGTTTGCCTTGTAATGATTCAAGCCCATACCTAAGTCAATGTGACCCATTCTCAGTCACTCTAATGAAGAATTTGATGGCTACGGAGCCCCTCGCTTCCACAAGCTCTGATGCTAAGTGCAGGTGTACCTAAAATGAAAGAGAACCGTGTCTCAGCATGCAGAGCCGGTGACAGTTTACCAGCAGGTGCAGAACTTTCCGTACGCGGCCAAGTTCTGCAGCAGCTTCTAATGAAAACTGCAGGCAAAGTATCGTGCCAGCCCGTGTGAGGGTAGAGGAGCAAGGCTATTCAGAACGACTGCTTTCTGGTGCAGGTATGGGCCAGTGTGAGGGCCAGGACTTGTGTGAGAATTGGATTTGGCCCCCAACACACAAGCGAAACACCTATGGTTTTCTGTTGACCCAAGCAGATATAAAAAGTCTTAATTGGTTGTTTCAATTGTGTTTAAAGTAAGAAATAATAGCAAATAATTTAGAATTGAACTTGGGTGTTCTATTACACTAAGAGAATAAAAACCAATGTGCCCTTTAAAGGGAGAAAATTGACGGTCTATACATCGAGAGTCTTCATGACACTCTTTGTTTCCACTGGCAATTAATTCCACTTCTGCAAAGTCATCTCTTCCTTTTCTTTTTTTTAAAAATTAATTAATGTTTGGTTTTTGATACATCCTGATTGTGGTTTCCGCTCCCTCTATTTCTCCTAGTCCCTCTTCTTCTCCCCTCTCTCCCAGATCCACTCCTCCCTCCTTTTCAGAAAAGAGCAGGCCTGCCAGGGAGATCCATACAGCATAACGAGATACAACAAGACTAGACACAAAACCCTAATATAAAGGCTGGGCAACCCAGTAAGAGGAAAAGGGTCCCAAGAGCAGATGAAAGAGTCTGAGATACCCCAACTCCCACTGTTTGGAGTCTCTCAGAAACACCAAGCTAACAGTACTGTTAAAGTCATCCTAAGGAAAATGACTTTTTTAAAAGCCACATGCTGGGAAGCTGGCGAGATGGCTCAGCAGTTAAGAGCATTTTCTGCTCTTCCAGAGGTCCTGAGTTCAATTCCCAGCAACCCCATGGTGGCTGACAACCACCTATAATGGGATCTGGAACTCTCTTCTGTCATGCAGGCATACTTGCAAATAAAGTGCTCATATGTATAAGTAAATAAATAAATAAATAAAAGCCCTCTATTTAAAAAAAAAAAAAAAAGCCACATGCTTAACATAAGGCAAGAAGACCACGGTACCAAAATGAGGATTGATTATACTCACATAAAGTTATAAGGACTGTATTTTGCCATCATTTTAAATGACAAAAGCAAGTTATAAATGATCACATATATAATGCAATCGAACTTGTGAGGTCCTAAGGAAAAATAAGAAAGAGTAATTACCTTTGTTTATCTCCCCTGAAAATTGTTATTACATTTATTTACCTGGGGGAGGGGGACTATACCAATGCGCACGTGTGGAGATCACAGGAACATCTGTCATGTGGATGCCCGAGATCAAACCCACACTGTCTGAGCCAGCATGCCAGCCTTCCTGTACTTTTTAAGGAACTTTAAAAGAAAAATAGTTTGGGAGGAACAATAAATTTTTATTATTTTAATATATACATATGATCATTGTCTGTGTACGTCGTGTACCAAGCTGGAGGACCTTCGTGATGGCATTCTATTTGGATGCCACCTTGGCACCTTAAATAGACACTCTCGTCTACCTGAATACACTGTGACTCACTAGAGGGCTTTCCTTTTCTAAAACGAAGCTTTGGGAGTGACTAAGAAGTTCAGGCCATATCAGTTCAGGTGTGAACTCTCTGAAGGACAGACAAATTCTTTTGCTTGTTTTGTTTTTGGGACAAGGTCTCGCCATGTAGACCAGGCTGTCCTGGAACTCACTGTGTAGACCAGGCTGGTCTTGAACTCTCAGGTGGAGAAACAGATTCTTCTGTTTACAACCCTGACTATAACTTGTCACCCATTAGGGAACACCAGGTGATTGGGTGATGTGATGATCTGTCTGTCTAGCCAGTTTGATAGGGCGATCTATCTGTCTATTACAGAAAGATGGTTGGGATGAGTCAAACAGAATTGAATGTCAGAACTGAGAAGTCCTGGGAGACTAGGGACACTAGTACTTCAAAGTCCAGCTTGAACCCTGATCCCTCATGGCCTCTGAGGGTTCCCTGTGTCCCTGCTCCTTCACCTGGCAACAGTACTCCTCTCTGTACCACTACACCTGCCTCTGCACTCCCCTGTGGCCTAGGACAACCTCTATCTGAATCATTATGCCAGCCAGCTTGCAAGGTGCCTGCTGGCTGCCTCTCTCACTTGACTCTGGATAAGGCTTCACACTTCCGCTTCGAAGCACATGCACTCGGTCTGGTGCTTCTGTACACGTTTGCCATTAGAGGAGATGACCCTGATGTCTCAAGCATAAACAAGCCATGGAGCCCGGGCTAGGTGCTATCTTCAAGAACACAAAGGGACCAAGAGAGAACGAACATAACTTCCTCTAGGAAACTTTACTGCGATCTGCCACTCACTTGAATCCCTTCCCTTAGAGATTATGAATACCATAGAGCAGGGAGGGGCTCTGTCTGGCTTATTCACTCGAATAATCCCCGGAAACTGTTGAAGCAATGAATGGCTCGCAAAGGAACCCCAAATTTCATCTCTTCTGACTCTAATTAGAACCGCCACTCTCAGTCTCATGAGAGAATGACCCTGATCTCACTTTCCTTTCTCTTCCTTTTTTTTTTTTTTTTTTTCTTCTCTTGTTTTCTCCTACAGTGTTGAAGGTTGAACCAAGGGCCACAAACTGGCAAGGCAGCTGCTCTACTATTGACTTACATGTCCAGCCCTTGGGTTTATGAGACAGGGGTCTTTCTATGCACCCAGGCTGGCCTCAAACCCAAGAGTCTCTGCCTCACTCTCTCAGTTGCTGCACTACAGACATACGCCACCACATTCCCGCGGCTTTCTTGCTTCCTTATTGAGAACTAAGAATTAATGGAAACCAGTGGGGTTTTCTCAACAGCCATTTGACTAAATAACTTGCCCCAGCCATCGATTTAGAATTGTCATTGTGTTTTGGAGTTGGTGCGCATGTTCATGTGTGTGGAGATGCACCTGCGAGTGTGGATGTTAGAGAGCAGCCGTCGGGGTCAGACCTCAGGACCCATTCACCTTGTTGTTTGGTTAGTTGATTGGTTGGTTGCTTTGGTTGGTTGGTTGGTTGGTTGGTTGGTTGGTTGGTTGGTTGGTTTTGAGACAGGGTCTCTGGCTGGACCTGGGTCTCATCAGGTCAGCTAGCTTGGCTGGCCAGTAAGCTCCAAGAGCCTGCCTGCCTCTGCCTCCTCAGTTTAAGATCACGAGTGCATGCCCTGGGCACAGCTCTTTAAATCAGTGCTAGGGGCTGAACTCAGATGGTAAGAGTTGTGAGGCAAGAATCTTACAAACTGAGTTATCTCCCCAGCTTAGCATGTGCAGCTTTAAATCTCTTTATATAAGATGATTTGCTTAGAAACAAACAGGAAAATAAGCCAGAGATGGAGCTCATCAGGAGGGTATGGACCCAATAGACATAACAGCACACTAATATAACATATATATTTTTTTTTCAAAAGAGAGATTCCATAGAGTTTTGAAGTAGATTAAGATATGATATGTAAGCCAGGCTCAGTGGTACATCCGTAATCCCGGCGCTTAGGGAGACAGAGGCAGGCAGGTTTCCATGAGTCCGAGGCCAGCCTGGTCTACAAAGTGAATCCAGGACAGCCAAGACTACAAAGAGACATCCTGCCTTAAAAATAAATAAATAAATAAATAAATAAATAAATAAAGCCAAAACAACACACACAAGAGGACATGTAGGGCTCTTTCCATGTATCCTGCAAAAAATATATCAAAACCACCTTTTACTCAGTGCTACATCAATCAAGGTCTGACGTCTTAGTGATGTCAAAAACATGGCGCGCTGAGCCTTTCCTTAGAACCACACATCTCCTCACTCACATGTGTATTCATTGGCTCCCATTCTCACCAGAAACATCTGTTATAACACAGCGGTCTACAGCATGCTAGTGAGCTGCTGTATATTCTCCATAACATTTCAGAGGCTGAGTAGGTTCAGGGAAGCAGTTCAGGGTCAGCAATTGAACAAATTCCCTGCAATCGACTGAATTCTATTCCCCCCAGATCTTATGCTGGCATCCTAATTCCCAGTGTGATGGTATTGGAGATGGTAATCAGTGTGTGTGTGTGTGTGTGAGAGAGAGAGAGAGAGAGACAGAGAGAGAGAGAGAGACAGAGAGAGAGAGAGAGACAGAGAGAGAGATTAGATTTACATGAGGCCAGAGAGGACTTTACAGTAGGATTAACATCCTTATATAAAGAGACATGAAGCTTCTCTCTTGATTCTGGTGTAACCAAAGTCCATCAATGAAAGACATAACCAGTAGGCAAGAGAAGCCTCATCATCAGACACGATGTGACCCTGCTGCCACATTGCTCTGGGCTGTAGAACTGTGCAGACCTGCTACCCACTCTCTGGCTGGCTGAGACATTTTGTCAAGGTGATTCTAATGTAAAATACCTAAGCTGCTGCTTTGAAATCTGCTCTCCTGTCCCCCCAGTCTCAATCTATCCTTCCCACTTTCCAGGCTGCAAACTTGAGTTTTCTTCTTGCCTTAACTCTCTCAGCCTTCTGGACAGACTTCTCCTTGTGCACAAGCCAAACTGGTATTGTGAGACTCTTTTCCCTTCCCCAAGATGTGGAGGCCAGGTGTGTGGCCCAGAGCAGCTGGTAAGAAATGTCTGTTTGCAGGGCCTTGTGGTGCATGCATTTGCCTTGGAGTTCAAGGCCCAATAAGAAAAGAGGCTCCATGAAGAGTGCCTATGGGTGTGGGCTAAGGGCCAGAGATCTCTTCCAAAGACATCTGTGAGTGTGTCTGCTCTTCTGAAAGGCACAGTCAGGTGGCCAGGTGAGCTATTGATGAGACAGGGATGGGACAGATGGTTTACTCTTCTCTCCGGGGAAGACTTGAGCTAGAAATTAGGAGGGTGGTGGTGGTGTAGCATTGGGTAGAGTTGGTGGTAAGTTTGGGATTCCAATACAATATGCCTTTTCATTCTTTTTCAGTTCACACTTCCCCTTCTCAAGTCTGAAAAAAAAAAAAGCAAGACTCCCCCAAGGCTTAGTCAATACCTTCAACTGCTGCCATTCCTGGTGTGAGCAGAGTGACAATGGGCAGGTCGGGCGTTTAAGACAGCATGATGCAAGGTGTGCTTGTGATGAAAGAGGCACTGACAAACACTGCAAGCTGACACTCCGAGAACAGCAAGCGCTGTGAGGTCATGTGGTAGGGCCACAGGTAGGCCCTTCTGTTTTCTCAGCCCTGACATCCGATGCCCCAGTAGTTACTCAATAACCACAACCAAGGCTGGTCCTCCAAATCCCTGGATCTCTTGAGGGAGGGAGGGGGCGAGAGAGGGAGAGCAACCTGCTTCCCGTCTGGCAGACTGTGGGTTTGATCAAGGGCACCCAAGGAGAACTAGTGTTGGAAACCTGCCCCTAGGAGAATGGGTGGGTGGAACAGCACACAAGAAAGGTATTCAGAGGACCCACAGGGGAAGGAGGATTTTGAGTTCTGCGTAACCTAGACTGTCAAGCCTGGATCCACAAGGAGAAGGCAAGCCTCCAGACTGGGGGCCGTAAAAGCTCATGTCAAAGGAAGCGACTAGTTCTCAGAAAATTTTACTTTTTTGTTGCCAGTGGTTGTTGTAGCTATTATTACTACTATTATTGAGACAGGATCTTCTCATGTAGTCCTGACTCACCTTGAATTCTTTATGTAGATCAGGCTGGCCTTGAACTCTTGCTACCTCTGCCTCCGGAGTACTGAAATTAAAAGTGTGTACTACCGCACCCTTTACTTTTAAAAAGGTTGACGGGAGCTGGGAGTGGCAGCACACACATGTTTTATCCCAAAACTTTGGTGGCTGAGGCACTGGATACCTGTTCAAGGCCAGCCTGGTCTATATAGCAGGCCTCAGGCCAGGCATAGTGAGAGTCTGTCTCCCCAGCAAACAAGCCAAGGAAAGAACTGGTGGAAGTGGAATGGGGACTAGAGAGATGGCTCAGCAGTTAACAGGGCTTCCTACTCATTCACTCCAGGACTGAAGTTTGAATATGAGTGCCCTTATACAAGTATGGTTGATGGATGCCTGTAACCCCATCACTGAGGAAGAGAGAGGTCACTGGATTAGAACTGAAAGAACTGGGGGGGCCAGAGATGGAAACCTAGTCAAGAAAACAAACAAACAAACAAACAAAAAACTTCAAGCTCCTGGTTCAGGGAGAAACCCTGCCTCAAAAGAGATGTTAGAGAATTGACAGAAAACGTCTGATGACCTCCTCTGACCCCAGTGACTGCACAAGTGCATGTACACACACAACCTGAAAATATAAGAGGTTAGTGGGTAGGAAGAATGGTGGAAATGGATCTCAATGGTAGAACACTTGTCTAGTATAGCCCAGGGTTCCCCAGCACAAAAACAAACTTGGATAGATAGGGAGGGAGGGCGGGAGGGAGGGAGGTAGATAGACAGACAAACTGGGGGAAGTTGTTAAAGGTTGTTTTTTTGTTTGTTTTCTGAGAGGAAGCCAATTTATTCTTCACGTTTATTTTACTTCCAACTGTATGCCGCATAAGTGAACCAGCACGAAAAGGTGTAACAATTTCAAGGTGTGAGCTGTCTTCATAAGATACTAATAAAAAAAAAAAAAAACTAAGTCCAAGGAAACATTTTCTTTTTAAATATTTCGTAAAGGTTATAAGAGAACAGTTAAGCCATCAGGGGCCGGAACGTGGTAGCTTCTCCTAGCCGCTGTGACATCCCTCAAACTGAATGTCTTAAAGGAACAGAAAGGTCTCAGAGGTCTAGAGGATGGGAATACCCTATTTAGGTGTCAGCAGGGCCGCGCTCTCCCGGGACCCCACGGGGAGAATCTGAATGGCCTTTTCCTCTCTGGTGGTGACCAGCAATCTGTGGTCAGCAGATGCACTGCTCCAGCTACCCGCTGAGTTGTCCTGTGACTAGGTAAGAAAGATGGTGAGAGTCCAAGATGGCTATCAGGGAATCTGTCTAACTCAGAGGCCCTCACCACGTCGGTCTCCCTTCGACACCCGCACCTTGCCTGTACCTGTCTGCTGGCTCTGTGATACTGGCCCTACTGTTTAAAGGCCCATGTCTATTTCATTTGGATTTTTGCCTTCACTCATTCCGTCTGCAAAAACTGAAGTGAAACCACACATTCCGAGGCACTGAGGATGAGGAATGATGACCACTATAGGGGGATACAATTCAACCCTTATCACAGGACACAGCCCAGCAGCTACGACTGATCGGAAGGGAATCAGCACACCCAGAGGCTCCACATAGCACCCACCAACCTTCCACATCACCACAGCTAATTCTGCCTTCCCAAGAAAGGAGCAAGCCACGCTTTCACCTGTCCTTTCAGAATGATTTACTAAGCACCCCAGACACACCAGCTGTGGATGAGAGAGAGGTAAGACAAGGTCTGTGTTCCTCGGGGAGAATATTAAAAGACGAGGTCATTTTGGTGACATTTGGGCAGTATGGGGCCAGGGAGGTGCTCTGCCCCAAGCCTCCATTGTACAATACCCCGCATATTCACAAATGAGTTTATGCTGCAACAAGCCTCAGCAAGGAGAAAAGCAAACACCTAGTGATTAAAGAACCACGTGCTACGCAGTAAAGGAAATCCTGCCCTAAAGTTAGGACAGCAGAAAGGAGGGGACTTTCACACTGTAGAACATTGTTTGTTTGTTTTTAAAAAGTATCTTAATTGGGGAGTTTCAAATTTCAACATGAAAACCAGTGAGCCATGGGCCAGGGGTTATAACTCAGTGATAGAGCATTTGCTAGTATGTGCAGAGCCAAGGTTTCAGTCCCCTGCACCAAAAGTTTATGACTCTATATACAACTAATGATTCACCAAAAGGTTGTTAGGAAGCAGAAGGGCTTGCAAGAGCATCTCCTGCTCAGCACCACCCAGGGGCCCTCTCCCACACTGGCCAGGAGGAGACTCCTCCAGGCAGGATTAAAACAGTAGACTACTGTATGAGGCACTTTTGAGTCACTGTGACTAAAACACCTGAGAAAACAATTTAGAAGAGCAAAGATTTACTTGGGCTCAGTTTCAGAAGATTCGGTCCATTGTGGTAGAAAAGGCGTGACACTATGGCAGCCAGGAAGCTGAGAAGAGGGGTCAGGACTGGGCTAGGGCTATGCCCTTGGTGACCCAATTCATCCTAACCAGGCCCCACCCCCCTTTACCATCTCTCAATAATTTTGTCATGTTAATCCACTCATTAGGTCAGAGCCCTCTTGATCTAGTTGTCTCTGGAAGCAAATCACAGACACCCTCAGAGGTGTGCTACAGAGATGCGCTTTACCAATCTCCTAGGCGTTTCTCAGTCTCGTCAAGTTGACAGTCCACCAGCTTTGACCACTCCTGGCAGTGTCTGGCATGCTCAGTGAGAGTGTGCAGAGGCAGGTCTGGAACCCTCTGTAAGGTTCCCTCTGTAACGCCCCCAGATTTTTAAGGTAACACAGAAAAGGTGGTCACAGAAGGGGCAGCAAGATGGCTCAGCAGATACAAAAGCTCAGGCACTTGCCGACGAGCCTAACAACCCAAAGCCCATCCCCAGAATCCACAGGGTAAAAGGAGGGAACTGACTTTTTCACGTTGCTCTCTAACCTCCACTCATTAGTCGTGGCACGCACATGCGCGCACACACACATGCCCACACACACACATGCCCACGAACAAGCACACATACGCAAAATGTAATTTGTTTTTGTTGTTGTTGTTGTTGTTTTGTTTTACACAGGAATGGAGAGATAGCTCAGCAGTTAAGAGCACTTGTTGTGCTTCCAGAAGACCATGGTTCAGTTCCCAGCACCCTCACAGCAATTCAGAGCTGTCTGTACCTCCAGTGTCAAAGGACCTGACAGCTTCTGCTAGCCTCCTTTGGGTACCAAACATACTCGGTATGCAGGATAGATAGATAGATAGATAGATAGATAGATAGATAGATAGATAGATAGATCGATGATAGATATATGATAGACAAAACGCCCATATTCAGTAAATAAAGTGTTAAAAAAAGGATATCTATGCCCCCATATTTCCTCTTGCACCCAGATCATCAACCCTTTCCTACTGCCCCCACTTTGCTCCCCCCCACCGCCCTGGTGGAAGGAGGTGTCACCCAAATCCAGCCCTAAACCCTGATAATGCCTTGGAATAATTCTGTCCCCTCCATTGCCAGTCTCAGGAGGCCAGGAAGGGACTTTCAGGGTTTTTCCTGGCTTAGTGGTACTGTAGAGAAGTTTCCAATGCTGTTTCCGCTCTGAAGCTTCCTGGCCGTTGCCTGACAAAGCCACCTGGAACTGACTGTACTCTTACAGTCATTCTTTGCTCTCCAGAGAAGAGGTGGAAAAAAAAAAGCAAGAGAAATGGGGTGTAAATAGAGTATGGATTCTTCACTGTGTAGACCAGACTGGCCTTGAACTCACAGAGAGCCACCTGCCTCTGCCCCCCAAGTGCTGGGACTAAAGGTGTGTGCCACCACACTCAGCCCAGCTTTTAAAAATCTATATAATTATTACTGGTGGTAAGGCTGGGAGTGGAAGGAAGTGCATAGAATTCCAAAATGACACAAACTAATGATGTCTTCTGCTGACATGGGCCATGTAAAATGTCATACCTGATATCAATGTCCTTAGTCCAACCAACTTACTCCTGGAAGGACTATAAGGAGGCCGGGAGATCTTCGTGAAATGTCCCCTATACCCGAAGTCGGCTTCAACCCCCACATCCAAACTGCTCTGCAAAACTTCAGTGCAGAGTTCACATGAGTAGACTCTGGACTCACTTTCCTGACAGTCAGGGGAAGAGAGCAGGTTGCAGAAATCTCCCGAGGGTGGTGCCTCTTGTGACAGTGATGTGTGCACTCAGGATGTCTGAGCTCAAGGTGGGGCCCTGGACTAGCAGACAAGGGACTTATCTCTTGATTATTCTTGAGCCTGCTTCAATAGCTATAAATTATGGCCTTGCTCAACATTCATTCAACAAAACCTGATGGCACACCTGTGTCATGTCAGCTGCCATGTAGAGTGATGGCATTCGCGCATACACATCACATCACACACACACACACACACACACACACACACACCAGCTTCTCAGGTTGTTGTAGAGATCATTAGACTGTTAGTGGTCAGGAGGAAGCTAATTAAATGACCATATTATGTAGACAATGTTTCTACAATGAGGCTCCCATGCCATGGGGTGTGTGGCCTTTAGATTCTCAGCGTGTCCCTTCCTCTTGCGTTTCTCCTTCTCTGATTTCATATCAAAATAGTGTAATTATTTCTTGTATTTTCTATGATGGTCCATCGAACTGTTCATTTCAATGACTAAATTGGCACCTGTAAGCAAATAGGCATTCTTGTGGTCTTCCTTAGAAAAAAGTGAAACCAAACTAAACCAGAGTAAATGGTGCCACCTTTGCTCTTGTACCTTGTGTGGCCAAGCACATAGTACGTGCTCAATGAATGTGTGTGGTGGAGAGAGAAGTCTTGCCTCCAAAGAGAAGAATTGTTGTTGTTGTTTGGTTGGTTTTAGTTTTTCAACAGAGGGTTTCTCTGTGTAGCCCTGGCTGTCCTGGAACTCACTCTGGCCTCAAACTCGCAGAGACCCACCTGCCCCTGCCTCCTGAGTGCTGGGATTAGAGGTGTGCACAAATGCTGCCATCAAAGAATTCTAAAGAGAATTCAAATGCTTCTGGTTGGCTTTGCCATATCCTGGCAGGTCAGCATCCTGGGAACTACTGTGACTGACCCTGGTTGCATCCCTCTCTGGCTACGGTACAAGAACTACTGGGTCTGTTGGCCATCATATGTCATTGGGCAGGTACTCGGCTTCCTGATGTCTGTTTAGTGACACAAAGTGAGAGGTGATCTGAATGCCCTCCACTACTGGGAGAGACAGGCAGAGTATTATAGTCTTTCTCTCTCTCAAGCTGAAGCCAGTTGAAATGGGCAAGGATCGGAGATCATGTATAACATGCTTCTGAAATGTTTCTTTTTAAATCTAATCTTGACTCAATAAAAATGACATTATGTCACTGTGCTCGCACAGGGAAAAGGCTTGAGAGCTGCTGGCAGGGGCCCAGAGTTCAGGGGTTGCAGTGGCTGCACTGAATTCCCACGGGAAAGGGAGAAGGGAGTACTACCTTCCAGGTGAGCGGCTGAAGGCTGTCAGGTGCATGGGGGAGCAGAAGGCATGACAAAGTTCCCTTGAAATCCTCCTCAGCCCTGGCCTCCTCCACACCTGCTCTCCCACCTGCCTCCCATCCCAAGGAGCTTTGGGATATATTTTTTTTTCCTCTCTCCAGCCGGCTGATTTTGAGTGAGTGAAAAGACAACAGCCAACCTGGGGCATCTCAAGAACAAGCCTGTCTTCAAGGGCACAGACCCAAGCCAAGCAGGGTGACAGCAAATATTCTAGTTCTGCTCAAGTGTAGTATCTCTGCATGATCGGAGCCAAGGACAGCAACAGGAATGGCAGGTAGCCCTGGCGCCCAGCTGGCTGTTCTGCATGGAAGCAAATGCAGTGCTGGGAGCTGGCCTTCACAGTGACTCAGTTTACCTTCCATGACTGCTCATTAACAATCCCTGGATGGGCATATGAGAGGAAGAACAGGGCTCAGAGGCCACAGATGGAGGGCCACTTTTCAAGATGCATGTTTTTTGTTTTTTGTTTTTTTTTTTTATTGGAGACTTCTAAACACGTGCATTTACCTTAAATTAAATAATCTAACTTTTCATCATGGGCTGTACCGTCTCTCCTCCCCCACCTGCTCCCGTCCAGGGTACAAAGTGCTACAACAAAAGGAAACTGGGGAATTCCATTTTACTTGAAGGGTAGGGCAGAGGGAGAGGCAGAGATACGAGTTTTATATTAGAGGAGCTATGAATCTGTATGGAGTATAATGCAAAATGCACAGATTACGGCAGGCTTCAATGACGGGCAATAGAGTAGAGGCAGGGAGTGGTAACAAGCCTCCCTTCGGCTCTATACATGAGGACAGAGGACACATATCAGGCCACCTGGAAGAACTTCTATCAGTGGTTGTTTGACTTCCCTAGTACATCCCAGTTCAATATCTTTCTGGCTACCACTCTGGTCCAAGCCTAATGCCCAGACTAATGCCATCCTGTCTTACGCGGTCTCCTTGCCTTCATCTCTGTCTACCTTAGAGAGACCAAAGAGATGCTCTTAAAAGCCAAAACAGAGGTTAGAGAGACGGCTTAGCAGCTAAGAGCAGTGGCTGTTCTTCCAGAGGACCCAAGTTCGATTCTAACACCCTCATGCCAGTTCACAACTGTCTGTAACTTCAGTCACGGGGTGGGGGGGGGAGGATTCAAGGACCCCATGCATCCTTGTGGTACACAAACACACATGTGGACAAAACACTTACCCATAAGATGATGAGGTGATGATAAGTTAAAACAGGTTGATTCACACACACACACACACACAAGGCCTGTGAGTGTGGCCTGTTCTTAGCAAGCCAAAGTTTCTAGGTTCTATCCCCAGCACTGAAAACACAAAAACAGAAAACCAAACATGTCTAGGTAGGCACCCCATGGAAATAATTTGCAGAAGTGTAGCTCTGTGGTCCAGCACAGGCCACCACAACTCCCTGCTCTCTCTTCCTCCCTGATTGCTCACTCTGACCTCCTGAGGGTTGTAGAGCATGCAGACACAGTCCTGCTCCACACCTGCTCATTCTAGAAGGCTGTTCCCTGGGTGTTTATGGGATGTCTTTCCTATGAGGCCCTTTCCAGGGCACATGGTTTACATCCACACCCTCTCCTGCTGGATTGCTCTGTGTGGGGTGTGCCATCACTTAACGCCTTGACCGTTCGTCTAACATACAGGCCCTCTCAGATCAAGCATCCTTTCCAGCCCCACTTTCAGGCAGGCTTCCACCTTTCCACACTGATTTCCCTACTGCCACCACGAAAGCCTCCGAGGAATGAAGACATGAGATTCCCAGGTAGCCTGGAAACTCGGTGTGCGTCTCAGTATGACTCAGAATGAAAGCACCTGCCATGCAAGCATGAGGACCCGAGTTGGTACCCCCTTCACCCATGGAAAAAGCCTGTCTGTACCCATAATCCTTGCACTGGGAGGCAGACACAGAGGAGCCCAGAGGCTCACTAATCACCCAGTTTAGCTGATTTGGTGTGCCTCAGGTTCAGTAAGAGACCTTGTCTCAAAAAATAAGGCTGAGCGAATTAGAGAATAGCGCCTAACACTGACCTTTGGCCTCTACATGTACACGTACACACAAAACACACAGGAATTAAAGAAAAAGACTAGAATCTCTTGAAGACAAATGGCGAGATATGATGAATGCACAAGCCATGGGAATACGGTGAAAGTTGCCTCAATCTATCAACAAGTGAAAGAGTAAATCAATTAACACTCAAGACCCCAGTCTGAATCACTCTACACAGTATTGTTCTGAGCAAAAAACCAGCAGGCCCCACACAGGGTTTTGCCCCTAAGATTCCACGTTATCACCAGTTTTTAGCTGAAGCACTTGGCATATGTGGGTATTATTGGATCTCCCCCTTTCGCTTATTGTCTCAAGGTAAACACTTGTGAGTCCTAAATGCCTAAAGAGCGAATCGGTATTCTCCTGTTCAAACCAGCAGAGTCCACATCAAACAATAGCCCACAAGCTAGTATTAATCATTAAATAGGTACATAGATAAATACACAAGCAAGGGAGCCATTTTCTACCTCTCCCTCTCCCTCTCCCCCTCTCCCTCTTTATAAAATTAACAAAGCATAAACTTTGTCTTTGACCTGTTCAGAAAATGATTTGCACTCTCTTAACAATTTCAAGACTTGTCAAATTCAAGGCTCACTGGGCAAATATTTCAGGTGGCAAAGTGTTCCTTCCTGAAGGCCTCCCCTAGCCATTGAATAATGGCCAGAGATTTGCGTGTAGCACCTGCCTTCTTCATAGTCACACGCCAAAGAAAACGACCTTCTCAGCCAGGGTTGGTAGATCCAAGTGTCTGAAGTGGCCACACAAGGGAGCAAACTGACCAACAGTGAGGGGGCGTCCTGAGGGACCCCTGCCCTACCAAAGGCGAAACCAAGTCCAGTGGATGATACCGAAAGCACAACTGTCTCTGAGTCTCTCCTTCTTTTACCCTGTCCCATGTGTGCTGAATTAAAGCCTCTCAGTTAAAAAACCGGGGCTCAAGCTTGACATGGGGTCACACACCTGTAATCCTGCCACTTGAGGAGTGGAGGCTGAAAGGAGCTGGAGTCCAGGGCCAGTCTGGGCTTCAAGGGATCCTATCACAGCAACATCAAACAAACAAACAACCGAAGGAGCACATTCTTTGAGGGAGGGTAGGTTGATGGGGTCACTTCCCACAGGTGTCAAACACAAATCATGTCTCACTCCCCTCAGAAGGCATCTGAATGAACAGGTGAACGAACAACCTAGGACATAGTCAGAGACCACAGAAACAAGGACAGTCACGTGTCCCAGGTTATGCCAGTCTCACTGACCTTGCCCTCAGTGGGCCCCAGCTGAGGCCATAAGTTAGATGGCCACTCGCCCAGAACAGGAGCCAGCCAGAGGGTCTTGGATATTTATTTTTTTTCACCAACCTTACTCACATAAGTAAGCCTGGGCCTCTTGGTTTCTTTGTTTGAGTATTTCTCTGGAGCCCTGGGTCCCCTGTCCCATTGAGCTGGGCAGGGTGGGAGAAGGGCACCCTATACCCTCAGGCCAGGCCTATACATCCTTTCTGATGCCCTGGGCTCCATTCATATGGTTCCTTTCCGAGAGCCTGGGGCTCAGTGCAAGGAAGTCAAGGCCACACCAAGCTCTGATCCATGTCTGCTAGCAAATAAAGCCTAGCTAAATTGCGTGGGCAGTAAGACCTCCTCCCTGGAAAAGAAAGCAGAGTCAGACCTGCCTTCTTTAAAGCTTTCTCCTGGCCTCAGAGCTCTGATTCATGTAGACAGGTCTAAGCTTCCCTTTTGTTGAATGTGCACACAGACCAACTCATTGCAGGCTTTTCCATGTATTCATTTAAAAACATTAACATCTTATGAATGTTTTTAGATGAACGAAAAGTACTTACTCATCAGAGATATACATAGAGAAAAAATAAAAGCATCTAAACATGTACGTTGTTTGCAAGTTATTTTAAGTATCATATATTTATACATATATGCATATTATATATTAACATATATCAATACATATGATGTATAATACATATAATATATATTATAATATATATATATAATAGGTAAGAAAATTAAGGGCTTGAATTATTATGTCACACAGCTAGAAATCCAATCAGCTACAACTTGAACTTGAGCTCAAGCAGTCTGGTTCCTAAGTCTGCCTTGTAGATCCTCTGCTATCCCACTTTTCCTGAGCACACATATGGCTCCAATGCTCAGCATTCCTAATGCAAGTAATCATCAGGTCAGTCAAATCTCAGCTGGAGCTCACTCACCACTCCCAGAGGAAAGCTCTATGTGAATGGCAGGACATTGCCCCTGTGACTTCACAGCCCCCTTTATCGGCCTCGTAAAACCACAGGTGTGCTGGGGTGCTCTGTAAAAGCAGGTGTTCCGTGTGCTTCGGTCACACTTAACCCAGTGCGTCTGGATACGAAGACTGTTTACTTCTTGGCTCCACGGAGTCTTCCTCGAGGAGCTGGCATGAAAAGAGAAGCAGGAGGGCAGGGGAAGCAGGAAGTGGGGCCTCACTTCCCAGGCATTTTTTACCCTTGTGCATAGACCAGGTGAGGACCCACTGGACTCACCTGCCCCAGGTGTCCTCCTCCTTTGCTTTTCCAGTCTTCCAGAGGGATGCACGGCCTGCCCACTGGTACTTTTACCCATTCTAGCTGCTTTGCAATGATGGGACCTGCCTGCTTAAATCTTACTTATTAACTTTACATAGATACGGCAGGCTGTGATTGCAGGACGGTTGTCTGGGAGTGCAGTATCTCCCTTCTTCCCACGTACCTTACCCTGGGAATTGCTTTGTACTTGCACATTGCCATGTGGTGGTGTGTGTTTAATAACCATCAATAAAGATAGGCCTGGGAAAACATGGACAGACACAGATTCCTCTAGAAAGGAGTAGCCAGGAGGGTGCTGGCTGCCCACAGGTGATCATCAGGAGTAGTCGAAAGTAAACCTAGCCCTTTGACAAAGCAGTTAAGAGTTTGAAAACAATACTCAGCTTGCATACACTTGATGACCTCTAAAACTCATCTCCTTAAGTCTAAGTTGATTCCTGTGTTTATCATCCAGATATCAGGGTGCCTATTCTGTTACAGGTGTTTCCCAAATAGCTTGCTTATTGGAGACTCAAGGAAGATGAAGCATTTGGGATGTGGCTTGGGGTACATGGCTCCACAGTAGAGTGCTTGCCTAGTGAGGGCCCTGGTTCCAATCCCTGGCACCAAGAAAGAGGTCATTAAGTAAATAAATAATAAAATGAATAAGAAAATGTCGGAAATAGAGGGGACATTTTTGAAATATAAACCTGGAATGTCACCATTCCATGCAGAGGAATAACATTTGCACAGTAGGCAGAAATAGATGGAACTGTCGAGTAAGTGTACAACTCTTGACTCCCACAGACCAGGTGCTCAAATACACACACACACACACACACACACACACACACACACACACACACATTTTTTTCTGTTGTTGTGCAGAATTAAGCAACTAAGAGGAAATGGAAAAAATCTACCCCTCCGTGTATTACCCAACCACAGTCAACACGTTTCATTTGACACAAAGCTGACTAGCAGGGACAATAATACCCTTCCACCCAGGGGACATACCACCCCAGGTACCAGTCTATGTCTGCCCAATGGTGAGAAAGTGAGGAGGGTACAGATCACTATGGATATCACTTGAACTTGAGTACTCGGTCCCCGTATGACTGTGGGAGCCTGTGACTGTGGGAGCCTGTTGAGATTGAGGCCCAGCTGGATATTTGTATGAGCCACACAAATGTGGCTGGCAACCTCCTCCAGGAGCCAGAAACATACTTGATCAAGAGGCCCTTCTGTGAGGTCAGGCCAGCCTGGCATGCACCAGCATGTTTCCAGAGAGCTCAGTTTCCATGGGCTTCCTAGGACAGCAGCCAAGATTGGCCCTGTAGCAGTTCAAGCCCACAAAAAGAGGAACTCTGTCCACATTTCACATCTGTCCACATACTGGGTAGCGCTAAGCGGATCCAAAACAGGCTCCACCATGCCCACAGATGTTGATAGACAGCAAAGATTAAAGTTTGGTCCTGCTCCTCCCTTTGCTGTAAGCCACCACACATCTCCTCTGGGACCCCTTCCCCCAAGGATGACCCCAAAGCAGGATGCAGACTCTCTGCTCCACTCCCCATTACCACGAAAAAAAAAAAAAAAAAAAAAAAAAAACCTTTCCATTCTTTAAGATTTGATTTATGTCTGTAACTCCACAGTCTGCACAGAACAGAGCAACTAGCCACTGAGAAAAAGCACGAGGTCCAGAATTTTTCAAGGGACTTTGATGGCAAAGCTGCTGCCACTTTCTCAGGCCTTCCGAGGGAGACTGCAGAAGACACTTGTGGCAGTTTCCTGGACCATTCCCTAAGCTCAACATCCCAAAGGAAAATATAGGGCTCACACAGAAACATCAGCTCTCAGTCACTTGGAAAAATCCATTATTTGTCCTACCCATCCCTCTGATAAATTCGACATTTTTTCCCAGAGCTCAAGCAAAGTCTGTGTCCTACACCCTTCCTGGCATTCCTAAGGTATATTTTCTGCTGGTGTGATGAAAACTTAGCATCGGAGGGTTCAGACCCAGGGCCATTCTCTCTCCCAGTCTTCCTCTTAGAGCAGTGGTTCTCAATCTTCCTAATGTTTCCACCCTTTGATACAATTGCTAAAGTTATAGTGACCCCACCCCCACCTCACCCCCACCCCCAGCCATAAGATTACCTTTGTTGCTACCTTGTAACTGCAATTTCGCTACTGTTCTGAATCATAAGGTAAACATACAGGCTATCTGATATTCAACCCTGTGAAGAGGTCGACCCCCAGGTTGAGAACCAGCTTTAGATCACAGAGATTAGCCATGAGCAAGAAGGACATGTGGCTTGGCTTAGCTGACGGAGAGGGGCCCCTGTGCCTGTTCTTGTGGCCCCTACCAAAGCTTTTCTGTCTCCTGGAACTGAGAAGTCAAGATTCCTTCCCTTCCAGAGGATATGGGATGACGAACAAATCTCAGTGAATCACAGTACAGAGGACCCAGAGGAAAGCTTGTTAAAGGACACGTGCTTCGCTCCCAATGTGCTTCCTTACCAGAAGGCCTCTTCTTCCTCAGCTGGAAAATCCATCGTTAGGATAATACATTCTTCTCCTACAGAGACAGTGGGGAGAATTGGTGGAGAGCCTGGTCCTGGTCCAGATTTTGCTACTCCTTCTCCAGGGAGGCAACCACACTTGCACAAGCCATTTCCTCCTGGCCTGTCTCCTCATTCACTACATGAATCAAGAGTCTCTTTCCACTGCTGTCCCCCTACCCCATAGCCTATGGCTTCCTATAATCTGAGATAACTGGAAGGTGGAGGGGAGCAGATAGAAAATATAATGTATATATTCATCCATGTCACACACACACACACACACACACACACACACACAGCACTGAGTTGAACACAGGGTCTCATATATGTTAGACAAAGGCTTCTAACACCAAGCTGTACCCCTAGCCCTCTACTTTTTGAGACAGAATCTAAGTTACTGGCCTTGAACTCTAGCTCAGGCAGGTCTTCACCTTCTAATCTGCCAGCCTCAGAGGGAGTTACAGACCTGTGCCACCAGGCCCAGCTTACATCATTCTCAGTCTCGAATCTTACTCAATTGATTTTTCTGGGCAGCTATATTTATTTTTGTTTCGATTTTTGGAGAGATCTGGTCTGATGTCACTATTTGAGTGGCCTATTTGCAAGCCAAATAATTGCATACCCTGGGTTTTTTAGGGCCCCAGCTTCACCCCCACATTCCTAACCTTCCCAAGGCCCTTGGGCCTGTCCTCACATGCCTTAGCCATTAGCCCGGCTGGAATCTTTCATGGCCTGGGCCCTGAGGTAGCATCCCACCGTGTCTGGGAAAGCCCTCCTCAACCCTGATCCTGGAGGCTCACCTCACAGAAGCCTGACTCTGAGGTTAGGCTATTGGCTATGAGCACATTTAGCCACCAACCCCTACCCACCCCACCCCCATCCCCATGACCCTGCAGCCTGGCCAAGTGGGAGAGCTGAGCACATCATGGGTACCCCACCCCCACCCTGCTGAGAAAGGCCTTCTTGGCAGCCACCCTCCTTCAGAGCCCATTAGGGAAGTGCACATTCCCTTGGTCTCACTGGCTCCAGCGAGTGTTAGGGGGTAGGCGGGGGAACACACAGGCTATTAGCCAATGTTGAAAGCCTCTGTTTTCCACCCCGACCCGGCTTCTCCTAGCACCGGCTGGGCTTGGCCAGGAATCAAGCAGGCATTTTTTTTGTTGTTGCTCAGAAGTGGCAACTTATTTTTATCAAAGATGGAATGCAGTCTTGCAGTTGTTTCCAGCGCCTCTGCATGGCAACCAAACTCTTGTTCCAAGCATTCCCGAACCTGCTTCTCTCAGTTGTCATCCTTCTCCTGTCTGCATCCATCTAAACACTGGCCAGGCAGCGGCTGAAGAAGATGGAGTTGCAGAAACTAAAACTCATTATTATTAACATCCCCACTTCAGAAAGGCAGGCTGGGGCTGGCGACTGGAACTCTGTAAATCCTGCCCTAAAATAATCCGAGGACCGTAACCATGCTCTTCCCCACCCCAGGCCTTACATTGCTCTGCATCCTCTAGCTAGCCCCTTCCCTCTCAGGAGATTAGGATGATAGTTCTAGGCACAGGTTGCCTAAACTTTTCTGTCCACAAAAACCTTTAGATCTCATGGAAGCTGTGGACCCTCCTTGGGCAAAAAAGTGATGCAATTGTTTGTATGGGATGTATTTATTAGACACCTTCAAGACATAAAGGGGACATACAGACATATTGAGGAACAAATTCAAATTCATTTTTGGGCTCATTACCTGTCCAGGTTCTGCTTTGGGGGACAAAGATGATGACTCCAGGAAAGGATGCTGACATCATCGAAACCCCTGCCTGAGGCTAGAGCACAGAAGTGGCCACAGGAAAAGTGATCTCCAGCCTCCTCCTTGCCTCCCCCCCTCTCCCCTCCTCCGTATCAACAGGAGGCACCCACAGACAAACACGGAAGCACAGGATGCCTGGAATGTCAAATTCTGGACACTCCCAGCTGCAAGGAGCTGGCTGCCCCTCTGGGGAAAGGCAAACACGTCTCTTCTCTCTTGGGCTTTATTTTTCTCACGGCGTCTGAAAGGGCTGTGATCAGGTGATAGGTGTGGGACTGCTCCCAGTACAGGTGCGGGGCAGGTATGAGGGGAGGAGAGAAATCCACCCCGTGTGTACTCGCTCAAAGCCTTTCAATAGCCCTAGCAGGACAGCTCTTGGCAAGGCAGCAACCCAGTCTCTGGCAGGCTGCAGGGAATCCGAGTGTGAGAAAGTCAGTCATGCGAAGGAAGAAGAAAAAAAGCTTTGAGTCCTCAGGCAAAATACCACCAGCCCCCCTTCCCTAGCTCTAAACCAAACCCACAAAACATTTCCAAAAACCTAGAGGGAAGGGGGGGGAGACTCTCCTAGGCTGCAGACATTTGTTTTCTGCGCTGAAAGCAAACAGGTGACACAGCAGGGCAGAGAAGTCAGCCCTCATGGGTGACGGGTCACACTGACAGCAGGTAATGGAGGAGCCCTTGGTTATGCCTGATTACTAGGTATGATGCAGTGTGCAAGATTCTGCTTTACTGACACCATCCTGGGAACAAAAAGACCTCCACTCAAAACACCCCCAAGGATACACAGGACTTGGTTTTCCTCTTGCTTTGGGACTAGGAGAGAATATGACTGAAAACCCGTTCCTGTGAACCTTCCAAGCCCAAAAGTCTTTCTGGATTTTGAGTTCGCTGCCCCCACCAGAGGGGGGACAGCACCAACTTGACACACCTTCACTACCTAGAACATGAGACTCAAACCCCATCTATGAGTCCATTTGCAAAGCAACCCTGTTTTTGAATACTTGTCAGAGTCAACAGTCAGGGCCTCCACAGTTTTTAAAATCATGCAGTGCAGAGGCACAGATTGATGCATACTTTTTGGTCGCATGGACCTTCTGATTATCTAATAGTGTGTGTGTGAAGTCACTGGCTCCTTCTAGCAGCGTAAATACTCCTAAAGTGACAATAAATGACTTGTGATTAACTCTTTGACCCATGGGGCTGCTGCAGGCTTCACTGGGAAAGACCCTGACTGACTTATTCACACACCTGCCAGGAACCAAGGCCCCAAAGGCAACAGAAACAGAGGAGAAATGTCAGAAGGAGCAACTGGCATGCCAGGTTAGTGCATTAGGGCTTAAGAGTGGATAGCAGCTCAAGAGATAAGAGGACTTGCTGCAGGAGGCACTGACTCTGAGGGGAACCTGGATAGGGATAATGTTCCCCTGGGAAAGGTTTGGTTCCCTGGGAGGTTCTGGGACAGCATATTTTCGTTGCTGTTGTTGTTTTGTTTTAAATTAGAGACTGAGTAGGAGCTTTTTAAGAGGCTTAAGAAGCTTGTTGGGGGCACAGTGGAAAGGAGCGTAACCCCACAGGTTCACCACCCTTCACCGAGAGGATTTCAAACATACAGGAAAACCCCACCGTTTAAAAGGCAACCGGCAATTTTCAGTCGGCACCACTTTCCCATCTGTTTAGAATATGAAAGGAGAGTCTTACCCCACTGGTCCAGGTTGCAGGGCAACAAAGAAGGCATTGTTTATCATTTCTTCAAACAAGATAGGACACAGCCACTCTGCAGCCTGTTCTCTCACAAACACACACACACACACACACACACACACACACACGGCACAGTCCACTCTGCAGCCTGTTTTTCTCTCTCTCCCACCCCGACCACCCCTGGGGGAGAGGGAGAAGAGGCATCCCAAGGCGCAGAAGAACAAGTGTGAATAAAGCAAGTCAGCCCTGAGATAAAGATTTGTCCTGGGAGGCAGAAAAGAGGCTTAGAAGGTAAGATGGTTAGAACCCTGTATAGTGACAGAGAACAATGCACCCAGAGCCAACAAAGCTCTTTTAACTCGGGTCAGTGGAGTGTGTGGTTAGTGGCCAGGTGACCTGGACGAGGCAGGTAGCATGTCGGCCTACTTGTGTCACACTCAGAAGCCCTCTCTAATGGGTGGATTACCTTAAATGGTCTGTCTCCAAGCCCTGCCGCCCACCCTTGGCACTTCTGTCAGAGACACCTTTCTAAGGAGAACCCTGGTGTCTTTTCCTCCACGATGAGCCTTCCGTGTGGCTCTTCGTTGTCTAAAGAGAAGGTTCAGAGTCCTTAATAAAGCAGGATGTTTAAGGGTCTTTTGTGGTTGTCTCAAACTTCTTCCTTGCCCCTTCACACACCCTGAATGCTCTCTACATAAAGAGCTCAGGCTCCCAGGATCAGTGCCTTAAACGAGATGGGCACTCCCTTCCTCCTCAGCCCCATGACTCAGCATATTTCCAACGCCTCAGCCATATTTTTTTCGGAGGTAGATCCTCTCCATCAATCACTTTACCAGAGCAGCTTAACGTATGACTAATTCTTCACATCATCGGCTCTCCCAGGGGACCCTCCTGGGAAATCTATAGACTAGACGGCAGTCGTACCCACAGGTACCTGGCAGCAGACTTCTAAAAGGCACTGTCCTGTGCCTTGCACACCTGAAGCAGATGTGGCTTCGCACCCAGTGAAGGCGCCTCCTCCGGATCCCACCCCCACCTCACCCGACCCCACCCCACCCCACCCCCGAACACCACCTAAGGCCCAAACGAAAGGGAAAACAAGAATCCCTAGGCATAAGCAAGCAAGTCGGGTTCTGAGCGCGCCCGCAGCTGGACGCAGAATACTCCGTGGGAGAGGCCACCGTGGTAATCCCAGGGTTTAACAGTGTCTGGCGGCCCACTGTCAAAGAGAGAGAGGGGCTCTGCCCAAGGTCACGCAGTCAAGGAACCACTCCACCTCACCCCTGAGCAGCCCGGGAGAAACCAGTTCCATCTTCTCAGGGGAGGGGGAGGAGGGGGGAGGGGAAGAAGAGGAGGGGGGAGGGGAAGAAGAGGAGGGGGGAGGGGAAGAAGAGGAGGGGGGAGGGGGCTGGAGGGGGCTGGAGGCGACTGTGTGCGCCGGGTGTGCCCTGGTCTCCTTGACGCGGGAAGGACTGGGGGGGTGGGGATCAAAGAACCCGCTGGGACCCCGAGCTGCACCCCCCCTCCACCGCCCCCCCCCCGAGTTCAGGGCGGCGGGAAAACTGATGGGGCTGGGGGGCGCCGGGGTGGAGGCCTGGGGCGGGCGGCCTCCTGGAGGGAGGGAGGGAGGGAGGGAGGCAGGCAGGCAGCCGCCCGCGCAGCGCGGCAAATCCCCCAGGGAGGCCGCCGCCAGAGCCCTGGCGCTCCCGGCCCGGCGCCCGCCACGTGGCACCCGGCGGCGGCGGCTCCTCCCGGGCGCGCGGCCCCGGCTAGCCGGCAGCACGCAGCCGTCCGGCTCCATCCCCGCCGTCCGTCCTCCGCCCTCCCGCCCGGGGCGTCCTCCCGGACGCAGCGAGGGACCGGGGGAGTTGGAGGCGGGGGGGGGGGGGGGAAGTGGAGAAAGCCGCCGTAACCGCAGGCCGCCGAGCGGAGGCAGGAGGCTGACCCGGCCGCTTCCTAAGTGCGGTCAGGCATCTCGTGACCGCGGCGGACGCCCGCCTCCCCCGCCCTCCACCCCTACTTCCCTCCCCACCACCCCTCCGCCGCAGCAGCCGGGGATGGTTTCGGCCGCGCTCAAACCCCCAGAGACCGGAGTCCAGGAGGGTTTGGGGGACGGGGTCGGGGGGTGGGGGAAGAACACACGAATCCCCAGCTCGCCACCCTTGGGCGTGCGCTCCCGCCCGGGAAGGGCTGACCTTGGCCGGGGTTAGGGGGCTGGGGAGGGGAAGGCCAGTGCTGCGGGGGGGCAGCTCCTGGCTCGTCACCCCCCCTCCCCACGGATTCCTGGCTCGCCCGGGCGGGGAGGAGGGGACCCCGGACACACACACCCCACACCCCACACGCAGCGCGCGCCAATGAGGCCGGGCCGGGCGCAGGGGGCGGGGTTTTCCCAGGCTTGAGCACAGCAGCTGCTATTTACCTTCTTGGCTTCTCCCGGGGACCAGAGGCGGCGGCCCCCGCTCCCGGCCGCCCGCCGCCGGCCCCCGCCTCCCTGCCCCCGGGGCGCGCGCGCGCGCGCACACACACACGCACACACACACACACACACACACACATGCACACACGCACACACACATCCTCTGGGCCCGGCCGCAGCCGCGGCGGCAATAAAACATCCTGGCACGTGCTCCGACTCCAGGCGCGCCCTCGCCGGCCGGCTGATGTCAAACTGCGGCTCGGCTGGTGCGGCTCTTAAAGGGCTCGCGCGCCGGCCGCGGGGGCCGCCCTGGCCGCCCGCGGGGTTGGGGAGGGGAAGAGGCCGCCTCCCGCCCGTCCGCCGCCTCCCGGTGCCGCCAGCCGAGAGCCTACGGGGGGGGGGGGGGTGGAGGGGCGCGCGCGACCCTTGTGTGGCGTGGCTGTCAAAGTCCCCCTTGTTCATTTTTTTTTCCCCATTTGAAATTCCATTTCCTTTCTGCCCAGTAGGAAATCATTCTGATTGTTTCCTGGAGAAGCGTGAGGTCCAAGACCCCATTCCCAGGAGAGGAATGAGGAACGGGCTGGAGGGGGAGACAGGCATCCAAAGCTACCTTGCGCCGAAAAAAAAAAAAATAATAAAAAGACCGGCCTGTGAAGGCATTTCTTTATGGGGGGGGGGGGTAGGGGAGTGATTAGTTTTAGGGGGTTGGTATTGCTTCCCCTCCGGGACCCCGCACGAGCAGTTTTCACTCCCCTAAAAGTAGAGAACTCGAGCGGGAATTCACGAAGGCGTTAGAGTAACACGAGCTCCCTCTTTTTTTTTTTTTAATCACTAAATTTCGTCTTGGCCTCTTATCTCCTCAAAATATTTTCAAACGAACTTGTTATACAAAGTAGCAATATTGCACGTGGCAAGGATCATAAGGACCAAAGACGTGGCCACAAAAGAAATAGACTAGACCAAAACCAAAAAAAGAAAAAAAAAAACCTCCCTCTAAAGCAGAGCCCAAAGGAGAGAGTGAGCAAGGGGTTAAAATCCTTTTGATTGACGTTGTAGCCTCCGGTGCCCCGGGCTCAGGCGCGCGCCATTGGCCGCCAGACCTTGTGCCTGGCGGCCAATGGGGGGGCGCAGTCCACGAGCGGTGCCGCGTGTCCCTTCCTCCCATTGGCTGAAAGTTACTGTGGGAAAGAAAGTTTGGGAAGTTTCACACGAGCCGTTCGCGTGCAGTCCCGGATATATATAGAGGCCGCCAGGGCCTGCGGATCACACAGGATCCGGAGCCGGTGCTGATAACAGCGGAATCCCCCGTCTACCTCTCTCCTTGGTCCTGGAATAGCGCTACCGATCCCTAAGTAGCCCTAAGACATAACAAACCCTCAGCTGCTCAGTGGTTTTTCTTACGAAAGTCAAGTAAAAAGGGACATAAGCGAAAAAAAAAAATATTATTTTTTTGCGTGAAGGAATCCAAAAATAAAATTCTCTGGGGATTGAGAAGAAGGAAAAAAAAAAAAAGAAAGAAAAAGAAAATGCCAGCTGATATAATGGAGAAAAATTCCTCCTCCCCGGTGGCTGCTACCCCAGCCAGTGTCAACGCGACACCGGACAAACCAAAGACGGCCTCTGAACACAGAAAGGTAAGGCAGTACCTGTGTCTCCGACGCCCCTCAGAAAAATGAAGTGGGTTGTGCGCAGAGGGGGCACCGTTTGCTTTTCTCTCTTAAAAGCTTGGGGTGAGATGGCAGATCTCGTGGAAACTCAGCCTCCCCCCCCCTTTTTTTTTCCCCTTTGCAGTCATCAAAGCCTATCATGGAGAAGAGGCGAAGAGCAAGAATAAATGAAAGTCTGAGCCAGCTGAAAACACTGATTTTGGATGCACTTAAGAAAGATGTAAGTGAGCAGTGGGATTAAAAAAAAAAATTGCGAATGGAATGCTATTTCTCAGGCACAAAGGACTAAACTCTTCGCCTGCTGTGTGCTTGGGAGACCTTCGCCCCGCCAGCACTGCGTCCCCTAGGCGGGAGGGCGGTCCGGGCCCCCTAGAGCAGGGCCCTGGGGTGTGGGACGCGCGGGCGGGGTTAGGGACCTCAGAACTCGGAGGCAGCTGACGAGGGGGTCTCACTCTCTTCCCTTGTTCCCCCCTGCGCAGAGCTCCCGGCATTCCAAGCTGGAGAAGGCAGACATTCTGGAAATGACAGTGAAGCACCTCCGGAACCTGCAGCGGGCGCAGATGACGGGTGAGGACCGCGCGTGCGTCCCCTCTCCGCGGGTGTCCCTCTCGGGGCCGCGGTGATTTCTCCCAGACTTCCGCCCGCGGCTGTGAGAGGCATTCAGCTCGCATTTTACTGCCTTGGCTCGCTGCGCGTTCCCACGGTCTGGCTCTTATTTATAGCCACAACTCCCAAGTTGTTAGTGCTCCGGAAACGGGAGGGAGAGCCTGTAGCCGAGAGGGCGGTGGGCGGCCCGGCTGCGGTGGGAGCCGAGGGCGAGAGGATGCGGGACCGTGTGGCGCTCCGGGGCTGGATGGAGCGGGGTGGGCACCGGCTCAGCACCGCTCCAAACCCTGCCTCCCTGCCTCGGGAGGGCCAGCGGGGCCTGGGAGGCGCTCTGGGTGGCATCGCCCAAGGTCACGTCGCGCGCGCGCGCGCGCGCGGGGGGCCCGGGATGGCAGATCTGGAGCCGAGATCTGGTTGGGATGCAGGGGAGTGTCCTGGCCTGGGTCCCCAACCCAGAGGGGAGCTGGCTGTTGTCAGCCTACCCCGCCCTCCCAACCCCAGGTGGTTCCGGTAGGCGCGCTGCTGGGGACCTCCCAGGGAGGGAGGCGGTCGCCCCGGGGCCAGGGCTGTCGGGTGACCCGTCTCTTCTCCCTCTGGCCTGCAGCCGCGCTGAGCACGGATCCGAGCGTGCTGGGGAAGTACCGCGCTGGCTTCAGCGAGTGCATGAACGAGGTGACCCGCTTCCTGTCCACGTGTGAGGGCGTTAACACCGAGGTGCGCACCCGGCTGCTGGGCCACCTGGCCAACTGCATGACCCAGATCAACGCCATGACCTACCCCGGGCAGCCGCACCCGGCCTTGCAGGCGCCGCCGCCGCCGCCGCCCCCGTCAGGACCCGGCGGCCCCCAGCACGCGCCGTTCGCGGCGCCGCCGCCGCTGGTGCCCATCCCCGGGGGCGCGGCGCCCCCTCCCGGCAGCGCACCCTGCAAACTAGGCAGCCAGGCTGGAGAGGCCGCCAAGGTTTTTGGCGGCTTCCAGGTGGTGCCGGCTCCCGACGGTCAGTTTGCTTTCCTCATCCCCAACGGGGCCTTCGCCCACAGCGGCCCGGTCATCCCGGTCTACACCAGCAACAGCGGGACCTCGGTGGGTCCTAACGCGGTGTCTCCTTCCAGCGGCTCCTCGCTCACTGCGGACTCCATGTGGAGGCCGTGGCGGAACTGAGGGGCTCAGGCCACTGCTCATCCTAAACCCTCTTAGCCCACACCACCTCTCTCTCCAGACGGACACTGAAAACGAACTTGGATATTCGGAGAGAAGACTTTTATAATTCGGTGGTTACTTTTGCTTTTTTTAATTTCTAAGAAGTTACTTTTTGTAGAGAGCTGTATTAAGTGACTGACCATGCACTGCGTTTGTATATATTTTATATGTTCATATTGGATTGCGCCTTTGTATTATAAAAGTTGAGATGACATTTCGTTTTTTACACGAGATTTCTTTTTTATGTGATGCCAAAGATGTTTGAAAATGCTCTTAAAATATCTTCCTTTGGGGAAGTTTATTTGAGAAAATATAATAAAAGTGAAGGCTTTATGTCTTAGAACTGATTATTTCAAAATTTGTGTAAAAACGGCCCTCCTGAAGTCGACCTTCATGTCGTTTGGGAAATCAGAAATAGGCTATATGTGTAATTTTAACGTTTAAACGGGAACCATCCAACCTTTCACCAATACTCCATGAACTAGAAACACCTAATTTATGAGAATTCATTTGATGGGGCTTTCCTGATAAAGACAAACAGTCCTTATTTTGTGTTCCTTCAGGAAGGCAGCCTCGAACTTACTCCCTGGGCTAGCTAGCCACCAACCTCCCAAAGTAAAGGCGAGCTAAGCCACACTGCGAGCCCTCCTTGGGATTTGCAGCTAAGCATCCCCTAGCACCCACATCACAGAGTTTGAACTACCTCTCTGCACCCTCTTCAAGCAAGCTGAAAAGGTCAACAGATTCCTTCTGCCAGGGACAGCTAGTTAAGACTCCCAAGTGGAGGCCGGGCCAGATGATTAACAGCAGACATGTGTTTCTGATAAGTTTCTGTGCTTGGCTTTAATGGAGAAAGCATGTGGGGGCTGGCAGGCACGCAGGCCGCTTTCCCCCTTTTAATACAAACAGCAAGCGACCCCTTCGCTTGGTCATGCCCCATTTCCAGGCAAGATGTGGGCTCCAGATAGAAGCAAAGAGGGTTGTCTCGGGTTTCAGCTCACACAACCCTCCTTAACAAGTCCTAACTCAAAGCGGACAGCTTTAAACTGTGCCAAGATCTGCAGGGAATTTCTTCCAAATCCCATCACAAAGGCTTGTCAGATTTTCTCAGATTTGGCCAGGTGTTTGACTGCATCCAGGTGTTGGGGAAATGAAAACCACGAGCCCTGCGAGACCAGACACATCAGCCGCGCTGTGGGTCTGGCCCGCGCGCTCTTCCTCCCCCACCGCCGGCCAGTCCTCCGCCCAGCCCCCGCCCCTCCCGCCCGCCCGCCTCTCACCCTCCCTCCCCCGCCCCTTTCCCTTACAGCGGCTTCTGGGAGGAGAAGGATGAGGCGGGAGAGATCAATCTTTGAAGCTTTCCTAACAAAGATAAAGCCAACGATTTTCTGTCTTGTTTCAAAAGCCTTACCTCTCTCCCGCCTGGCCCTAGCCTTTCCCACAGGCCAGTGTGGAGTGCGGCTCTATCACAGGAATGCTCCAGCAGACGGCAGACAGTTCTTTCTTTCCAATACCTTCAGCTTTGACCCCTGGAGAGAGGGGTTTAAAAGATAGTTAAAAAAAAAAAAAATTGGCTCTTACTGGCCTTATTATGTGTACAAGACAACACACCCTTCTTTGTCATTCTATTTTCCTCTCGTTTTCCCTTTTGTTTAAACATAAGCATAGTAACAATTGCTCAATGAAGACACATCCCAAATTTCAAGTACTAAAATCTGGTAAACCCTGCCCTCTCTTTCCCCACCCCCACCCCAAGAGTTTTTAGCTTCTTTGGTAGATATGATCCAGACCATTTTATAAAAGTAATTCCTTTAACATTTACGGTGGAGGGGGGGGCGGCAATTAAAAAGTAAATTTCGATTTCTTCATGCATTTTTATTAATATAGCCAAAAGTACACGCAGCAGCAGCAGCCGGAAGGAGCCAAGTGAGTGAGAGGAAAGTAAACCATTTGTTCTTTTGAAAAGAACTCCCTCTACCCCGTAATTTGGGTTTACATTATTAAATGAAGCCTTCTCTGTATACTGTGGGATGGAAGAGAGACCTCGTCCCGACTGGGGCCTTTCATATTCCTGTAAGCCGCTGAACTCACGGCGCGCATCCGCTTGGATAAGCCACTTCCCTTCTCTAGGACAGGTACAAGTTCATAAACAGGAGAGATTTATTTCTTAGACACTGCTGCCTCCTGTATCCCTGCCGTTTCTTAAATAAGTAGCCAGGGGAGAGATGAAGCATCCCAGTTTATTCCCCTGGGCCTGGCCTAATTATACCGCCTCGGGCACACCCAGCTGCCTTGCCCCTCTACCAGCTCCCGCTGAGCTGATCTGTCCCCACGATAAGGCACATCTTCAAACCGTGTCCTCGAGGCCAGCGACCTAGGAGGCCCCTCCTTGGAGATCCCTGGGGCTTTGGCTCTCCCGAGGTCTCTAACCTCGTCCAGAGAGGGTTGAAGGCCTGAGCCCCTCCTCGGGTCTCATCCCGCCCAGCCCCCTACGCGCTTCTGCCGTGGGGACCCAAAGCTTTAACCGGACCCCCTCATCGTCACGGGGAACCTGTCATTAAAGTCAATTAACTTTCCCCACACCCTCCGGCCGGTAACAACCCGCCGCCAGCTTCCTCGAGGCTTTCTAAATGCAACCAGATGGGCGGGCGGGCTACCCCTGCCGCGCGCCCGCCGGGGTGGCTCGGGGTAGGTGGGTGGGGGTGGGGTTCCTGGGAGGCCTCGGGGAGCCGCGGCCGGCCGGGAGCGGGTTCAAGGGGGGTGTGGGGGGGGGGTGCCCACACCGGGCCGGCCCCGGCGGCCCTGCGGCCAAGGTGGCTCGCCCAGCAGGCCCGGCTGCTTTCTGGCAGGAAATGAATAGCTCCCAGATGAGCTCAGGCAACCTGAGAGGTCGTGAGAACGGCGCGAACCCCCCGCCTGGGCAGCCGGCAGCCTGCCAGGCCGCGGGGAGGGCGGGCGGCGGCGGCGGGAGGCCCGGCGGGCGGGCGGGCGGCGGGCGGAGGGCGGGCGGGGGCGGCGAGGGGCGGGAGCCGCTGACACACGAGCCCGCGCCCGCTCCCGCTGACAGGCGGGCCGCCGCCCCCGCCTCCCCCCGCCCCGGGGCCAGCGCCGCCCAGGCAGCAGGCCCCAGCCGCAGAGCCGCGGCCGCCCGGCCCGCTGGGGGGTGGGGGTGGGGCGGCCTGCCAGTGTTTTTCCAGCCCTCCCCACCCCCACCCCCACCCCCGGTAGCTCCGGGCAGCGTTTGGGAGCCGGGGAGCTGGGTGGGGTCCAGGGTCCGGGGCACCCCGAGGCTCGCGGAGAGCCCTGGCCAGGAGTCAGGCCCAGCGGGACGGGAGAGGGCAGGCAGGGCCACGTCGGACCCCCAAGATACCTCGCACCGGGACTGGGATGCTTGGGAGAGGACTGGGGAGCCTCGTTTCTAAGCACCTTGAGCACCTACTAAGCGCCCCGTAGCCTGCAGCTGGCGCTGAAGAGGACAACCCCGGTGGCGACGCAGCCGTGTTGGGCCACCGAGACACAGCCGCTAGTGACTCATCCTGACGCGTGATGTATGAGGTGCCGGGCCTGGAGTTTAAACAGAGGGCGCCCAGACAGACAGATAATTCCTGCTGGCCAAGAGACGAGGGAGGTTCTGCTCTTCAAGCAGGGAGGTGAAAAATTCAACACAAGGACGGTCAGGCTCCGGGTGTCCCTCACCCCCACCCCAACTGTGTCCTACTGTTTTTCCTGGCGCAGGTTCGAATGGAACTGGAGACCCCAGCCGCCCGCCTGGATGGCGGAGATGGCCGGGTTCGGTTGTCCTCATTTCTCTAATAAAACTTAAAAACAAACAAAAACCAGGAGACTGGTATGGTGGCATTCTGAGGAGGTAGAGAGGAGAGCATCCGGAGTACAAGGTCATTTTCAGTTAATTAGTCCAGGCTAGCCTGGGCTACCCGAAACCCTGTCTGAAAACCGTAAAGATAGAGTTAAGATTTGGTTGGTCCAAGAAAACTTAGCGACCGGTTAAAATGTAGATGTGGATGGGGAAATTGCAGCGGAACTATCGGTTTTTGTATTTAAAATGTAAAATACAGGTTATGGTAGAGGTCAGAAAGGGGAGGGAGTGGCCTTACTTCCCCGTCTGTTCTTGCTTTATTGCAACGTAGCCTTCGGGTTGAAAGTCAGGGATCTGGGTCTGGTTGCCTAAATACTTGAATGCCGCTCAAATCGTCCGATCTGGGTTTTGTTTGCTTTGTTTTCTGAAATGCCACACACTCTTTTACCCCAGCTGGCCTCCAGTTCCTCGGGTCATGCAATCCTTCTGCCTCAGCTTCCCCGGTCGCTGGGAGTATAGGCCTGTACTAGCTTGGGGTCTCAGTTTGCTAAGTCCCATCTGTAGGTAAAAGTTGGCGAGGGCAGTAGGTGAGAGGGCTGTGAGGACAAGCTGAGTGGATGCTCCTGAAGCCGGTCTGTCCGCCATTATGATTCCCAACGACCCCAGCGAGTCTATTTTATTATTCACCAGACAGGAAAGCTAACCGCGGCCTTTGCCCACTGATCTTAGTATCTGCTTGTACCTGTCCCAGACCCTCAGGGACAACACAGTTCCTTCCAGTTTCCAGATTTCATGTGTTCATTCAATAGTTACTAAGCCAGACACTCAAGGAATAAAGGCATGGTTTCTGTTGCTAAAACACTCGCAGCCTGGACAGCAAGAGACTTGGGTTAAAAAAACTAATAATTGAACTCCGTGCATGTTAAATGATATGAAAGGAGAAATGTTACTCGGTGCTGATACAAAAAAGAAGACCAGATGCGCCAAGAAACACTTTGGTCCTCTGAATTATCATTCATTTTGTGACTGTAGGACATTGCTGGCATAATCTATTACTAGCTAAAGTCTACCTAAGAAAAAAATACTGTCAAATGTTTAACTTCAGGATTAATCATTCTGGGGTTGGGAGCCTCAGATCCTTTGCTGAGTGTGCCTGAGACCATGGGTTCAATGCTCAGAACCATAGAAACTTAAAAACCTACTATCACCTGAAAGAGCTGGTCAGCACAGTCAAGAAAAGGCACTGAGGATCAGGGAATGTGGCTTCTAGTGCCAAGAGGGCCACTACCTAGGAGATGCTGAGTGAGTCCTCATAAGCTTCTGGTTTCTCTGCCGTCGAGGTCAGAGGGCTAGATCAGGAATCACTGAAGTCCTTTCAAGTCCACGGTCCCTGCCTGTGCTCGCTGGCTGATTCACCTGTATGAGACATACTTCCAGACTTCCAGCCAAGGCCCTGGCATTATTTTACAACCACTGTTACGTATGTAGAAACTGAGACCTTAAGGATGGACCCTGTAGCTCACTATTAAAATAAAGAGGCTACTTTTTTTGATTCTTGGAAAACTGGCATGCTGGTAAGACTTAGCCTTCCACCAGCACAGTGGTTCTCAACCTGTGGGTCTCGAACCCCCCCGGTGACCTTTTCACAGGGGTCACCTAAGACCATTAGGAAACACAGATGTTTAGGTTAGGCTTCATATAACAGCAGCAACATTAAGTAACAAAGACAGTTTTACGGTGGGAGTCGCCACAACGGGAGAAGCTGTACCGGGAAGGTTGAGAACCACAGGATGTTCTAGAAATAACGCTGGAGGAAGACCACAGTCACAGAGTTTGCTCCAGGGCCTTCCATGCGATCCTGTGCTTTGCTGTGATTATCAGTCAGAGCAGGAAGAGGGAAAAGACTACCGATTTCTCTCTTTCCCACCCTGGCCATCTGTCCCCACCTCTTCTCTGAAAAGAGAATGCAATTTGCTGGTCATTTACCAGGACTCATTCCCTTTCAGAAGTCTACTTCCCCAACTGGCTAGGCTCCCCCCTCCCCCCTCCCCTCCCGCTAGCACATTTGCCTAATTAAGTGAACTTAATGAACTAGTCTGGCTAACCACCAGGGCCAGTGTAAATTAGTGAAAGACTGTCTGTTAGGTATCCAGGAAGTAAAACAATCACCCTGGAAAGACAGTGAATATGAAAATATATAGTGAGAAATTAGATTTATAGGCTCACTTAATTTCATAAAATGAACGTAGTAGGGGCCTGGAAAGATGCCTCAGCAATTAAAAGCAGGACCCAAGTTTGGTTCCCAGCACCCACATCAGGCGGCTCAGGATAACATGTAACACCAGACCCGCCAGATCGGAGGCTTCTGGGACATCTTCACTCGCATGTACTTACCCACATGCAGACACACATACACACCTACATATAATCAAGAATAACACAAAATAGAGTGACGTCATCTAATGAATCAGAGCGGTAAGCATGGCTCTGGTGATACTATTTCTGCTATAAATCTTTGTAACAAGGACGAGAGGAGCAGTGATTGTAGCCCAAGTAAATGCTGGTAATTGAAATTAATGATAAGGTTTCACTGTGACTATCTTTCCTGTTTCTGCATGTGTTTCTCATTCTAAATTACACATGTGGCTGAGTGAAAGCCATGGTGCCTGAGGAATACGTTTGTGTGTGTGTGTGTGTGTGTGTGTGTGTGTGTGTGTGTAAAAACTTTTTCTCACAAGTGCGATCCCCTTTCAGGTTCCTCCTACTTTATAATATAGTAATCAATGTGAGACATGAACTTTATAGATCTAGTTGACAAAAAGCGCCAGCCTGGAGAAAACCTATTAGGATTGTGCTTTCTGGTAGATAGTTTGTCTTCCATCAGCTTTCCCCCATGGATATATGGTTATAAAATTTCTCCCTAAGGCATCAAAGCCATAAAACGGGATTATGCCTTAACTGAGCCTGAAGAGAGCGAATGCAGTATGTCAAACCCATATGGCCCTGAACGGCATTTAAGCTGTATTAAGAGCCACGAGCATTGTTTCCTGGGAAGAGGCTCCAAGAATATACATTCTTCTTCCCCGTTTTTACAGATACATGTAAAGGTGCTCAAGGAACATTTTTATTTTTGTGACTCTCTCATGAGGACTGGAATTGGGCCTGGGATCCAAGGCTTGAAGTAAGGCTTCCTCCACCCCTGTTAGGTAGAACAGATGTTCCGGGAACAGTTTTTCTTATTGTTCTCTAATGTTGGCCTCCTCACTCTTGCCAATCTCTGAGAAGTTGTTCTGTTTTAAATAAACACTCTTCTCCCCCCCCATCCTCTCCTCCACATCCAGCACTGCCTTTCCTCTGAGGCTTTGATGACTCTGAGCAGTGGTATGAGGAGTTTGAGAGGTACTGGGTCAAGAGAGCGGCTTAGGGTCGGAGAGATGTAGAGGGAAGACACTTCTGCCTTCTTTGAAGCCCTGCCAGACCACTGCTCCTCCATTCTCAGGAATCCTGTCCTTAGGATCTTTACTCCTCAACTCCTTTATCTCCTGGCCTTTTCCCTTGAGCCTATCTCTTCTGGACTCCTCAATCCTGAACTTGTTTCCCAAGTACTGTGCTCTGAATTTTAGCTTCTTCCTCCTTCATCAGCATGTGGCTCACAAAGCATCTACATTATTTATTATTATTATTAATACTATTATTATTTGGTTTTTTTTTTTTTTGAGACAGTTTCTCTGTGTAGCCCTGGCTGTTGGCATACTTTTTAAAACTCTTTTTTTTTAATTTCTCTTTCTCCCTACCCTACCACAAGCCCTTCCAACATCCCAACATCAGGTAGGAGAGAGAAAAGGTTAGTGGGAGAGGAGGTGCAGTTCTCTTTCTTAGCTGCTTCCTGCTGGTTAGGGTCCTCATCGGGTTCGTTGGAGCCACTCCAATCCTTGTTTCAGGAGATCTCCAACTTCTTGTCTCACATCAACAGCATCAGGAGCGGCAGAGGTGAAGCAGCAGCAGCCTTGTTCTTTCTTGGAACTCCCCAACACTCTCTGGACTGTGGCATTTATTCTCTCTCCAGAGCCCTCAGATTTAAACGCTCTGCAGCTGGCAAAGAGCTCCTCTCAGAGCCCCCATGAGGCAAATAGTTTGCTGCTGTGGACTATCTGAATCAGTCCCACATCCCAAAACTGGGATTAAAACAAAAACCTGTTTGTAGCCTCAACACTTGATTGTCCTGTAACTCACTCTGTAGATCAGGTTGGCCTTGAACCCAGAGATCCTCCTGCCTGTGCCTCCTGAGCACTGGTATTAAAAGTGTACACCACTGTTGCCTGGCTGTTTTACAGTCTGTTCTCCCTTCTTCTGTTTCTGTTACCAGTGTCTGTTCCTGGCCACATTAGACTCTCAGCTGTTTGGGTTAGCCTTTCTGTGTGGCAGCATTGCAACATCCACTCCTTGCCTCCTTGTTTCCTCTAGTCTTTGTTCCTTTGTTTATTTGAAGCAGGGTCTCCTATGAATCTAATGATGGCCTTGAACCTTCCACTCTTAGTCTTCTCCTCTCCAGTGCTGGTATTAAAAGCATGTGTCACCACTGCCTGGCTGTATTTTTAATTTTTAATTATACTTCGCATCCCCCTCCCTCACCTTGTCCTCCTCTTCTCTTTGCTCCCGCCTATAGTTTGGATTCGCACCATCTCTCAGTGGCCATGGGCTTTCAGCCCCTACTCACTACTGGAAAGAGCCAGAACTTTTAAGGGTTGAGGGCTAAGTCGGGCACAAGCTTTTAATCCAAGCATTCAGGGAGGCAGAGGCAGGCAGATTAATTTGAGTTCGAGGCTAGCCTGGCCTACAAAGTGAGTCCAGGACAGCCAAGGCTACACAGAGAAACCCTGCCTCAAAACAAACAAACAACAAAACCCACCACCACCACCACCAACAGAAGATAGTTAAGGGCTGATGCTGAGCCTCTTCCCTTCTCCCCACACCTTGTCTGTGCACCCCATTTATGCAGACTCCTCTGAAGGACAGAAGAGGGCATTGGATCCCTTGGAACTAGAGTTACAGATGACTTGTGAGCCATCGTCATACAGATGCTGGGAACTACACGCTGGTCCTCTGCAAGAACAGGAAGATCTGGTACTCCAGCCCCTTCTCTGCATTCTCTAAGAGACAGCCTGGGACCTCTCTCCTCCCCTTTCTCCAAGAACGCCCACACCTTCCTGAGACCTGGCCTGCCTTTCTTATCTCTGTCCCGCACTTCAGCCAGGCTCATTCCACACCCTACACTCAACTGACATGCTCTGGTCAGGGCAGCTCGGTAGACAAAGTCCATGATCACTTCCTGGTCTTCTGTCAACAACCATTTTCACAGGCTAAGCCGTGTGAAAACTCCATTCGAGAAATTCCCTCCTCTGTACCTGCCATGCCATCCCCTTCTTTTGAGTTCCCCTGGATGCTCTGGCAACATCTCAGCATCCACCGGTGAGATGCCTCTTCCCTCCCGCCTTCCACTGAAATCTGTTTTCACCTTGGCTGTTGTGCACAACTGTATGAAGGTGCCACAGCTGCTGCCTTCCATCCAGAATTTGTTCCTGAGCTCGGAATCATGGGGCCTGTGGTTATTTTACTTTCTCTTAGTTCAGGAAACGCACCTGATGCCTCTCAGTCCCTTGCTGTGGCACCTTCCACATCTCGCTCTTCCTTCTGGTTGGTTTTACTCATACAGGACCCTATGGTCAGTTTACCTAATTGCATACTCCAGACCACAAAGAAGTCAAAGGATGTACTTTCCCAAGGCGCCAAGCACCTGGTACTGTGACTGCCATGTAGAAGCTATTCAGGGAGCTAACACTACTATAGAAAGAAGGATGAATAAAACAAACAAACCACAAACAAAAATTAAAAACTCAAATGCAAAAAAAATATTTTAAGGTTCATTAAATTCATAAAAAAACATCACCTGAGTTGATTCCAAAGCCAATCCAGGGATGTAGATGGGGCTGGTAGTGTTATCTTCACACCAAATGTGGATATCAGAGGTTAAGAGCACTGGCTGCTCTTCCTAAAGGTCCTGAGTTCAATTCCTAGCAATCACACGGTGGTTCACAACCATCTATAATGAGATCTGGTGCCTTCTTCTGGCATGCAGGCATACATGCAGGCCGAACACTGCATACATAAATAAATCTCTTATAAAAATGTAGACATCTAAGCTCAAAATTACTTGGCCAAGATGACAGCTACGACATGATAGAAATGGGTGTCTCTGGCTGTTTGTGCACAACACTACAGCCAGGTTCCATGGTGATAAGAACCTTGATGCCTGACAAGAGAGGGCGTGAGTCAAACTGGGTTCATTGTCTGTGCTCTGTACACCTTTGCTGATCCATGCCTGGACCCGCTTTTCTTTGGTACAAAGCATGTAACTAGAGTTTGCACTCAGGAACTGGGAACTACAGGGAGCTCCCTCTCTCTCAAGTAGCGAGGAGTAAGTGCAATAAAGACCGCTAATAACAGCTGGGTGTGGTGGCACATGCCTGTAATCCTAGCACTCAGGGAGGCAGAGGCAGGAGGATCTCTACTGAGTTTGAGGCCACCCTGGTCTACAAAGTAAGTCCAGGACAGCCTTGGCTACACAGAGAAACCCTGTCTCAAAAAATAAATAAAATAAAAATAAAAAATAAAATAAAAATAAAAAATTAAAAAACAAGCCAACAAATCAATAAAAGACTGCTAATACTAGCACAAATGAATCAGTATGACTTTTCACAACCAAAAGTAATGTAAAGAAAATGGGTAAGCAAGTTCTAAACTCTAAGGCATGACTTTGAAGATCCTAGTTGAGAGAGCTGTCAGTTAATGAATGAATGAATTATAATGTGGCAGAGAAAGCAGTATGTTAAAGCACTAAGTGGGGGCTGGAGAGATGGCTCAGAGGTTAAGAGCACTGACTGCTCCTCCAGAGGTCCTGAGTTCAAGTCCCAGCAACCACATGGTGGCTCACAACCATCTATAATGAGATCTGGTGCCCTCTTCTGGCATGCAGGTGTACATTCAGGCACAACATTGTATAAATAATTAATAAACATTTATTTAAAAACAAAAAAGCACTAAGTGATTCTAAAACACCAGCTATGAGTGAGGCCATGATACAAAAGCCATAAATGCAGTGTGGCTATCAGTGACATGATCAGCACAATCTTCACGAAAAGAGAAGCAGACACCAACTGCCAACTGTAGCAATTACTTTTTCTTTGTCCTGACAGAAAAACAAAGCAACTTGAGGCTTTGTTTTGGCTTACAGTTCGATGGTACACAGTCCATCGAGATGGGAAAGACAGGATTGTAGGGGAGTGATACACAGCCAATCACACCACATCTGCAGAAATGAAACAGAAAGAGATGAATGTTAGTGTTCCGTGCTTTTTTCTCCTTTTTATTTTATTTCATATGTGTATGCATGTCAGTGTTTGTATGAGCTGGTGATATGCATATGAAGGCAGAAGTCAACATCCAGTGTCTCCTTCAATAGCTCCCCATCTCATTTTTTAAGACAGGGTCTCTCCTTGAACCTAAAGCTAACTGATTCTGCTAGACTGGCTGGCCGGCATGCCCTAGAAATCCACCTGTCTTTGTCTCCCTAGCACCAGGATTACAGAAGTGTACCGCCATGCCTAGATTTTTCTTTCTTTCTTTCTTTCTTTCTTTCTTTCCTTCTTTCTTCTTTCTTTCTTTCTTTCTTTCTTTCTTTCTTTCATCTTTTTTCTTTTTTTTTCTGTTTTTGTTTTGTTTTGTTTTGTTTTGAGACAAGGTTTCTTTGTGTAGCCTTGGCTGTCCTGGACTCACTTTCTAGACCAGGCTGGCCTCATACCCAAAAAGATTCATTTGCTCCTGCTTCACCGAGTGCTGGGATTAAAGGTGTGCAAGGTCACGAGAGGCTGCCTAGAATTTTTCACTGGGATGTTGCAGATCCAACCTCAGGTTCTTTTGCTTTTGTAGCAAACACTTCACCAACTGAGCCACCTCCCCGGCCCATGAATTTCTCTCTTTTTATTCAGTACAGCACCCCAACCCATGGAATGATGCCACCCGCATTTAGTGTAGATCTTCCCAACTCCACCCAGTCTAGACCTTCCCTCAGACATTCAAAGACATTCAGAATTCCTAAGGGATTTAGATCCTGTCAGGCCAACAGCACGAATCATTGCCAGCTTTCTAGCTATAAGTCTTTTCCCTTCCCACTGGCAGCTGACACTGTCTTGCATTCCAGTTTTGTGCAGCAGGGATATAGCTCGAGGTAGAGCTGGTGAAAAGCCCTGGGCTTGTTTGGGTGCTGCTGGAAGAGAGGAAAAAGTTGGCCAAACAAAAAGTGCAACCTGATTTGGAAGGGACAGTGAGTGAAAATAGAAAGTGTCACCTCTGGCCAGTCCTGGGAAATACGGCTGCACAAAGGACCAGAGTCATTTGTTGGTGATTTTATGGTCACACAGCTGCGGCAAAGCTCCTTGCCATTAGTGAAGTAGAAACTAGCACAGAGATGGGTAGGTAGTCCCTTAGTTTTCATGGACTGGCTGGCTTCCCACCTATTTGTTCCTTCCATAAACTTCTCTGAGTTTCTGTCTTGTTCTGGGAACCATGGAGACAAGGAGATGAACATAATGCAATGGTCGTCAGGAGGATCACAGGTTCACGGGAGGAACAGGAGTTATAAACCATCTCAGAAGAGTGTTGACACCATCAGCCAAGGACCTACCTGGATTTAGCGAGAACTGAGCCACAATGCTAGACTCTAGACTTTCTTTTTCACTCCGTTGCCCACTCCCCTTCAAGTCTCCCGGCTGGTCATTACTGTTATTAAAAAAAAAAAAAAAAAAAGGAGGAAGAGGAGAGACAGACAGGAAGTAAGGAAAGAAGAAAAGGAAGAGAGAGAGACAGGGAGGAAAGAAGGAAGGAAGACAAAAGGAAGGAAGGAAGGAAGGAAGGAAGGAAGGAAGGAAGGAAGGAAAAGAAAGAAAGAAAGAAACAAACAAACAAACAGAGAGAAAGAAAGAAAGATCACTGGTGGTGCACTCCTTTAATCCCAGTATCAGGAGGCACAGCCAGGCAGATCTAGCCAAGACTACACAAAGAAACTCCCATCTTGAAAAACAAAAATAAACAAAACCAAACCTCCAACAGCAACAGCAAAAAGGAAGAAAGAAAGGAAAAGAAAAGAAAGAAAAGCAAAACAACAAATTTCCCTAAGTCCCTAAGTCCCAGCCCCACCCTCAGGCCAATCAATTAGCTAACACTCGCCTTTAGGTTTCAGCTTAGACTCTATAGACTAAGAAACCTGGCCTGGGCCTCCTCTTCAGACTTTATTTTGCTCTCATTTCATTATAGGCTGCCATTACTGTTTATCAGGTTAAACTACCAATCATGTCTACGTGGTCATACTGCTTAGGACTTCTCACAAAGCCTGTCCTGCAAGAGGGCTGGACTAGTCTACTTTCTGTTGCTGTGATAAACAGTGGCAGAAGTAGCTTGGGGATTGTTCGGCTTACAGATCACACAATCCATCATCAAGGGAAGCCAAGGCAGGAACCTAGAGGAAGAAACTGAGGCAGAGAATATGCAAGAGTACTGCATATGTGCTTGCTTTTATTTCCTCACACACCCCAGGCACACCTGCCTAGGGCTGGCACCGCCCACAGAGGCTGAGCCCTCGACATCAGTCAGCAATCCAGAAAATGCCCCACAGACACACATAGGCCAATCCGATGGAGGCAATTCCTCAGTTGAGGTTCCTTCTTCCTGGATGTGTCAGGTTGACAACTGGAGTTGATTATGACAAGGGACTTACAAGATTCTCTTAAACAAGCAAGCACAGAATTCCCCAAATCTGTCGAGCACACTGGCTGGCCACCCAGCACTCCCAGTACAACCTGCCTTGGCTTTTCCCTTTTTGTTTCTCACTTTCTTCCCTCCCTTTCCCACCTCCAGCCTTGTTCCCTCACCAGAATTTTACCAAGATCTGCCTTCTGTGAGGGGTCCAGGGAAAGTATTCATCACATTCTCTCATTACCCACAGTGATCTAGCTGTCTGAGACTCTGGAATTGCCCAGCTCCAGCTAGTTTTGCCTCAACTGAATCCTTTACAAAAGACTGGAAAGTCCACTCTGATACTTTGTAAGATATGATCAGCCCCACAAAACCACACACATTCCTTATCAGTTTCTCAGGAACCTTAACAGTGTCCACCCACAAGGTTATAAGGGTACCCTGTGTCAAGAAAAGAGAATTAGGGGTAGTGGCTATTTTCTCCATGTTCCCAAGTAGTTATGCTACTTTTATATCCAGCATATTTACCTGTTTAAAGAATGAGTCTTTGACAACCTGTAGGAAGAGATTTCCTTTTTCTGACTGCTCCTTTGCTGATAGGCTAAGGTCAGCTGTCAGCTGAGCACGGAGTTTGTCCTCATCCAGGTCCTCAATGTCTCTGGGGGGGTCTCTCATTTCTCTCTGAGACCCACCAAAAACCTGCCTGGCAGATTGTGGTTACCCTCAGAAAACAATGACTGGTCCCGTGGCTGTACAACAAGCTACAAAACAGCCTCTGAACTTCTGAGGCCACAGTAGGCCTTCCTCCTTCCTGGTCCTGGGAGGCCTCCAGTTCTACTCCCCTTGTCCTGAGAGTTGGTCCCATCTCACAATTCAGCTCTCTAAACTATCAGGTAAGTCCTCCAGTCAAGGGGGGAGGTGTGTGTGGCTAGTAAGCAATTGTAAGCAAGTGCCTGGCTTGTCCAAGGAGGCTCTATGTTCAATCCCCAATACCTCCAAATCATTTAGAGGCTCTTTCTCCACCATTTGACCCTGAACTGGCCCTGTTACAACTTAAGAAGCAGAAGGTAGCTATGTGGCTCGGTGAAGACCTAGGAGGTTTTGCTTTTTGTGCATTGATAGGGCCTCAGCTATGATCTAAGAAGCCAGATGCCCTGATAAAGAGACTATGGGAGCAGTGCTATGACAGAATGTTCATACTCAGGCTTCAGAGGGTATTATGACCATGAAAACTTAAGCTGAAGTGTTCCTGCATTTTGAACAACCCGTGCCAGCACTTGAAGCACAAGAAACGCTGTGGTAGGTTGGAAGTGTAGTCTGGGAATTTCTGAAGTCCCCTTTGGCTTTAGTTCTGAGCTTGGAAGAGCCTCTTGGCCACCATCTTTAAACTATGCCCAATATAGAATTACATTATTTCCCCTTTCCTTTTCTTACCTCCAAACTCTCCCGTGTTGTAGTCCTCTCCTTGCTTTATTTCAAATTCATAGCCTTTTTTTTTCTTTAATTGGTGTGTGTGCATGTGTGTGTATGCATGTGTTTGTGTCAATGTGTGTGCTCATTCTGTTAGTGTTACTTTTAAAGTGTACGTTTTCAGAACTTTTTGATATTGGATATAACCGACCAATGCTGCTCTTCCCTCATCTTGGTCTTGAGCTGTCTCTTCCAAAGCCTTCCCCGTTCCATGTTAGCCTGTTTATTGGTGTTGTCCTTGTTCACCTCATGCTTAGGTGGCCATGTTAGTGAGACTTCATGAGCACAGCTTCTGACAATTCTAGGAGATACAATCTTACAGAAATTTCTCACTCCTCTGACTCTTACACCCTTTCTGCCCCTTCTTCTGCAATGCTCCCTGAGCCTTAGGTGCCAGAGATGTTTTATAGATGTATCATTTAGGATTGGGCCCCACAACTCTTCATTTTGATCCACTGTGGTTTTCTATAACAGATTCTGTCTACTGCGAAGAGAAGTTTCTTTGATGGGGTGGGGAGAGAGGTAAAACCACACTTATCTGGAGGTGTAAGGATAAATATTAGAATGTGGTTAGGGATTATCATGTTGATTTGGTAAAGTAGCAGTTGTAGGTCCCTGCCCCCTCCAAGATCCATGACTTTACAAGTCCTAGGTAGTTGGCTACATTTCCAGTATCAGGCATGATTTCCCACTTGTTGAACAGGCCTTAAGTTCAATTAGAGAGCTGTTGGTTACTGCCAAGGCACTCTTACCACTATTGCACCCTCAAGGTTATAATGCCACACTGGGCATTGTTATGGTTCCTAGGGTGTGGCAGCTGAGTAGGACTGTTGGTTGCTTTCCTCCTTTGGAAGCTTGTACGGCGCCTCCTGGTAACATGAGAAGAAGTTTTCAGAGAGGAGGCTTTCAGGTCCGATGGAGCTTGGGTCCTCAGGGCCCTGTGTATGAAGTGCAAGATGAGCAATAGAGACTTACTTACCTTTCTTGGTTGCACCTCTAGGAGGCAACCAAGGGAAGCAGCAATATCCCAAAACAATTTGGACAACCTTGAACAACAACTCATTAGAAGGTTTTTTGTTTTGTTTTGTTTTGTTTTGTTTTTTTATGCCTGGTATTGGGGGTTTTGTTTGATGGTCTATGGGTCTTTGGGCTGATTTTTTTTTCTCTATAGTTAAAACAACCAGCTGAATTTCTTCTTCTTTATTTATTTAGTGTGTGGTGTGTGTAAATGCGGTGGGCACACACGGACATGCGTGATGCTGGAAGCTCACTGCGCAGTATACTCCTGAATCATTATCCCCCTCTCCCACTTACATTTCTGAGACAGGGTCTCTCACTGAACCCCATTTGGCTAGGTTGATGGCCATTGACCTCCGAGGATCTATCTGCCTCCACACTATCACACCTGGCTTTTACAAGGGTGCCAGGGATCCATACTCAGGACTTCATGGTCGTTTGGCATGCATTTTCCCAACAAAGCCATCTTCTCCTGAACACATACCGTCTGAAGACTCCACTCAAAAAAATAAATAAATAAAATAAATCCACTAACAACTCACATGGTACCCACATACCGGTGATGAATGTTAAAGTGTCTGTGGGTTATTGATAGATGTGGTATTTTCGCTCCTGAATTAATCTGTGAGTGAACTGTAAGGATCCAGAAGGCAGATATCTGGAAGATCCTGTTAAAGGTATAGGAGCTCACAGCCTGCTCCAGTTGGAGGCCCCATCTCCTGAGCTTTATCTGCCAACTTGATTTAGCTTGATTTTAATACAGTTTTGGAGCTTTCTTCAATCCTTTTACATATTTGGTAATAAACCGTGGTCTACTAGCAAGCACTTTTTGTTTGCCCTCATAGGTACAGAGAAAAAAAAAATGCTTCTCCTTGCCCTGACATCTGGTTCAGAGTTTTAGATTCCTAGAGCCCTTGGCTCCACAGGCCAAGAGGGAACCTCGAGTTCTGTCTGCATCTTTTCCCCTCCTAGCACTTCACTCTTGCTAGGCATCTACTGTGTATTCCTCATACGACCCTAACATTCATTTATCCCTCTACAGTCAGAGCCCACAGAAAGGGAAGCCTGGATCTTCACAGTCCCCGGGAAATTTAGACAAAAATACAGAATTAAGAGAAAAACAGAGGCCTGATAGAGTGGTTCAAGCAATAAACAAACATGTTTCTTCTCAAGAATGAAGGATTCTGGGAGGCTGCTCAGTGAATGTGTTAGAGAAATGGAGGAGGACTTAGGAGAGCACCAGGGTTGGATATAATTGGGAGATGCAGGGCCGAGTTTGACCTGAGTCTAACTGGTTTCAAGAGCTGAAGAGTCACTGCCATCAAACGATCTCTAGCCAGGAAAAGCTGTCTCTAACTCCTTGACAGGGGCCAGGTAAAGCCAGAATAGCTTAACCAAGAGGTAGGCCCTCCCCTTAGTCTCAACAACCTTGCCAAGGTCACCTATCCCATTTAACATCGGGAATGGTGTACTTTCTGGTTCTTGAAGCTTGAGACAAGAATCCTCTGACCTGCTGTTCAGTAGCCGCAGTCCCTGGGCGGAGTCAAGTTGTGGAGCTAGAGCTAATGCTGTGCTCCCTAAGTTCCAAGGACCTGCTTTGAGTCAAGACCAAAAACACCTTTTTCTTCCAAAAATTCCTCATTGATTTGTGCACATGTGCTAAGGTGTAGAGGTCAAAGGACAGTTGATGACGGTTTGCGCTCTCTTTCCACCGTAATGGGTTCTGGGAATGGAACCCAGGTTGTCAGGTGGCAAAAGCCATTCTGATGCCCTCTTCTCTCCTGGAACAGCTGTAAAACTATATCATGTGTTCACTGCAACCCTTAGCTTGATTTCCACTTTCTTGTCTCTGTTCCTTTCTCTGTTTGGCTCATGAGTTTCTATTGGTTTTGTTGCTGTTGTTTTCTTTTGCTTTTTGATGTAGCTCAGGCTCAAGAATGCATCAAAAGCAGCTGGTTCCTATTTTATTTGTTTATCTCAGGAGTATAGTTACTGTTTCTATGTACCAGATGCTATATCCTGCACCCAGACCTATTCCGGACCCCACCTTGGAGTAAAGTCTCCAAGTGGAGAGGAGAAAAGAAGGCAAAGAAGGCCTGCCATTGGCCAGGCCATCTTGCATGTCAGGCTGACCCAGAAATTCAGCTCTTCAGCCCCACTCTGCTGTCTAACTCTGAGTTGAAAAGGGATTGTCCTGCTGTGTAGCCCCAGATAGCAGCCCTCAGCTTTCTGGGTTTTTCTCAGATTTCCTGGTAAGAAGAGTGGTGGGAGTTTCTGTCCGAGAGAATCCAATCATACCACGATTTAGCATTTCCAGATTAAGCTATGACTTTCTCCCCTCACACCCTCTGTCCTTTAAAGCTCATTTAAACCTTCCTTTCCCCTCTCTCAGGGAAGCTTGTGTGCTGGAGAAGAAGGGCCCGGGCAGTTTGGAATGAGGCCCTGGCAAACTCAAGAGTACTTGAGTAATCTGGGCTTCTGGGGCCAGGTTCCCTGACAGCAGCTGGCATTTCTCTGTACCTCCAAGTCATGTTTTCTCTCCTCTCTGTGGCTTCATGTACTAGAAGGGTGTGATAATCAGGTGGGACCTGGGAGCTGGGAGCTGGGGCAAGTTCACTAAAAGGAAGACACAGCAAGATCCCCCAGATGAGTGACACGGTGGGCTAGCCTGGAAAGGTGAGCTCCCTTGGTCTGTCCGCATCTTACCACAGTCTTCTTGGACTTGAGGAGAGTTCCTCAAGTCATTAGGGAGGAGTTGTCCCAACCTCTGAATGAAAGAAGAAAAAGCAAAAATTTTGAGCTGGTGTTTGACTGAACTGAACCAAGGCGAGAATGGTGTGGGGGCACAGTGAACATGAGACTAGTTTGCAGTAATTCAAAGAATAAAAGTTCCAGTCTTTTGCCTCTCTCCACAGCTGAATCTTCAACTCCTCTGTCTTCCCTTCTTCTTCCTCCCTCCCCAACCCCGACTTGTACTCATGGTCTGGTCCGTATCCCCCTGCGTCTCAGTGCTTTCCATATCTTTGGCAAGCTCCTCTGACTCTGGCCCTCACTAGCTCCCAGCTGTGTGTCTTCCACCCCACTCCAGGAACTTCACAAACCAATCGCCAAGAACAGAGCCCTTCTAACAACAGACTTCACATGGTTTCTGTTCAGTTCTGCGGCCTTGGGCAGCCTTCCGGAAAAACCCTTGCTGGCTCAGCCACAAACACTGCCCTGCCTTTCATAAACACTGCTGTGGAAGACCCTGAACTCGGAGAGGGCAAGGTTGGGCTGTGCACAGGGACCCCCTCCACTGGGGCTGAGCTAGCCAGGGTCCAAGGAACAGCTTCCCACTCAGGGTACAACTACTCACTTTAGAGGCCTTGAAAAAGTTATTTTAACCTCCCTTCCCTTGTTTTTAAATAGATCAGAGATTTCTGCTGTTAGCTCACAAATAAACTTCATGGAAAAGACTAATGGACTGATTTTTTTTTTTTTCTCTGCCTAGAGGAACACGAAATTCCAGGAGAGAGACAGACATGGGTCCATGAACAGAGAAAAGAAATAAGAAAGGAAGAACATGACTGCCCGTAGGTACGGTGGAAGGGAAAGTTTATTGTAGATAAAAGGGAGAGCATAGACAGAGATATTTGGGAGAGTCCAGAGTGGGCATGACCATTTCATGTGAGAAGACAGGGGAGGGAGAAGGAAGATCAAGAGACCAGGAGGGTAAAGAGCTAGGTAACCAAAACAACTGGACTGTATAGGGAAGGGCAGCTGAGGAAGGGCAGCCCAGCCCCTGAGCTAGTGAGATTTAGGGTAGGGGGCGGGCCATGCCAGCTGTACCCTGTAACAGGTACAGACTGAGGGATGCTGGGAGAATCTGGCAGCCAGGTCCACCTTGATACGTTAAACAGGCACCTCAGCAATTCATCTTGGGTTTTAGAGCTAACAGTGCATAGAGCACAAAGGCCCCTGCAGTATCCGGGCAGGACTGGGCAACACCCCTGGGGGTACGAGGGTGTTGTGTGCACTTCCGGTTCCCCATAATGTTGTGCTTGGACCAAAATCCAATCCTCAAGAAATCATTCTTTAAGGAACGTACTCTGTCCTCTGGTTGTGCCTACTGCTGTGCTCAGAGCTTCCTGAAGGTCCCTGGCCTGAGATAGCTCACTGTCCGAGCAAGAGCCGTATCCCTGAACTAGCTCCACCAACGTAAAGAGAACACCAGGGGATGCCAGGACTGGCAAAAGTGGAGGCCAGAGGGAAGCCGAGGGAGCAAAGATTTCCGGAGGAGGTATCTGGGGATATTAGAGGAGGCAGGAGGAGGGCAAACGGACAGGAATCTTCCGCAGAAGGAAAATGTACTCAAGAGCCCGGAGCACTGAAGCAGAGACAGGACACCAACTTGCCCTCATGGCAGGACCAGAGAGACACAGCACTAGGTGAGGAGTGGGAAGTGGGGAGGCTGGGAAAGGAGAGCAGAACAGTGCAGGCTGAGTCAGCAAAGAGCAGTGCTGTGGGGTTTATGTACCATTTGATTAGCATGTTGATCCTTCAGACTAACTTATAGATGGTTTTATGAGCTGATGAGTGTAACTCAGAGATACTGCCCTGTCCCTCCCTCCACACTGGCACCCATATGTCGGAAAGTATCACTAAGCATTGAGCACATAATTCATCATCTAACCTGTTTATCTGGAGAAGCAGAAGGGTGATTGTCAATAATTACACCCAGGCAATGAACTGGACCAATTACTTTCCTGGGTAAACCTGGGCGCCTGCTCTCACACTAGCCACTGAGGGGTTTTAAAGGCCTGTGCTATGGCCAGTCAGATCCACATGATTAGAACTGAGTTTCTCTCTCATGGAGAGTGAGATTCCAGGATCAGATAATTTTGATGGCCTCAAAGGCCCTTTCCAGTTTCAGCACTCTGTAAATCTGTGCTGGCCAAGCACTTGGGACCTAAGAAAGGTAAAATGTAGCCTACACTTGGAGACTGAGCTGCCATGGGCTACATCTGTGCAGGGGTTCTAAGTTATTTCTATGAATGGTCCTTGGTTAGAGAATCAGTCTCAGAAAAGACCCCTGGGTCTGTTGCCCTCCTTGTGGCACCCCAGCCCCTCCAAGTCTTTCTATAAGATTCCCTGCACTCTGCCCAAAGTTTGGCTGAATCTCAGCAGCTGCTTGAATACCCTGTTGGGTAGAGTCTTTCAGAGGCCGTCTGTGGTAAGTGGGCTTCCTAGTAAGGGGAGCAGGGGTTGTCTCTGACATAAACTCAGTGACTGGCTCTTTGATCACCTCTCCCTGAAGTGGGGGCAGCCTTACCAGGCCACAGAGGAAGACAATGCAGACAGTCCTGATGAGACTTGATAGGCTAGGGTCAGATGGAAGGGGAGGAGGACAGCCCTTATCAGTGGATGGGTGTGGGGGGAAGAGGGGCAAAGGAGGAAAAGAGGGAGGGAGGGCAGGATTAGGAGGGGACAAGGGAAGGGGCTACAGCTGGGATACAGAGTGAATAAATTGTAATAAATTAAAAACATTTTTTTAAAAAACCTCTAAAATAAATGTAGCCTACAGGAAGTTTTGGGGGTGGACTGCAATTCAACCTAAAGGTCCATACCAATATCCTGTGTTTTGAGTTGAGACCCAATAAAAGTGTCCAAGAAAACACACTCTCCAGGAACCTCTGCTCATCCACCGGCTCAGGAAGAGAAAGGCGATGCCCAGGAAAACATTCCATTGAAATTAAAGCCCAGGTGCTAATCAGGGTCTGCCACAGCCCTAGTCCCCTACCCCGTCCCCCTCCTGCAGCCTCTCTCCTGCCAAGGCCAACAGAAAACAGGGCTAGAGCTGTGAAAGGATGTGATATCATAGGGACCACTGTGCTGCGGGCTCAGTGCACAGATGTGTGGTCTTCAGTGACCTGGTGCTGCAGGCTCAGTGCACAGATGTGTGGTCTACAGTGACCTGGTGCTGCGGGCTCAGTGCAGAGATGTGTGGTGTACACCCAGGAAAAATGAAGGAAACAGTATAAAAGCAAATGCTTTTGGGAAAAAATAAAGTTGAAAGACTTACATGGTCTGATTTCAAGTTTCTTTTCGAAACCACTCATGCCAGCATGGTGTTGGTGTGAAAAGGGCAATTAGATCAATGTAACAACATAGAGTCCAGGAATAGAGCCTAAATATACAGCCACTTGATCTTTAATAGACAAAAAAGGAACAGCTATGTGATAAACTATGCTGAGAGATTGGATAAAACATAAAAATAATAATATCTGTTTCTGTATTGTAAAACTAAATAACTCAATATAGATATGAATCCTAAACAAAAGAAAACCTAACTTATAGAACTTCTAGAAGGAAGATAAGAGAAAAATCCTTGTGGCTAGAAATAGAAAAAAAAAACATTTCTTAGATATAAGATGAAAAGCATAGAACTATACATTAAAAATAACTAATAAATTATTTTTCATAAAATGTAAGAACTTCTTGGGTAGGTAAGACAGTAGGAGACTTTCTTAGCATCCATAAAGCCCTGGGTTCAATCCCCAGCACTGCATAAACCAGGCACAGAAGTACATCTATAATCACAGCAGCAGAGAAGTAGAGATAAAAGGATCAGAGGTTCAAGGTCATTCCTGCATCCCTGGTTGCATAGTTTGAGACTAGCCTAGGCTACAGAAGAAGAAGGAGGAGGAGGAGGAGATTAATCAATTATATTTAAAAAAAGAAGAACTCTTCAAGGACATGAAGTTGGGAGGGGATGTGTTGTGGGGTGAGGATGAACTGGATATAATATCTTTACATGTATAAAAAGCTAAAGATTAAATTAAAATATTATTTAAATTTTTTTTTCCTCGGAAGGCACTGAGGGTCAAGCTTCTCATTCATGAGCTTCCAGGGGAATAAACCACACGCAAATACACACATCTCACAACACTGACAAAAGGTTAAAATAGGCATTTCATGCAAGAAGCACACAGATGACACGAAAGCAAATGAAAAGACACTTAAAGTCGGCCCCTGAAGAAGCACAAACTAAAGCCACAGTGACAGCTGGTTATGAAGACACATGCCTGTAACCCCAGCAGTGGGGAAATTAAGGCAGGAGGATAGTGAGTTAAAGCTAGCATGGGCTATTAGCAAGACATGTTTAAAAGAATTACAAGGAGACACAAGCCTACTCCCTACTCCAGTCTCTGAAACGACAAGGACCAACAATGCTAGTAATGGCAAGGACACAAAATCAGCAGTCTATTATAGGAAGATGAGTGATCTAAACAGTTCGAAAAAAACAATTTTGCTTTTAATTTCATATATTCCTAACACCCAGTCCGTCAGACTTGAAATGGAAGCATGGGTTCACACGCAGACTCACGCATGCGTCAGGCAAAGTGGTTTCATTACTCTTACTTTCCAGTGAATAGATAAAGTTATTTCTTCTCAGCTGCACAACAGAATGATGTCTATCAGTATGGTCGTGCGTCACTTAATTACAGCCGTATATTCTGAGAAATACATCACTAAGAAACCAGCATAGTGTGCTCCTGTAAACTAAAAGGTCCGTAACACCAGGAGACAATATGATCTTTAACAGAGATAGTCTTAAACTGATTTTGTAGCTAAGTATGACCTTGAACCCCTGGACTTCCAGCTTCTGTCTCCCAAATGCCCAGCCTGCAAGCCTGTGTCACCATACTCAGAATAGGTAAAGCTTGGGATTTGGGGCAGCATCATTTCTCTGGCTTTTCAAGCCAAGTGACCGCAGCTACTTCTCCGACAGGAAAACTTTAAACTCTCTCCCTAATCTGCTTTCCCATTCGAGGTTTATCGGACAGATCGAGAGACTCTTCCGGGAGGATGTTTACAAAGGACTTCTAGTGTTGCGGAGAAAGGAGAGAATGGGAAAGACAGGGTTTCTGAAGGGCAGTCTCAGGGGCAGTGAGACTCAGACACAAAAGGGCCCTTCTTTACCTTCCAGCAGGTCGTCTGCCCTAACACAGCGGTGGACAGGACAGATGGCCACATGCGTGAGCAGTTCCTCCTCATCCCTGAAACCGCTAGACATGGTCTTTTAGCCGGGATTCTTGATATCCCTGCAGAGTTAGTCACTCCAAGATCAAAGCCCATAGCTCTCCCTCCTCCTTGTTCTGCTTCCTTTAGGATCCCAGGGGTGGAGGGAGGTCTGTGGGATGGAAGACCGGAGTCACTTCTTGAAAGGTATTGGCTTAGCGGGGCGCGATCACGCACACCTGTGATCCCAGCACTCGGGGAGGCAGGGGCGGGCGGATCTCTGTTCATTGGAGGCCAGCCTGCTCTACAAATTGAGTCCAGGACAGCCAAGGCTACGTAGAGAAACCCTGTCTCAAAAAAACAAACACGAAAAACGGACAGACAAAAAACCAAAACAACAACAACAAGAACAAAAAAGGCGCTGGCTTGCTTAGTCACCCTATCATCACTCCATGACTGTGTACCAACAGCCACGCCAGAATAAGTGAAAAAAAAAAAATTTAATTGGGGAGAGTTCTAGATCATGGTGGCTACGGTTTCAAATTCTACATGTGACAGAGGCACAGGCGTGTGGAATGGATTCAGCAACCAGGTGCCTGTTAATTACCCCCAGGTTAATTGCTTGAATTCATTGTGTTAAGACATATCCCCACACCCAAATATTTGACCGAAGCAATTCCATTAAAGGTATCACTTTAGGGCAGTGTTTCTCAACCTTTAATACAGTCCCTCGTGGTGTGGTGACCGCCAGCTGTAAAGTTATTTTCATTGCTATTTCATAACTGTAATTTTGCTACTGTTATGAATCATACTGCAAATATCTGATATGCAGGATATCTGATATGCGGCCCCTGTGAAAGTATCTTTTGCTTTCCAAAGGGGTCCTGAGGTTAAGAACCATTGTTTTAGGGCCTTTCTCTTTGCTTTGCTGACAGGATTTTGCTATATAGCCTAGGTGGCTATAACCTTTTGCCTCAGTCTCTGGACACCCGACTTGTTTGAGTGTTTTTTAAAAATTATTATTATTTAGTTTGGTTTGATTTTTTTTTTAACCTTTCTTTCTTCCTTCCCCTAGAAGAACAGTATGTCTTCAGTCAGCCTTGGGAAACATTTTTCTCTCGGTTAAAGAGGACTTCATTTTATCCCAGTAAAAGATGAGTTTTTGTCATCATAATTAAGCAGGAACGAAATGATTCCCAATGAGCTGTGTAACTGCAGTTAATTTTAATTAACAGGCTCCATTTTTGAATTGTTAATCTCTATTTCTTTCATTTTTGTCATGAGCGACACCAAATGGATTTCAGCAGCGAGTTTTCCCTTCCCCTTCAATGAGCATTTCAAGTGTCTTACTTATGTAGAAGAAAGTGAATTTGTCCCATTTTTTTTTTTAAAGCTAAAGCCTTACTGTAAAAGAGAAAGACTGTTTGTGCCAGCCTCTGTGATGACAGAAACTGTAAAGGAGACCTACAGTTCCCCTGCAAGCGAGTGGGTGGCAGGGCATGGAAGGAGGGGGTAGACAATATTCCTTGCAGGGCTTAATCACCAGCGAGGCTAACCTCGTGCAAAGCTCCAGTCTTGGAGTCATTGACATGGAAAGATTGGAGAGCCAAGTGAAGCTGTTCTCAACAATTTTTTTCACAGACCATTTTTTTAAAGAGCATATTTTGTTTTGTTTGCTGTTGGTTGTTTTTAGAAGGAAAAAAAATCACATATTTCAGCATTTTGCCAAAAAGAGAGAGCCCCAGGGACAAAGCATAGCAGTGCGATATGGGCAAGCCATATCTGAATTAGAGCAGACTTCATCACCCAGGTAACTTCCACCACAGGGTGCTGTGTGGTTGAAACCTTCATTCCCAGGTAAAGGGACTTCAACCCCTTTTCCCACCCCCTCTAGATTACTGGTGTCACTCAGGGGGGAGGGAGGACAGTTTTGAATCGATAGGATTGCTGTCCTGTGTGGGTGGCACCAGCAGCCGTCATGAGAGAGCACATTGTTCTGCCCTTCTCAATCAACAGTTTTCAATCTAGAGGACACAGACATGGCTCAGGAGGAGGGCACCCCAGAGCATGTGGCCTGCACTGTGGTCCTGGGCTTGAGTTATATGACAGCCGAGAATATGCATAATTAGTCCGAGAGACTAAAGGGAAGGTTTTCAATTAAATTTCAGCCCTGTGTAAGAGTAGGTTCACCCTCCTAATCCCTCTAATAATGAGAAGTCTTAGGTTTTTGACTAATGTAAAAAGTCCCAACCTTTTATCATCTGAGCCCTCGGAGCCACGAATTTTGAGAAACTTTTGTCTACCAACAGGCCATCTTTATCAAGTGACAAATCCACTTCCCACTATTCACAGCTATTAACAGCAGCTCCTACCTTAAATAGGGCCTTATTCTGTGTGCCCCAAGGACACTGTGAGGTAGATGTGACTGTCTTTATTTACAGATGAGGCCCTGGGGCTGCAGCAGGATCATGGGTCTCTACAAAGCCTCCCGAGAAGAAAGAAGACAGTCTCAGAGCTGCCCCCAGACCCATTTGCTATGAAGCCAGGGATTCCTCAGGACTCTTTGTGGGAGTGAGCATAACCTAGTCAGAGACAGAGAGAGAGAGAGAGAGAGAGGAGGCCTGTTAGACAGGTCACAGGTAGCTTAGGCTGGTCTTGAACCTGGTATACAGCTGGGGATGAGCTAGAATTTCTGATCCTCTCGCCTTTCTCTTTGGAGTGCAAAGATTACTGGAGTGTGCCACCATACCCTGTTTAGACAACACTGGGAATCCAGTCGGGACTTTGTGTATGTGAGGCAAGCACGCCATGAACCACATCTGTAGCTCCCCAAAAGCAGGAAGCATTTCAACCAGATGGTCAAAGGCAGAGGCCTGATGACAGCTCATAGACAGCCTCTCACCGGCCATGCCACTGACACCTCGAATGACCTCTCGATGCCCATGGGTTCAAAGACCACTGACTGCTTGTTATATTCTCAATCAAATCAAGGGGCTGGAAGGTGGGGCTCCCAGTTTCTCTTGTGTTGGCAGAGCCCTGGAAAATAACAGATAGATGGGCTCAGGAAACATGTTACTTTACAAAAAAAAAAAATTAAGAGTTTTAACTCTGTGTGTGTGTGTTATGCTTGAATGCTGGTGCCAAATAACAACCTCCGGGAGTTGAGATCCAGGGGTGGAATTCAGTTCACCATGCTTAGGTATGCAGGTGTTTCCACTCACCGGCTGAGCTATCTCCCTGGCTCAACATGTTGCTTCTTATTTTCCTGAAGTTTCCTTTCCTTGGGATTCTATTCCTGGCCGCTTAGGACAGACTGTCTGAACAATAGCTATCAGAGAATTCTTTTTTTTAAATCCTTGAGTTGTATGATGTTACTAACTGGCAATTCGATTTCCACATGCTGAGATCTTCAAAACACTCTGAAGTGACCTTGGGATCCAGACTCACTGACCAAGCTGGGCAGGGCTGTCAATCATTAGTGACATTCTGACATGTCCCTTCTCAGACTGCAGGTTGGGGTTAGGCTAGAGAAATGAGACATTTTGGTGTTCTAACTGGGACTGAAAAGGTAGTGTCCAAAGACCTTCGAGGCAAGATGATGCTGGCAATAGTGTTTGAAAACTCCGTGAACCTACCCTATCTGTCAGGTGACAGGCCCGGGAGGCCCCCAGCTTTGTTGACTATGAGCCACTGCAGACTGGCTCAGGCCTCTTTGACCCTGTGAGCCCACAGTGCCGGACATACACCTGACACATTGGAGTAACGTTGGCTTTAATTTAGGACAATAAAGGCCAGGGCTTCAGTGCCTTAATGGCACAGTAGGAGGAGACTGGCCAGGTAGGGAGAGGTTTATGGAAGGTGGGTTGGAAGACCCCTTCTCCTTGGAGTCTGTTGAAGCCCACCATTTCCCTCTTCAGGGTGGTCTCCTGGAAGGGGCAGGCTTCTGGAGAAATCCCTCTCAAGCTAGTGGTATTGAGTTAATCCAGTTTTTTAGTTCAGACTTGGAATTTCCATCCGACTACAAGAAATAAGTGCTGTGTCATTAAGACACCAGTAACCAGTGGTATAGACATCTGTGACTCATTTTAGAACTGACCTTGGGACAAAAGCTTGTTCTCTGTGTGCTTGAGGAGTGTCCTCTACTCAAGGCCACGGTCAGGAAAACTTCCATTTTGTAACATGGAAGGATATGTCAAAACACAATGGCCAAGTTTACCAGATGCTGAGGCCGATAAGCAAACAGCTGTTGCCCGTAATCTCTGCTTTACCATTTTATTAATCACAACAACCCCGTGTTAAGCTTATAATGAATGCTACAGTAAGAATGTGTGAAAAAGTATGCGATAAACCCGCTTTACATATGTATTGAGTCTGTGAGAATCTCTTTATTGAACCTTTTAAAAAAATAATTTATTTGTATTTTATATACATTGGTTATTTTGCCTGCATGTATATCTGTGTGAGGGTATCGGATCCCATGGAACAGGAGTTACAGACGTGGTGAGCTGCCATGTGGGTGCTGGGAGTCGAACCCAAGTCCTCCGATGGCTCTTAACCACTGAGCCATCTCTCCAGCCCCAGACCTTTTTAAGAAAAAGATTTTGGGGCCTCTGAAACTGTGGAAAGCCCATTCTCAAAATATTATAGAGAGCTTGAAAGCTGGCTGTGGTAAAATCTGAGTCCTGGCTCCTCAGGAGGCTGAGACAGGAAAATCACTTGATTCGAGAAATTCCAGACCAACCTAGGCTATATAGCCAGACCAACTTCTCAAAAATGAAGAACTAAAAATAGTAACAAAACGAGGAAAAGCCATTCCTTTCTATTGTTTCCTAGGACCCAGAACTCCACCTACCTAAGGCCATGTCTTTCCCCTTGTATGACTGCATAGACAAATAGGTCCCAAGCCAGGTATGGTGGCCCACACCTTTAACCCCAGCACTAGGAAGGCAGAGGCCAGCTGGGACAGCCTGAGCTACATAGTGAGATCCTGTCTCGGGGAGAGAGAGAGACAGAGAGAGAGAGAGAGAGAGAGAAAGAGAGAGAGGGGTGCCCCAGTATAACTCAGCTTGAGAAACACTTAAGCAGGGGCTGTGTGGGGGTGGGGAAGGTGTTCCTTTAGAGGCACATCGGCCTTCATATCCACTAAAGGTCAAAACCATCAATTTATTCTCACTAAGCCCCATGCTGACTCCCTGCTTCTCTCATGGTTTCCCAGAGTCTAAAAAGACACGGTTTCCCTCCGAAGCTAGCGGATGCCACGGGTGGATCTAGCAAACAGCTCCGTACACTGGGAAAAGGCAGTCAGTCATCTGAAATATGTCCCGGAATCGATTCTTCACACCCAGCAGCCTGTGCTTGCAGAGACTCCTGGGCCAGGTCGAGCCTACCTTGTTCCTCTCAGGCTCCCATAACGGATGGCCACGCCCTGGTGGTTTATAAACCACAGACATTTCTTTCCTACTGTGCTAGAGCCCGGGAGGCCAAAATCAAGCTGCTGGTGATTCAGTGGCTGTGGAGAGCCCGTGTTCTGTGCCACCTTGTTTCTTCTGCTCTCGTCACACAGCTGAAAAGAGCTCTGTCTCCTCGGCCCACATAAGGACACTGATCTCACGAGGTCTCGGCTGCCACCTCCCACTGCTGTCATCTGAGCGTTTGCATCCCTCCTAAACCACTGTTGGAACCCAGTGGTCAGCACGGCCTGGTTAACAGTAAGCCCTTTTAGGGGGCAGGTCATGAGGGCAATTCCCCGTAGGTAGAGTAGAGCCCTGTGCAAAGGAGGGAACCGGCCATGCTTTTGTAACCTTCCAACTTCTGCCCTGTGAGACCATGGTAACAAAATACTATGTTGGGAGCGAAAGACAGCCTTCACCAGCCACTGAAACTGGCAAGACCTTGATGATCTTGGACTTTCCTAGCCTCTGGGACCATGAGGTTCATGCTTAGAAATTACTCAGTCCCCAATACTGTATCGCAACAGCAGGAACAGTCTAAGGTACCTCACAGACACCTCACCTCTTTGAGAACACACACACACACACACACACACACACACACACACACACACGTCCACAAAGGGACAAAGGCCTGTCCAAATGACTTGCACCATCTACACAGGCCCGGAGAGGATAGGAGACTTATCCAAGGACGTACCAGATATGGTCCTTTGAGTCCGGATTTCCGAGACTTTCCCCACGTGACGCTGATCAGCTGTAAGGTGAAAGGCTATGCTCCACTCTGAGACACGTTGCTGGTAATTTATAACCCCAAAGTGGCTAATGGTAGAACTAAAACGATAATGAGGAAGCAACAGCATTCTCGTAACACGACCGTTCCCCATCGGGAACATTAAGCCTGATTTGATCACCCCCATTAGAGGTTTCATCTGAGTGCCAAGTGGGCGTTTCTTAGAAATCTGCCTGATGGATGTGGCAGGGTTAGTGGCTAAGGATAAAGAGCCATCACCGAAATGTCCAACTCAATGAAACTTATCAATTACCGGGATGTGGGGATGTGAAGCGCTACACATAAATTATTTCTAAAACAAAGCAGTTATTTTTAAGATGATTTTTAATCATCGAAGCACTTTTACCTTTTTCACCTGCTTTGTCAGTCAAAAGGTGTCTACAGCAGGCGGCTTTCACTCGCTGTGCTAGGCGTTGGGTTTTATTAACACGAGCCACACCTACACAAAGTCTGAGACACCTCCAACCATCTGACCCAACTCCTTCATTTTCCAAAGGAGGTGGCTTTGGTACAGGAAGAAGAAGGGATTGCCCAGGTCAGTCCCACCAGGGAGCACTTGAACATCCATCCAGACTGTGGTCCAGGATCTCCCCACTGAGCACCTAGAAGAGGTGCCCGCACTGTGAGTTTCTGGAGTACAGTTAGCAAAGGTACAAAGGAGCAGGATCTACTTCCAGAGCTGTATACTTTTACTATTAAAAGGAAAATATTTATTTACCCAACTTAAAAAAAAAAAAAAAAACTGGGCCAGTGAGCTGGCACACTGGGGAAAGGCTCTGGTTGCCAAATCTGAGACTGATGCCAGGACTGACGTGGAGGAAGGAGAGAAACAATTCTGCACACCTACACACAAGGAAGGCACACTCAAACCAGGAAGGACAAGGAAGGCATACAGGCAGAAAGGAGGGGGAAGGGAGGGAGGGAGGGGGTGTATGTATGATATATAAGTCGCCTGTATGTATGTGGGGTGTGTGGTCCAAACATATGAAATATGAATAAAAACCTTTAAAAATGATGATCACCAAAACTAATTACATTTAAGTTTCACAGTAATAAAATGTTTGCTTTTCCACATGGCCAAAGCTCTTCAATTGTGTAACTCAATTTCTCTCTCTCTCTTCCCCTCGGATTTCATCATATCTTTCTAACCAGTAGCCTGAGAACCACAGAGCAGAACCACAGCACACTGGAGCTGGAAGACCTTGATCACCACCAACTCCAACCTTCCAGTCAACCTAGAGACGCAGGGAGCCCTAGGAGTTAAAAAAAAAAAAAAAAGATTCACCACAGTAATTGCAGAGTTCAAGAAAGGGGTGGGTCCTGCAGACACGGCAGGCACCTTGTGTCTCAGTTTCACGAACATTAATGCCTTTTAAAATTAATTTTAAAGTTTGCATGTAAACCGATGGGTTCCATTATGGCATTTTCTTTAAATAAAGATTTTATAATACTATTTTAAAAATTATGTGTATGTTGGAGGGAGTGTGTGTGTGCATGGAAGCAGATGCCCAAGGAGGCTGGCAGAGGGTGTTGGATGCCCTGGATCTGGAGTCACAGGTGGTTGTGAGCTGCCCAGCGTGGGTGCAGGAAACTGAACTCAGGTCCTCTGTACAGTATATGCTTCAGTAATGATGGTGATGAATTACTATATATCCCTTGCTCGCCTGAAGCTTTCTAAGGTTGGCTTTGAACTCACAGAGATCCACTCGTCTCTGCCTCGTGAGTTCGGGGATTAAAGACAATGAACCACACCCTGCTCAGAAGCAAACCGTATATACCTTAACCACCGAGCCGTCTCTCCAGCCCTTCGTTATAATGTTTTCATACATGTATGCTGTTATACATTATTCATATTCATGTCCCACGTCCCTCCTATTGGTCCTCTTTCTCCTCCACCAAATAACCCCCTTTTGTGTCTCACACACACACACACACACACACACACACAAAATCTAGATTCTGCACATAAAACAAAGATATTAATAATTCGTTTAAACTTTGCTTTTGCCTGTAAGCTCACTTGCGTAGCATCCGATCCCATCACCACCTTCCTAAAACCTTGGGCTCCATTGTGCTGGACCATCTTCTCTCCCTAGTGCTGTCCTAGCTACTAAGTCCTTTCACACCTGGCCTGTCCCAAGCTACTCATCCTCGTTAACAAGAGGGAAAGATGGAAACTGGACACCAGAGAGCCAGAGAGTGTGGGTCAAGTCACATGGACACAGCAGTACTGGGCCCAACCTCTTTAGCCAGGCCCACTCTTTCTCTCAGTGAGGCTGCCTGTCTAGAGGGCAGCTGGTGGGTGTGAGCCAGGGCTGCTGTAATCCAAGGATGCAAAAAGGCTATTTGGCGTGAGTGCTGGCACACCTTAGCATGAGCAGCATCTCTCATACACACTGAACAATCCAGCAAAAAGGAAGTTCAGTGAGATGCTTATTTCAATGGACTGTTGTTTCTCTTTCCTTCCTTCCTTCCTTCCTTCCTTCCTTCCTTCCTTTCTTTCTTTCTTTCTTTCTTTCTTTCTTTCTTTCTTTCTTTCTTTCTTTCTTTCCTTTTTCCCCCCCTTTTTTTTTGTTTCTTCTAGACAGTTTCTCTGTGTATCTCCGACTGTCCTGGAACTCACTCTGTAGAGCTGTAGAGCAGGCTGGCCTCAAAACTCAGAGATCCACCGGCCTCTGCCTCCCGAGTGCTGGGATTAAAGGCGGGCACCACCAATGCCCCGCAAGCTGTTGCTTCTTACAAAGGGAGAAGGGAGAAGATTCAAGGGCTTCCTGTTTGAAGTTTTGCACAACTCTAACAGGACTGTGATGACCCCCTAAGTTCTAGGCACCCAGGGTTACCACAGGCAGGAAGCCAGCTCTGCTCAGGATTCAGGAGGAGTTAGGAGAAACCTCGAAGTGAGATTCATGGGGTCCAAATAGAGTAAGAACAGAGAAAGCCACCAGGAAAATTAAACCACTGGTATGGCACGATGACCCTCTGTAGTAGCCAGCATCCACCTCTGGTCCCAAGGTTTAAAGTTTAAAGTCATAGTAACACCATGGCATCTTGATTCCATTCAAGCCCACAAAGCCCCGTGTCTGCAGGCAGCTGCTGAGCTGTGCGCTCTTCCTGCTGGGGCACCACGGTGATGTTGTCACAGACAAGGATAACTAGAAGCAGAGAGAGCCCAGCTGGGGCGTCAGGCCCCCACTGGCGTTTGCAGTGCCGGCGGTTAAAAAAGTGTCTCCAACTTGTAAACACAGCAAATTCAATCTGGAAGTCATTGAGAAAACATAAACAGGGAGCCTCACGCAGTCATGTTTACACTGCTCCAAGCCTGGTGAAAGACGAGACTGCCGTGGAAGGGCTGGCTGGCGTTTTTTCCTCCCTCAGGCACTGTGCTTTTGAAAATAAAACTCCGAGAAGCACATACTATCATGAAGACCAAATTCCAGCAGAGCAAGCACGGCTCACCAGCAACACGTTATCTGGGCTGTTTTTCTGCAGTTGCAGAAACTTGACTTTTGCAAAAAGATGATTGTTTAAGTGGAAATTAACAGCGCTGGAGCAGTGCCTGGTTCAACAGCCTCAGTCAAGAATAGGGCTTCATGGTTCCGGAATCCGTTCTGGATTAGAAGCAATATGGAACAGGAATGTCGTCATGGTCCCATTATTTAACCAGCAAACAAAGGAGAGGCTCAGATGGAAGATGAGATTCAATCTGGGGAGTGTGTGGATACCAGAGGCAAAAGCAGGACAGTGATTTGGTTAGTTTGGTTGTCTTGGGGCCTGTTGCTTCCAAGGGGTGTCCTCAATCTAAAACTCTGGCCCAACAATATTTGTTCAATGTTGTGTTCTCTGTATAGATTCTGCAAACTTAATGTGAATGGAAGTTTACACTATCTTTCTTCTTTCTCTCCTCCCTTCCTCCCTTCCTTCCTTCCTTCCTTCCTTCCTTCCTTCCTTCCTTCCTCTCTCTCTCTCTCTCTCTCTCTCTCTCTCTCTCTTTCATGACAGGGTCTCACTATGTAGCTCTGTCTATCCTGGCACTCACTATGTAGACCAGGTTGGCCTCAAAGTAAGAGCGTGAGCCATCATGCCAGGCAAGACAATATTTTTATCCTTTTTAGATTTATGTGGTTTTTGTTGGTGGTGGTGTTTGTTTGTGGTTTTCTTGAGACAGGGTCTTGCTCTGGTTATCCTAGAACTCAGTATGTAGAGCAGGCTGGCCACATATCCACAAAGATCTGCCTTCCAAGTGCTGGAATTAAAAGCATGCACCACTAAGCGCCCTAAATTTATGAATTTTTTAAATGTGTATGGATGTTTTGCCTGCATGTATGTATGTGTACCACTTGTGTGTCTGGAGCCTGTAGAAGCCAAGAAAAGGACACCTGATTCCCTAGAACTGGAGTTAGATGGTTGTGAGCCATGATATGGGAGCTGGAAATTGAACCTAGGTTCTCTGAATGAGCATCAAGTGTTCTTAAACACTGAGCCACCTCTCCAACTATGGTTTTTCTAAAACTCTGGTCACCCTGACTAGGAGTCCATAGGCTCTCAGGTGACTGAAACGGGCTCAGCACTGAGTCGTGAAGGGCTCATCTTGGAGGTAGTGTGCATATGGCAGGGGCAGGGGCACAGAAGGTACACATGCAGAAGTGGGTCAGCAGTCAGGAGTGCTCCTCCATTTCTAAACCTTAGTGCTGAGGTCACTTGCAGACTGGCCATGGATTCCAACCTCACCCTCCTAAGGCTCTTGGGGAGAGAAAGAACTGGGAGCCTCGGCCTTCTCTGGCAATTGTGGGTATCTCTCACTCCAATGCCCCCAACTCCAACCCCTTGCTCGTACTCCAGCCCCTCATCCCCACCCCAGTTTCCTCACTGTGGTCTGATCACCTCTCTGCACAGAAAGGCTGAGAGAATGATCTTGAGGCAGTCCTACTTTCAATCCTGCAGTCTTGGATCAAGGTAGCCTGGAAGGCTGATCATGCTCCTAGAACAGGAAAGGTGGCATAACAAAAACAGATCTCAATGGCTGGAGACATATCTGACTGGTAGATGTTTGTCCAGCATTCTGAAGCAATCTTACACGTGAGAGGTGGATATAGGACGAAGTTTAACCATCATCTTCAGTTATAGCAAGTTGGCAGCCAGCCTGAGCTATAAGAGACCCTGCTTCAAAAGGAAGGAAGGAAGGGAGGAAGGGAGGAAGGAAAGAAGGAAGGAAGGAAGGAAGGAAGGAAGGAAGGAAGGAGAAATCCTATCCTCTATAATTTAGTATGCAAATTAGACAGGAGCATCTATGGGTAGTGACCCCTCTGGGGGTTCATATATTAGATATCCTGCATATCATGATACATTAATGATTTGTGACAGCTGCAAAATTACAGTTATGAAGCAACAACAGAATTTTGAGTGTTTGTTTTCCATGTTTTGGTGTGCGTGTTGTTGCTTCTTGTTCTTGTTTTGTTTTTGAGACAGGGTTTCTCTGTGTAGCTCTGGCTGTCTTGGAACTCACTATGTAGACCAGGCTGGCCTCGAACTCACAGAGATCTGCCTGCCTTTGTTTCCTGAGTGCTGGGATTAAAGTTGTGCACCACCACCACCCAACCTGCAACGAAATAATTTTATGGTTGGGGGGAGGGGTCACCTCATGAGGAACTATATCAAAGGGTCGTAACATTAGGAAAGAACCACAGGCCATGCACAAACTAAACCCACAGGTGAATTCAGAATCACTCTCTCCGCATTCTTCCTCACCCACTGTACTGCAGCGCCCCATTCTTTAGATGACGAGCCTGAGGATCAGTGAGGTGCAACCATGTATGTCAAACATCCTCTGAACTTGCCTACTCTCACCATAGACAGTTGTCCTGGTAACAGCTTTCCTGTTTCTTGTTTAACCGCCTTACAAGCTTAGGTTAACAATCGACTGACCGCACCTTGCAACATCCTTCTGGGTTGAGCCCCATTGTTTTTGCTCATTGGTCTGCAAAGCATTTTTAAAAACTCAAAAGATGATAAACAATCCCCTTACTTTTCTTCTTGATCAACATTTTGAAAGCTGAGAAAGAAAATCCAAGGAGTTTAAATTCTCCAAGGCCTTTTGGCTGCGGTCTTTGTGCTTTAGTGCTGAGATTGCTAAGGCTGAGTCTTTACTCTCTGATTTGTTTCCTGACCTGCTTTCTGGCTCAATCTGCACCTCCAACAGTGTTGTGACTTTCACCAATCTCAACTTCCTTGTCTCCCTACAAGCCTGACCTTAGTCACTCAAACAGTTATTAAGAAGCTACAGCTTGCCAGGTGTTACTCCAGGCATGAGGGAATGCAATCGCAAGGCCTCTGACAGAGTTGCTTTCTAGCGGATGTAGAGAGCGGTGTGGCAGACAAGGAATGGGAACACTAAGCATCGTTTCAGGTGATGCTGTGGAGTGTGATGAAGAGGGCAGGGCAAAGGGGACATTCTCCTTTCATCTCCTGGATTCCCAGGACACGGACCACAGAGCTCAGGCTCCATTCTAACGCCATCTCCTCAGTCTCTTTCTAGCTTGAGGAACATACTGGAAACATGGGACAAGAAACACGTCTGTGCCCTAACAGGTATGCAAAAAAGAGACACAGCACAGAGGCTGCCTTGCTTGTGACACAAGCCATCCACTACCTGCCATCCTACCTACCATCTACTCTGAGTGTGGCCTTCCTCTCCTAGCTTTACCTCTCTGGACCCAAGTTCTCCTTGGAAGAACTTGGCTCCAGGGAAGACATGGCTGCCAAGAGGTTTCCTCTTGCTCCCACTCATTGCATCTTGGACTGTCTCCTCCTTGATTTTTTTCTTCCACATCACCATTGTACTCTTTATTTTAATTACCTGAGAAAAGGAATCCAAAGAGTACCAGGAGATCCCGGAAACAACCTGCCCCCAGGAAAAGATGGCCTTCTCCAGCAGAGGATGAAACGAGCCATCCAAGAATCTGTTACCCACAGTTTATCTGGGTTAAAAAAAAAAAAAAACATGAAAATATTATCAAGAGGATTTTTAAAAGAGAAACTCTCCTAAGCACTGCCACTCACTGTGGACCCACCCTGAGTTGCGCAACCTTTTAAACTGTGGCCTGCAAACGGATCCATGTGTTTAAGTGATTCCTGACAGCTGGTAAACAGCAGCTCCCTGCCCTGCTGACCCAGCCACCCCAGCTTCACCTCCGGGAGCCCTGACTCCTCGTCGCTAATTCCCAAAGGACAACACCTGGGCCAGCAGGGGACCCCAAGGACTCAATGCCAGCACCTCAGGTTGACCTCTAGCATCTGCACCGATGATGGCCGATGGCCGTGTTTCTGGGAGTTTAGCCTCTCCTCTGCCCTACCCCGACCCTTGTCCTTTTCCTCTACTGCTAACGCTCTGTCCTCTTGCGAGTGGATTCAGCAGGTTCTATAAGACAACCACGCTTATGCTACAGCCCAATAGTTGTAAATCTGGTTACTCCAAAGAACTTACAGATATGTAAACAGGTAAGACAGGGGTGTTGACTGCAGCACTGTTTACAGCAGGAGCATAAATAGCCTCAAAGCCCGGTGATAAGCTCTTGGTTGTCAGCTTCCTGTTGCTGTGACAACAGCGTTCTTGAGACTGGGTGATTCATAAAGATGTTTATTCAGGTCATTGTCTGGAGGTAGAAGACCAAGAACATGCTGCCAGATTCTGGTGGTGTCAAAACAGAGGGAAGTTGGAAAGGCAGTTAGGTGCAAGGAAGGGGCAAAGTTAAAGGGGGCTTTTTATCAGTCCACTCTCAAAGTGACTAATTCCAGCCTGTGGAAGCATAGCTCACAAGCAGTCTTTTCAGCGGCCTAGTGATGTCCTCAGAGCCCTGCCTCCCCTACACCACTGCAACACTCATACAATTTCAGCTTGAGTTGAAAAGAACAGATCCAAGTTGCAGCGTTGTAGTGTGTCCATGAGATACTATGTGTCAACTGTAGTGAGGATCTTTACAAAGAAACTCCAGTTACAAAGAGCCGGGAAAGTAATTAGTAAAGAAATTGTCGAAGTCCAGGAGTAGGGAATTCTTTTTTATTTTTAATTTTTTTTTTTTTAGTTTATTCATTTTACATTCTGATTGTAGCCCCTTCCCTTATCTCCTCCTGATCCAACCCTCCTTCCCTCTTCCCCTTTTACTCCTTTCCCCTAGTCCACTGAAAGGGGGAGTCCTTCTCTCCTGCCATCTGACCATAACTTACCTCACTGGGACTGCCTAGATCCTCTACCTCTGTGGCCCGGCAAGACCACATGGCTGGGGGAAGTGATCAAAGGGCAGGTAACTGAGTTCATGACAGAGATAGCTACTGCTCCCCTTACTCGAGAACCCACACGGAGACTGAGCTGCCTATGGGCTGCATCTCAGCATGGGGTCTAGATCCTCTCCATGCATGGTCCTTGGTTGGTGCATCAGTCTCTGCAGGACCCGTTGGGCTCAGATTTTTTAGCTTTGTTGCTCTCCTTGTGGAGCTCCTCTGCCCCCTGGGTCCTTCTATCCTCCACCCCCCTTCTTCCGTAAGGCTCCCTGAGCTCTGCCCGAAGTTTGGCTGTGCGTCTAAGCATCTGCTTTGATTGCCTGTAGAGGAGAGCATTTCAGAGGACCTCTATGGTAGGTTCCAGTCCTGTTCCCTCTCTTCTACCACTTCTAGTATCTATCCTGTTTGCCATTCTGAAGGAAACTTAAGCATCCGCCCTAGGGTCCTCCTTGGCATTTAGCTTCTTTAGGTCCGTAGATTTTGGTAGGTGTATATTATATGGCTAATATCCATTTATAAGTGAGCATATACCATGCGTGTCTTTCTGGTTCTGGGTTACCCCACTCAAGATGATCTTTTCTAGTTCCAATCCATTTGCCTGCAAATTTCATGATTTCCTTCTTTTTAATAGCCAAGTAGTATTCCACTGTGTAAATGTACCATAATTTCTGCATCCATTCCTCTGTTGGGAGTAGGGAATTTCTGGTCATGATAGATGAGCTTTGATTGTGCTTTTCCACTCTCCATATAATCTTCATCCTCAGTGGCTCCTTCTGTGGTGCCCAGACTTCTAGAGTACTGGCAGGCCTCACAGTGACTCATGGCCTAGATCAGAGGGAAAGAAGGAAAGGTCTCCTGTCCCTGCAGCCATCCTTACACATCTTGAACTTTGTTGTTGCTGGAGCTGTCCTGAAGGAATTTCTGAAGTTTGTGCCATGCAGGACCCACCCTTAGAGTTGGCATGAAGTCACCCCACCCAAGGCCAAGGGTGTTCTCCAAATGGCAGGGGGCGGAACTGAGGTAATAGCAAAATGTGACAGCCACATTCTACAAAGTCAAGTGGGAAACTCCAGGGCAGAGGATGAGAATGGGTGGCAGAGGGAGGCTCTAGAAAGACAGGCATCAGAAGAATCCAGGTGGCATTTTCAGAATTTAGGGGGTGATCACTAACTAAACTGCATTAGAAGGGTTGGGAGGAGTTAGGCAAAGCCATGGCCTTTGGGCAAAAATTTAAGCAAAAATAAAAAATCCTAGAAAATAAGAAAATATTTTAACTCAATACGTTTCATAAATAAAAATTAATGGCAATATTCATGATGTATAAAATATTATTGAGTAAAACAAGATTTTTTTTTCTGTTTGTTACAGTCTCCAGGTCAGTGTAGGATGCCAGCAGGTCCCAAAATGATAATGCTTAAATAAGAAAAGGTCAGTAGGAGAAGGAATTAGTGTAGGGCAGAGATCAAGAGGTTTATTTCGGAGCTGACAGATGCGTTAAGGTCCTCAAGTGCAGCTCATCCTTTATTTTACCTGGCATAGAAAAAAAGGACATCTGAGAGAGTGTGCCAGGAGCACTCAGGGCTGAGGCCCCCCAGTTCACTCTCTCCTCGAAATAAATGACAGCCCCACTTTGGCTTCTCCAAATCAAATGGATGGGGTTGTGGAAGGGAGGCAGAAAAGAGCCCACGTAATGAACAGTCTATGCTAGCCATTGGTCCAGCTTTTCCCTGAGGGGCTGGCTGGGGGGGGGGTTCAATCCCAACTACTCTACGATGCTATCACACGTCTATCTACGTGTGGTTATCCCACTATCTACTCCTCTCACCACTTTCTCCTCCTGCAGCGTGCTAGGCTTTTACAGTAGGAAATGCTGATGACACTGGAGTCTGTGACAAGAAAAAAAAGGAAGAGGAACAGAGAGGCTGAAGGGTGTAAAGGGGAGAAAGCGTGAAGAAGAGTTGTGGAGGTATGAAACACGCAACTGTCAGGCCAGAGCTTGACAGAAGGGGGGTTTGGCAGCTAAGGACAACTGTTTATGTGAAGTTTAGGACTGAAACTTATTCCCCTTCCTGTCAGGCTGTAGTGGCAAAACCGAAATGTGAGAAGAATCCTCTTTCATTTTAGGAAGAAAAGAAGCCATAAATCCAAGCCTGGTAGCTGCCCATAGATGCTCCATAATACATTCTTACTGCAAACAGGGTCAGAGCACAATTGCATTTAGCCCAGGGACACCATCTAGCTTTTTAGACACTCATTAGAATCCAGTGGATAGGAGGCCAGTGGGAAAGCTAGAGACGAATCATGGGTAAAGGCAGTGCAAGCCTGATGACCTGAGTTCAATCCCTGGACTCACCTAGAAGGTAGAAGAGAACCAACACCACAGAGTTGTCTTCTGACCTCCAGAGCACCACAGCACATGGTGCCTATGTCCAACAATAATACATAAAATCTGAAAAAAACAAATCTGGTGAACGAAAGTTTTCTAAGGATTCTTGGCTAAAGGAAACAACTGTTGAGGAAGAAAGGGTGGGGAGAAGAGGGCAGGGCTGGAGAAGTTACGATGGAGCCCCACTGACAATGATCATGTTGTCGCCTGGATCTTTTCAACCATAGCGACTGGTCTCGAACAAACAGCATGTGAACATGGTCGCCAGGAGCTACAGAATCTGTAAGCTCTTAGGGTGCCACAGCCCCTGTCTATGGGACCATTTCCAAGCCCTGGCCTCAGGATCGGCTGACAGCAGTGTGTCCTCAAGATGCTTTCTCCCAAGAGTACACCCTCCCTCGCTGCTAGGGAGCTGTCTCGGTCACTGTGCTAGAAACAGCTTGTGGGAACAGCCCAGAATCAAATTCAGTAGGGAGTTTCATGTCACTCATTTGGGAAGATCACAGCTTCTCCCCAGAGCTCAGCCTTTGCATCTGTAAATGAGGAAGTTCGGGAATAAAGGGCGTTTCAGATTCATGAGCTCCTCAGTAGTTCTGTAGCTGCAACCTATTATTCTCCAAGGACAAGGGTGACACTGGAGTCCTGACTCCATAGTCAGGAACCCCCAGGCTGGTGCTGATGATGTCTAGCCCCGTGGTGTCATCATCACAGCGCTTCAATGACCTCCGATGTCCTTTCTGGCCCAGAGACACTCACTTTGAAAAGCTTGCTATAAATTACATCAGAGCCTCTTGGGGCATGAAGCTTTCTTTCAAATGACATGGAAAAAAGGAGGGCAAGGCAACACAAATTTAAGAACTGGTTCCAAAATGTAGCCCTTATGATGGGAAATGCAATCCACATAAATAAACTGACTTGAAAAGGCGAGTTCTTTTCCTTTAATTTCCTTTTAACTTCAACTCCCTGCATATCTACAGGAAGGGTAAGAGGGCCAGGGGGGGAGGAGGGAGGGAAGTGCCTCTCCCCAGAGATGCACTAAAGTGATTTATGGTGTAGGTCACAGCCGCCCCTGTTTGGGCCTGTTACAGTTCGTTAAGCTCCACTAAGCTTAGGTATTATGGGATCCTTCCCTGGAACATTAGTGTTGGAGAGAAAAGGAGGAGGAAGCTGGGTGGGTCTTTTTTTTTTTTTTTTAATATATCTATGGAGCTGCCTCTGGCCTAGTCTATATCCTGGAACAATTCTGTTTGTCTTTCTTTTTCTACTGAAGCTGCTGGTGTTCCTGGCCCTCTCTGCCCCATTGCTCAGGGTTTGCTTACGGCAGTCGTTTAGAAGAGTGTCGTATCTGTAACTGTAGCTGGTTTGCTGATTGCGTGACCACCTGGTTGTCAGGACGGAGGACAAAGACGGTAAATCTCCCTGGGAGGCTGTCGCTGTTTTCCATAGGAGGAAGAGGAGAAGGGTAGTCAGCAGGGATGGCTTTTGTTTGTTTGTTGCTGGGCAAAGAATCATGTGAGGCTGAGATGATTTTAATTGGGAGCACGAGTTCACGTTCAAAAATGCCCCGAAACTGAGGAATTTCCCAATAAACAACTTCATACTTGATTTGTGAGGTTTGAAGCAGGAGATGTGCTGTTTCCAGATGTTTTCCAAAAGGCCCCGAGCTCCCAGGTCCACACGCTGCCTCAAGACATCCCTCTGGTCTGCAGAGACACACAGCTGTTTTAGCAGAAAATTATTTTCTTCTAATTTCATAAGACGCCACACTGGACACGTACCTTTCATCCAGCGAGACCCTATGATGTTCAAAGGATTCAGAATTACCAACCCCCATCCCCACCTTCTGGGGTCATATGCAGAAAATGTTTAGCATCTGTACTGCACCACCACCCAAATGTTCTAAATTGAAGGAAGATGTATTTCTTACACTAAACTGCTGAGGGGATATTCAGAGGAGAACTCTGGTTCCTAGGCTGGGCCTGCCATCACTGTAGGAAAGTCCTTCTGTTATACAAAGCACAAGGGGATATGGCTTCTCCACATAGGCCCTTCACCTTTTGTCTCACCTTAGAGATGATGTGACATTCTACCTTTTTCTAACACTCAACTGCTATGAGATAGGTAGTGATAATAACAATTATTAATAATAATATCTGGCTTTGATAGGTGCTTACTCCATGCCAGACCTTGAGCTCAATAATTGGTATCTATGATTTTCTTTAACGTACACAGCAACCTTAGGGGAGAAATATTACTACTACCCAACCCAATTTTCATTTATTTTTATTAATTATTATTATTATTAGTTTTGTTTTGTTTTATTTTTGAGATAGGGTTTCTCTGTGTAGCCTTGGCTGTCCTGGACTTACTTTGTAAACCAGGCTGGCCTTGAACTCACAGAGATCCACCTGCCTCTGCCTCCCAAGGGCTGAGATTACAGGAGTGTGAGCCATCACACTGGGCTCCATTCCCATTTTTAAAAAGGAAATAATAATAATAATAATAATAATAATAATAATAATAATAAAGCAGACCACAGAATATAGGAGCTGAGTCAAAGGTCCATTAGAGTTTGAATCCAGGTTTGTGCATGGGTTTATCATGTTGCCCCGCTTGTCCTGGCACTGAAGAACTTGTCACACAGCTACAGCGTGCCTTCCCAGACCTGCCATGGTAGAGCTGTTAGATTAGAGCTGGAGAAGAGAGGTGAACAGCCCGCACCCAAACTCGCATTCCCACGCTTTCTGAACCCACTGACAGGATGAGCCATTTTTCCCAATCGGCCTGGGGCTGTCCCAGACGTCCCGCCTGTCCCACCTTTGTGGTCGAGAGACTTCCTGGGTGAATTCCAAGGTTCGTAGTTACTGCTGTCCACACACCTTCAGCTAATTCAACAATCTCAACTCCTGGGGCCACTAGGAAAAGAGACGAAACTAAAACGACCGGGAAACCGGCAGAACGGGCCTGACTTTACCAGGGGAGCCCTTTAAGTAAATCGCAGCTTGTAGATCATTTGAATCACAGCCTTTGAGACCCCAAGCGGAGAGGCAGCCACACCGTGGCCGGTCACGGTAAGTCCGCACGGAACTTGTCTTGAGCCACCTCTGTGCTGCTCTGTTACACAGTCGTAGAGATGCAGTGCACCAGGAAACAGAGGCGGCTGGTCACTCCGGACAGATGGACAGCACCTGGTGACGGAGACCTGGGCACTAGTCCTAGAGGAATTGTTCCTCCCCGTAGGATTTGGGAGGGGTGGGGACGGAGAGAATGACAGCCACTGAGAAGGAAGGCACGGAACACAGTGACAGCCCCAGGCTGATTGGAATATGCAAGCGGTGGCTGGAAGACGCCCCCAGGAGTTAAGTTTTGAACACTCGGGATCCGAGACTCTGCAGCTTCGGCATTTGAGAAGGTCTGTTGGGAACTGTGAAAATGGCAGTGAGCTTAGAAGCTGTTGGTTACATTTTCATATGTCACTGGGCACTGATACTATAGCCCTCTCTATTCCCAGAGGTGAGGGGCATGGCATAGCAACCAGATGGCTACAGCAGCCAGCAGAGTATAAGACAGCAGTGCGAGCCCAGGAAAGATCCGAACAATGGGCTTAGTGGTCCTCACGCTTGCCACTGTGGTCCCTGGAATAAAGCTTGTCTTGGATCTCTAATAGTTTTTTGAAATACTTTTACCTTTCACAGTAGTAGTGACCAAATTCAGATGGAGACCCTTCCTGCACGCTGTCTTTGGCCAAGGGCATTTTCAGGTTAGAACAGTGCTTCTCAACTTATGGGTCAGGACCCCTTGGGGGATCGCATCTCCGCTATCTACATTACAGTCCCTAACAGTAACAAATTACAGTTGTGATACTGTAACGATGATAATTCTGTGGTTGGGAGTCACCACAACATGAGGAACTGTATTAAAGGGTCACAGCATTAGGAACGTTGAGAGCTACCGGTTTAGAAGATTTTTGATGAAGGGGGAAAAAAAAACACATCATGGAGATCAGTGAAAAGAATGCCCAAGATAAGTGGGTCAGCTGGAAGTTGGGTAAACAGACTTCCTCAGGTCAAGTGAGCCAAGCTCACTAGTGTCCATGGGCCAGCATCTACTTAGCTAGGGGTCAGTGAGGCCTGGAGGACTTCTGTTCCTCTTCAGGCCACCTAAGTCAGACTGTGTATATCCCAAGATGCCCCAGGAAACAGTGGCCAAAGTGAACTCCAGCAGCCCTCCGTCTGGGCAACACAGAATCATCCTAGCCTTCCCTTACAATTTGCTTTAAAAGTTCAGCGATCAAGCACGCAGGCGAGCCAGACCACAAAACTCTCACTTGGCAAGAGATAACCCCCTTTCTAAGACAGCTGGCTCTTTACATGTTTGAACAAACTGGCATTATCCACAAGAGCTAATGGTCTGAAGTCAGGCTTAAAACTCAGCAAAAATAAACTTTCCAGGAAAGTTCTGGCACACCCAGCTTCCAAACCCATCATTGCAGGAACGTTATCCAAGAAGTGGACTCTTTTCCTATTTCTAACAAACATAGGGGCATAGGGGCAGAGGACATAGGGGCAGATCCTATTCTGGCCTTGACCTGATCACACACACACACACACACACACACACACACACACACACACACCTGAAGAAACAGGGAGGAACTTTCAAGAAATCTTTGGAAAGTCCATGATTTTATTGTAGCACAATGGTTACTGAGCTTCTTACTCAAATGTTATTCTAAAAGAAGAACTTCAGGTGTCTTACCTTGGTCGCTGGGTCAATGAGACAAATTCATGAGTAGAACATGTAGGATCTGGTGTGTCCTTCACATGGTCTGTGACACAGTGTTCTCCCTTTCTCAGGGGATCAGAATGCCCTAACTCAATTAGCTCCATTTACAAATGCCACAGATGGACTCTTACAGCTACTCTGACAAACACAGTAGATACAATGGCTTCATCACAGGGAACCCAGCACCCAGAGCTGGCATCCTCTGCTTGCTTTTGAAGATGCCCCATTCCATGCCTTTTCCTACATAGCACATCACCCCAAGTGAACAGGAATGAAATGACAGTCCTTTGAGCATCCGTGGGATGGGAGACGGAAGGGCTCAGCTGGGACTTTCTGGCTCCTGTCCATCTTGTAGTTACAGTCACATAGAGTCCTGCTGAAGCATCCCAGGAATCTCTCTCTCTATATAGTGTCAAAGCCTCTCCATGTCATTGCCTCTCTGTGTCATCACTCTTCCAGAGCTGGCTTGATTTCCTCACAGCCTGGCTGTCTCCAGAAGTCAGACTGTTTACATGACAGCCCAGGGCTCTGAAGGCAAGAGTCCCAAGAGAATCAGGCAGACGTGACATCATGTTTTGTCCTGTGTTCAGAAGTCACAGTATCACTTGCCCTTGTTTGAATTCTGTTGGAAGAGGTCCATTGGGATAAGGGACACCATCATAACCATCTCTGGAAAAATATAATCTACAATAGCATTCCCTCAGAAAACTGCTACCACATCCGAACTATGATAATTCAATGGGGACACGCCTTGAGAAGTTGCAGAGGCAGGGAGAACAGAAACAGAAGCTAGGTATGGGAACAGCTATTTGTAACAGAAGAATTGTCAGTGCCCCCATTCGGAGGCAAGAAGATAAAGCAGGAAGAGGCATTCATGGAAAATCGGCAAAGGTGAAGCGGTTGTCATATTGTCCCCCTCCCTTCAGTCCCCTCTGCTCCACAAGGGTTGAGACTGACAAGAAATCCTAAGGCCTGATGCCCAACCGACCAGCTGTTGCAGAAGAGAGCAGGGTGGGAAAAGTGGAGAGGCTGCAGAAGATAAATGTCTAACAGGTATTCATAGTATGAGAGAGATTAAGAGTTCAAAGCCCTCAGACATGTGTAGCAGAAGGTACTGCCGCAGGAGGGTGACTCGGATTCTGAGCTCTGCCTATGCCGTGGTATAGCAGTGTAGATACGGCCAGGGAAGGAGCTCATATCACCAATTGTTCACTGGATGCCGGGGTCCCAACCTGTATTGGGGGGATCTGTGGATAGAATCCGTACTTGAGTCCCAGGCTGTGGACAAGGTGTTGGCCACCTGATGCAGACCAATGCTACACAGAGCCACCAGGTGCTAACAGGACTTCATCACCCATGCTGGATGGTCCATAGTGATGTTCCAAGAGCAGGCAATGAAGCTCTTTGACATAGCAAGATGAAGATGGCAGGGACACTTGCTGGGGTGGAGACCAGGGGCTCTGTCAGTGCTTCTCTGCTGCCACTGTGTACCAGTAGAGTCTGCATGATCCTTGGGGCTGATTCTTCTCCATCTGAGTGGCAGCTGCAAGCCTGGCTCTTTCATCCCTTTCCCTTCTCTCTTTATAGCTCCCCCACTCTCATTTTCCTCAGTCTAGAGAACCTTCGTCTAGTTTTTGGGTGAGGAAGTCTGGGTTTTAATTTCTTTTCCTAATGATCTATTATATGCGGCATAAAATATAAACTCAAAAGTCTAGATGGTACAACTCTACATTCTTGACTTCTGAAACTCGAAAGCTAAGATCTAACACAGCTAGTCTCTGTATGTCTGTAGGCAAATGTTATAAAATTTAGCTTTAGTAGTTTTAGGGGCAGGTGTCACAAGGCATTTATTGGTGGTGGTGTCTAGAAGGGGAAGTCCCAGAGGCAATATACTAACCAATCACAATTTAAACTGAGAGATGCAAGAACCTCAAAGATCACTTACAGACAGAACTAAGAACAGGCCCACTTTACTCCTGGAAGAATAGATAATAAACTTTCAACAGGAAGAGATGAAAGAAGCATTTGGGGTAGACAGGAGGGAACACAACAGACATTAATGTGTATTCAAGAAAAGAGAGTGTGATTTGGTAGGATGTGGGCATGTCTAAATACACAGGAAACGAATCCTAGAAGGACAAAGTCTGTCAGGTCTTAAAGAACCCTGCAGGGATCATTTCACTGTGCATTGGAAACCCACCAAAGGATGCAGGTCAATAGGGGCCTGAGTCTGTGCTGTGCTTTAGAACAATCAACGACACTGTCTGGGACACACAGACTATATGGTCCCAGAAGAGGGCACAGCAGAGATCCACCTGAGCTCCTGATACGGGGCTTTTGTCATCATCTGGTTTGGAGGTCTACTTCAGCCTCTCCCTGAGCCTGGACCCACATTTTAAACTCTACACAAGCTTGCCCACTGATAGGCACCAAGAGCTTTGACCTCAGTGTGCCTGGGGTGGATTTCAGCATCCCTCCTCCACAATCCCACATCCCGTCATGGCTCTCTGCCCATTTACCTCTCCTAGATAGGCTCCAGGACAGAAATATCACTATCCTGATTTCCCCTGGTCCACTTCCTCCTCACTTCTTGGCTCCCTCCACTCTCTCCACACTTAGCTACCCTACACTCTCTCTTTTTTTCCTTCTCCCTCTTTTAGATGCATCTTTCTTGTTTGTCTTGAGCTACCTGACAGCATTCCTTTTTCAGGGACTCCCCAAAACCTGGCTCTTGGTCTTCCTACACTGAACTCTTTTTTGGGGTCCCCACATTCATGGCTCAGCCACCATCCTTCCTAAACACCAAATCTGATTGTGACATTCCTTCTTCAGAAGGCCTCTTTGGCCACGCCACACCCCATAGCCTACAGGACCAAGAGAAAACTCTTTCATTTGGCTTTAAAGTCACCTTAAGCTAACCCTGGTTATATTTACAGTTCTGTCATCAGAACACCCCCCTCCCCATTTCAAACCCCCATGCAGAGATAATGCAAGAGGAATGTATGTCATGGCTCTCTGCATATAGACACAACACCCACCCTTCCTGGAAGCAGCAACTGAAAAGGGTGAGCCCCAGTTGTTTGGACAAGAGAGGAAGCCCTGGGGTGAAAGGAAATCCTGGATGTGCCTGGAGCAGAGGGGTAAAAATGGATCAGTTAACTCTTTAATATATAGGCCACCCAACTGAATAAAAAGATCCATGTTAACAAAGAAATGTTTAAGTTGTTCTATGTTTAAAGTCTGGGAGGAGACACTTCAAAGAAACTGCAGATTTGCAGTTTGTCCAAGCTTAAGGGACAGCTTGGGAGGTCAGTTGAGTTTGAATCTTAGTAAATACAGTTGTGGGAAGGAGGAGGAAGAGAAGGAGGAGGAGAAGGAAAGAAGTGAGGTTCCATCCAGCTGGAGATGGCAATTCATTGAATTGCTTTCTTCCCCAACCCTCTGGCTCTGTAAAACACAGATGATCTTTGGGAAACAAGTTTGGACTTATTTTACTATGCCTGGATAGCCGTGCTGGAGCCAGGAGACCCAGGAGGTGACTCCCGGCATGCCTCCAGCTCTCAGAGACTGCAGGAGAGCCAGCTCTTCTCAAAACTTTGTCCTCTTGGTCATCTTGGCAGAGTGCTGCATGTCTGTGCCTACGGCCCTGTAGGTTCAAGTCTATGTGCCACTGACTCAAGGTCCATAAAAATATTATCTAGCTTGCTATTTACCTACTTCAAAAATTTGCTTTTTGCATATCACCATCATCTTCTCTGCATTATTTAAATTTTCTTCTCATTTTCCTGCCCAGCCAAGCAAGGCAGAGTACCTGCCCAGCCATTTCCCAGACACTTGACTTGAATTTACAGAGTACGTTCTGCCCACTGAATCCACTCTGGAGCTGGCATTCTTGGCTGGGACCTTGGCAGTTATCAGGTTCTGGAATTTATGCTATCTGGAAAACAAGAAAGCGCCCAGACTCTCTTATGTAACAGTATGCTCACTAGTACCCAAAAGGTGGCATCCTTTGATAATGGTCCCTATTCCAGTGACCCTAATTATCAGATTCATTTTCCCAACCCAACGATGTGTAAACAAAAGAAAAAAGCAGTGACGGAATAAACACTACGTGACAATTCCAGTAGGAAGGGAATTAGAACATCTCAGCACTCTTGGCACAATCTTTCAATCTTGTGCGTCCATGTTCCGGAGCCCTTGCAGCAGCAGCCTCCTCAATAAAGGCTTTGACGTGTGTTATGGATGAGGGGGGTATTCACTCTTCAGTGATGGAGCATGTAGATGGAGGGCTGAGCCTCCCACTCAGGCCTTGTCTTGACATCACAGGGGCTCAGATCAGATGCACCCATCCACAGCATGTGATTAAGGAGGTTGCCACACCAGCTCTCATTGCCACTTGCCTGCTGGAAAGTTAATACCAACTCAGAGACCTTCAAGCACAGTGGAGACTTGGGATCCTAGTAAACTTACCTTATCCTTGTAAAGCTGAGATGATGTGGGAAAGGATTCCTGAAGAAAGCATTCAGATAGGCTGGTCAGGATCTTCGTTTCCTAGCGAATTCCTCTCTGTGCACAGGAGTGTGCGATTCCCCGCCCCCCCATCACCTCATCAGCTGTCATCCACATCTCAATTCTTGAACAGTATTTGGTGGCATCTGTCATAGGCCAGGCCCTGTGTGAGGATGGCACAGGCTGAATAAGACCCTATTCTGACCTGGAGGTCTCACGATCAGTCAAGGAAAATGACGCACAAAGAACACCAGTGGTGAGATACATGCCAAGAGAAAACATATGGACAGTGAATTCATCCCTGCGAGAAAGCAGGAAAATGCTTTGGCTTCCTCCATAAACCACAGACAATAAGCACTGAGAAGCACTTCATAGATTATCTGCTCTGACCCCTTCATCTGACATGTGGGAGACAGAGAGGGGGAGAGGGCACATAGTTTTAAGGCCTTGATCAATGTATAATGAATTCTTTCTCCTTTCCTGGTTGGCGGCATGTCTATGTCCCTCCAATTATTTTGGGAAGGAGACACAATGAAAACAATATATATGTAAGACACCACTTGCTTTCCAACTGAAAACCTACAAGACAAACCTAGCCAGTGTCTGCTAAGAACGATGATTATTCTCCGGAGGCTGCTGTAATCAACCCATTTCCATTTGCCTCGTCTATCTCAAAGTTACATTTATTTATTTGTGTGTGTTTGTGGGATGGGGCACACATGTGAATCTGAGTTTACTCGGGGGTCAGAGGGTAACTTGTGGGAATCAGTTTTTTTCCTTCTGCCATGTGGGTGCCAAAGAAAGAGCAAGCCCAGGTAGTTAGGCTTGTTGGTGAGTGCTCTCACCCACGGCACAACCCAACCATCTCTCCCACTGCCTTTATAATCACTGCTCCTCTCTATGATGGTCCATTATATTAAATCTGTCACCATTCTTGACTGTTTTTTCTTCTATACCTGCACATCATTTGGAATTTGGAAGATTATTTTGCCACCCGGTGTCACCCTTTTGAGAGTCGAGTCATTGGGTTCACAGCGTCAGCCTAGGATATGCTAAGTAGGATGGGGTTGCAAATGGAGCTGAACACCAAAGCTCAGGGAACGAGACTCACAAAGCCCAGAGAAAGGAGCTGGTATGCCTGGGACTGTGGAGAGAGACAACAGAGGAGGGCTGGGACTGGATGGTAAATCCATGATGCCTAGCAGTTCTAAAAGAAGCCCCCATGCCCCGCCCCAGTCAACCTGTGTATGCAGGGCTCCACCCTCAGTGGATCCAAACGTGATTTCCCTGGCGCCTCCTCAGAGCATGTGTGGCTGCTGTGTGGCCTCTTCCAGCCACAGGGGCTGGAAGACACCCGCCACAGGCAACAGGAGTGGTGAAACTGACTCCTGGAAGGCAGCCTCAGCTACTACTCCAGCGGGTTTGGACTCACCCAGCCAGCAACCCAGGGGAGTGAGAACGCAGCGGGAGTGGGTGCCCCTCGGGTCTGGCCAGAAGGTAAACTGGACTCACTCAGGCAGAGGGTCATCTGGGCAGGGGCAGTAGCCTTGATCCTCTTCCCCTCCAGCACAGGTGGAACTCTCGGGTGGTGTTTCATTTCAAAGCCATTTAAGCGGAATCTCACGAGTCAGTTTCTGTTGACTTTATACACAATGAGACTTGAATGTTTACCTAGGCCAAAAGACAGGCAGGAAGGGGGCCATAGAGGAAGTCCAGAGGAGCGGGGAGGGGGGACGTGACCGTCACAGCACTGGAGAAGGGAAACAGGTGGCGGAGAGACGAGCAACTGGTTCCCTCGGAACAGTAAAGGTTAAGCAGAAATTCCCACAGAAGTCTCCAGTCACAATTAAACGGCAGCGGGGAGAGAGCTGGGGGGGGGAGGGGAGAGCAGCTGAGGGTGAAGGGGGGGCAAGCAGAGAATGTTTCAAAGCAACAGGGAGGGTAGCCCTCTGGAAAGGAGGGCTGCAGTAGGGAATATTCATTCAACAGGAGCTTTAGCAGCATGTCATGCGTCTGGATGGACAGCAGCCTCTCCCTGACCCTACTTACCACATTGGCCACAAACTTCTGACAGACTTCAGCCTCCTTCCCTCTGTGCCTCACCTGGCCCCACAGGTTCCCCACTTCACAGCCTGTGGAGACGCCCTCCACAGGCTGTTTACATCCTCCCATTTTTCAAGCGTCTCCTCACACGCTACCTCCCCCAGCAAGCCTTGCCTCTGCCCCACCAGGCGGTGCTGGCTTTCTCATCGGGTTTTCCTTTATGACCCTTCCATTTCCGCCTGAGCTCCAGAGTGTGTGGGCTTGTCAGAGTTCCGGCTCCTAGCCCACATTCAAGAACCTCTTTGACCTGTGTGTTTCCAGAGTCAACAAATGTTGAAATGCATTACATCCAATGCAAACTTGAGACACCACTCCCCCAACACACACACACACACACACACACACACACACACACACACTGGCATGCCTTTAGGGCAGTGGTTCCCAGCCTGTGACCACTTTGGGATCAGGTGGACCCTTTCACAAGGATAGCATATCAGACATCCTTCATATCAGATATTTTACATTACGATTCGTATCAGCAGCGACATTACAGTGGCCATAGCAATGAAACAATTGTATGGTTTCAGGTCACCACGTGTATTAAAGGCTGGCAGCATTAGGAAGGCTGAGAGCCACCACTTTAGCAAGCATGAGCTAGGGTCTGGAGCCAGGCGGATCTAGACCTACCACTAGCCTCCAACACTAGTAAAGTGACTTTCAGCAACCTGATTCATCTCTGCACGTTGGCTTCTTCATTTGTAAAATAAGAAATAAAAAAAAAAGACTTTTCTCAGAGCAACCTATTGACAAAAAAGGACATCACATGCTATTGGATGCTTTGTGCCTGTTTAAAAAAAAAAAAAAAAAAGAATACTGCTATAACTGGGGATATGGCTTAGCAGCAGCACGAGCTCCTTTGGATTTCCAGAAGTCACTCATCCCAGTGAGCCCTGTATCTTCCTGGAAGCTAAAGCCAACTGACCCCCGTGCCAATTTGATCTCAGAGCTGAGCTCTGTCTGGCCACAGGATGCTAGGAGGCTGGCCTGGAAGTTATGGTCCTCCTGCCTCAGCCTCCTAGATGTACCTAGGGTTCCAAGGAGGGTCTGGGGAGTCTAGAGAGGAAACCCCCTGCCTCTGTGGATGGTAGATTAAAGGGCAAGGAAGTGAGAACTGTCCGGAGCCTCACAGAGGGGGCTGCCCCTACCAGGCAACCAGGAAAAAGTCTTCTGAAAGCAGGGACAGAAGCTGCTCTGAGTTCAGGAAGCAGCGGTCATCAAGGGAGTTGTCAGTCATTCGGCAAATGCAGGAGTTAGCTAGCCCGGAAGGCCAGCAGTCCAATCTATACTCTCCCAGCGCTGGTCTCCACAAAGTGGATCCCTTTTATTCTCCAAATAAATGCTTTCTTTTGTTTTGTTTTGGTTTTTCAAGATAGGGTTTCTCTGTATAGCCTTGGTTATCCTGGACTTGCTCTGTAGACCAGGCTGGCCTTGAACTCACAGAGATGCACCTGTGCCTCTGCCTCCCCAAATTCTGGGATTACAGGCCTGCACCACCACGCTGGGCAATGAATGATTGCTTCCTCAGTGATCTTGTTGGCTGTTTTTCTGAAACATGTACAGCGATTTCTGTTGGAAAGCAAGTTATCTTTAGAAAGGCCACATGGACCCAGGGGACAAAACTCAAACCAGCCCAGAAATAGAGGCCCCCAGGGAGTGTGCAGGTCCCCGGAGCAGCCTCCCGCTGTTCTCCAAACCCCCTAACAGATGGGATGATTTCAGCACCTCGGAGCCACACAGAGAGCACCAAGGGGAATGGGCACAAACTCACCACTTCCTGCTTCATTGTTCCATCCATTACTCTCTGAGGACAACAGAAGGTAAGAAGAGCCAGAAGCCTCTTTCATAAGAGTCCAAGGGGAAGAGGAAATGGTGGTCAGAGCTTTGCTTGGAAGACTGTTGGCCAAGCGTAGCCACTTGAGACCGAAAATTGGCATGTTTTATAAACTCCAGTACAGATAGAGAGGAATGGATTGAAAACATGGACTCAGAAACACACACACACACACACACACTATACATCTCATATTAAATCAGGCTTTGCTTCCACCTCTTGAGGTAGGAGCTGAAATCTCTTTGACATCACAGAAAGGAAACTCAGCTCCTACTATGAATGCTGTATTTGTCAGTGATGTGTGCTCTTGCATGGGAATCGACTGTTGAAGTGGCTGTGCCACACGCCAGGGGCCACATGACCAGCTGCAATTAGGAGCGCTGTTTGATTGGTTCTATTTTGTTCTGTTTTGGTTTTTTGTTTGTTCATTTTTTTGAGACAGGGTTTCTCTGTATAACTTCCCTGGCTTTCCTAGAACTTGCTCTGTAGACCAGGCTGGCTTCTAACACACAGAACTCTGTCTCCTGAGTTCTGGGATCAAAGGAATACACTGTCACAACCAGCTGATTGGTTGTTTTTGTTTTTGTTTTTGTTTTTGTTTTGTTTTTGTTTTACTTTCCCTTTTGCAACCACATTCTGATGTGCCTTGGGTTCCAGAGGGACAGGCTGTTATAGGAGTTGGGCCAGGACAGAGTCTTGGCTCTGTTTGTCTCTCTGGCTAGCAGGTCATTCTACTCAAGCCAATAAATATATTCTGTGCAACTCCTCTAAGTTTGTTGGAAATAAAGAGAACCAGCTAGCATCACTGTGAGTGTGAATGACTCGTTTCTCTTTTCTAGAGGACTGGGGATAGTTGGGAGGAAGGAACTGAGCTAAGCCTGAAATCCTTAAATGTTTCTGATTCCCCCTCAGGTAGGCAGCTATATTTTGCCATGCTGCTGTTTTAATTTGGAGACATTTGTTAGGTCAGGGAAGGGGTGGCCCTTGGCCTTCTTCCTTCAGTGCAGTTGGGTCTGACTCCAGCAGTGATTGACGGCTGCTGTGTAAAGCTACCTGACTCCTATGCCAGAGATTTTATTAGCTTTAACTTGTGCTCGGGGATCTGTGCTATTTTAGCTATTAAGTGTCCCCCAAAGGTCCATGAGGTAAAGGCTGATGCCAGCACTGAGCTGTTTGGAGTTGTGGAGCATTTAAGAAGTAGAGTCTGGGGACTAGAAAGATGACTCAGTGATTAAGAGCACTGGCTGCTCTTCCAGAGGACCTGGGTTCAATTCCCAGCATCTGCATGAAAGCTCACAGCTTCCTGTAACTCCAGTTCCAGGGAATCCAATACCATCACACCAATGCAAAATACCAATGCGCATAAAATAAATAAATCATTTTAAAAAATGAAGTGTAGTCTGGTGGAAGGCCCTGTGACATTGAAGCTGTGCTCTGGAGGAGGACTGTAGGACTCTGGTCCCTTCCTCCTCCTCTTTCACTTCTCAGGCATGAAATGAGCAGCCTTCCTCTACCATGGTCTCCACAGTGAAGCACTTTATCATAGATCTAAAAGCACCACAACCAAGTAACCATGAATACCACCCCCCCAAAGCCGTGGGGGCAAACTTTTCTCTTTGGAAGTTAGCTATCTCACGGCTTTTGCTATAGTGACAACACACAGTAGCAAGCTTAGAGGCGATTCTGGAAAAAGCACAAGACAGGAGAAATCCTACATCTAAGCTGAGCCACCGAAATTAACTCAGTGAGGGCGTGACAAAGGCTCACTTCCATTTTAGGGTCTTAGTTTACTCAGAGATAAAGAAAGAAAGAAAGAAAAAAATAAAAAAAAAGAAAGAAAGAAAGAAAGAAAGAAAGAAAGGAAAAGAAAGGAAAGAAAGAAAAGAAAAGAAAAGAAAAGAAAAGAAAAGAAAAGAAAAGAAAAGAAAAGAAAAGAAAAGAAAAGAAAAGAAAAGAAAAGAAAAAAGTGTGGTGAGGAGACTAAATGGGATCTTCTCCCTTCAAGTATGTGCAAGATTTGTGACTCGTTTTTAAGCAACAGAATATGACATGTAATGGGGTGTCACTTCTAGCTACATGTGACACCCCATCTTAAAAGACGCTGCCAACTGCTGTCTTCTGTCTTTGACGCAAGAAAGCCACACGGCAAGAAGCCTCAAGTGGCCTCCAGCTGACAAGCTATCAGCAGCTGTCACTAGGCACAAGAACTTGGAAGTTAGATCACTCCCCCGTCAGCCTTCAGATGACACCCTAACCCTGGCCCATCCCTAGACTAAGGCCTGCCAGGGGGTGCCGGCACCAGTTGTTTCAAAGCACTAAATGTGTGGCCATTTGTTATGCAGCAAAACATCCTTAATACAGTGGAGCAGTAAGCACCTTAGATACTTGGCATCCTGTGAGCACGAGGACAGGCCTGTGTGCTACCTGCATTACGTCACCCACACAAACCTGAGGTAGGCAGACCCATGTAGCTGCTGTCCATGCTGGGCTGTGGATCGTTGTCTCTGTAACTCCAGGCTGCTTGTCCTACTTTAAATCCTCATTTAATAAGACCTCATTTCCTGGCTTCTGGCTGCTGATTGCAGACACCATAAACATACACACACACAGAGAGAGAGAGAGAGAGAGAGAGAGAGAGAGAGAGAGAGAGAGAGAATCTCCTGCATTATACCAAATTTAATCAGGGATCAGCTTTACTCTAAGCACCTCCAGCAGGAAAGAGTTTTCCTCTGAGGACCTGAAGCAAGAGGCTTTGGCATGATTCTTTGGTATTGTTGGTTTTGAGGGAAAAGCTCAAGAGATGATGTACCTGATGAACTGAGCTGTCAAGGGACCGTGTGTGTGTGTGTGTGTGTGTGTGTGTGTGTGTGTGTGATATGTGTGTGTATCTGTGTGTGTGTGTCTGTCTCTGTGTATGTTATGTTATAACCAGGATTTTAATAGAAGATAAAGATACTGAGTTCCTTTTTACTTACAGATTTGCACCAATGCAAAGCAAAAAGCCTCAGTAAGATGCTAGCACAGGGGCCATCTAGAATCTCATTTGCAGAGGCTATAACAACCTTTTCTGACCTCTGTGGGCACCAGGCACATAATACACAGATATACATGCAGGCAAAACATTCATAAACATTTTTTTTTCATTTTAACCAGTTCTGTACATTTATTAATAAAAGTTAAGGTAACAAGCCTTTATTACAAATTTCTGCAGACTAGGAAATCCAACACTCTGTTCTAATTATTACCTTCTAACCAAACTACCCCAAATTCTATTTACATTCTTTCAAGTTACTGTATTTCACCTCAGACTTGAGGTTTCAGTCTCATCACGGAATGCTTGAGGCTCACCTGTGCTTCTTTGGGTCCAATTAAAAGGTGAAGCCATAATGAAGTCAGCCCCGTGCATTCAAACTGCACATTCCGTGTGCATCGCTGGGGACACCGTCGGAAGAGCTCCCAGCATCGCGAAAAGGAAAGAATCAAGACATGTCACAGAACGCATGCACACATTATCAAAAATGACTGCTGCGAAGTCTAATCTTAAAGGGTAACTTTTTCATCTGCCACACAGCATTATCCGCAGTAAGAACAGTATGTGACTTAGGCCTGAATCAACCGCTCTGTTTTTTCCCCTGTCCTGGCGTTCTTGGAAGGATCCTACCCACGATACAGGCAGAAAGAACAGACGCATCTGAATGACCCACTATTTTCTTCGTGCTAATTTCTGTTAAGATGTCTTAGGTTTTGTTTGTTTGTTTGTTTGTTTGTTTTCCATTCCACATAAATCTTTTCATCTTTGTTCTAGGTCATTCTGTACTGACAGTAATGGCCTGACCCTTCTTCTGGGATTTCACTTTGAATTTCCTGCTTGATTCTTTCATTTCTCTTCTGGTCGAAGGGAAGGAAGTGTCTTGGCACTGGGGTTGAAGGTCAGCTTTTTTGCTACCATTTTTGGCTATGGGACTTCCAAATCATGGGAGGATTCTTGTTCACTAGGACTCCTGACTCATGCTTGGGTTAAACATTTCTGATGGTTTCAAGGTGCTGGGCAGAAGCCTCAAAACCTCGCTCCAAACAAAACTGCTTAGTCAAGCCGGGTGCAGTGGGCCATGCCTGCAACCCCAGCACTCAGGGAGGCAGAGGTAGGCAGAGCTCTCTGTGAGTTCGAGGCCAGCCTGGTCTAGAAAATGAGTATAGAACAGCCAAAGCTACACAGAGAAATCCTGTTTGGGGAGAAAAAAAAAAAAAAAAAAAAGAAACTGCTTGGTCCTGGGAAAGACCAAAGTCAAAACTCCAGCTATCAGAGTAGACACCCATACACATAATAGTTTTAAATCTAAAAAAAGTTTGTGATTTAAAATGAGATAGCCTTCCAGCTGTGCCAGGGCCTTCCAGACTGGGTCTGAAAGCTGGGCCCTTCCTGTCTGTGAGCCCTGGGTCTGTGCTCTGAAATAAGAAGGAACAGAAACCTGGGGATGGAAGAACATTCTGATATCTGTGCAGCAGGAGCAGGAGCAGGGGTCATTGCTGTGGCTTGGAAAGAATTAATGAAACCCCTTGGAGGCCGGGCCACGTCACTTTCCAGCATCCCTTTCGATCACTTGTGAGTCTGACTCCCTCAGAGAGAAAGCCGGGCAGATTCATAAAACCACAATATGTAAAGATGTTGGGAGCCCCAATGGGGCCTCTGTGTGTGTGTGTGTGTGTGTGTGTGTCTGTGTTTTTGTCTTGTCTCTCTCTCTCATTCAGCTACCTTATACAGCCCAGGCCCACAGCGGGCTGCCCACCCCTACCCCCATCAAATAGCAATCAACAAAATGCCTCACAGGCCTATCTGACTGGGCACTTCTTCAGCTGAGATTTCCTCTCCCCGCTGTGTCAAGTTGACAACCAAGATGAGCCCTCACAAGGGGAGTCCCCTGGTCCCTGCAAACCGCAGCAAGAATCCTAAATTAGCCAAAGGCTTGATCCATATTTTGTCCTATGGGGGACAGTGCCGTATGTAGCCCAGACTGGCCTCACATTTTATGTAGTGGAGGATGACCTTGAACTCACGATCTTCTGTCCCCACCTTTGGAGAGACAAGTAGTACAAGCATGCTCCACGACCCATGCCTTCCCTTTTCTTGATGAATTAGTTCTAAAAGTCTCCCGTGGTTTCGGGGGGGGGGGGGAGCGGGCGGCAGCAGAAGGCCCCTAACGTCCGGAATCCTGCCCCTGGCCTTGGCGGTGGCCCGACAGTCCCCGGGCTTTTGTGCCTCCCGGGCCGCATGCCCCGCTGCGAAGCCGCCTTCTGCAAGGATCACCCCCACAGGGCGCCGTACCTGGCCCTTTGTCACCAGCTGCCAAAGAACTCAGAAAATCAAATTTATTTCCCCCATTACAGCCGGATCGCCCCTTTGTGCCGAGCGCTCTCTTTAACTCCCAGCAGACATTGTGAAGGCCTTTATGGCGCGAAATAAAAGCCGGCCGCCTCTTGCCCCTGGCCCGCCACCCCTCCACGCTGACTTCCCAGCCCCCGTGGGAACTTCCCAGCCAGTCAATAAAGACGCTAACGAGCCCCGAGACCCCCGGCTCAAGGCGTTCCCGCTCGCCTGTTAACCCGAGGAATTATAGGACACGTTGGGTTCAGGAGGGTGGGTCTCCTCCTCGCCCCGGATTGAATGGAAGAAAGAAGCGCCACTCCGTTTTTCTGACTCGCCCCTCACTGTCACTGTCCCCAAACCCATGTGGCACTCGGCCCTGACAGCTCTTCTGAGACAGACTGATTTGAAAATGCCCAGGGCACAGGCGCCATCACCTTCCACCGTCACGAAAGGAAGGGGAAAGATTGCCTTGTAAATTTCCTTTATTCCACGCCCCCAAATTTTGATCATTCTCTCTCTATTAAATAGCATTTAACAGGATATGTTTTGTTGTGAAAGAAAGGAATCCGCAATAAGAACATTAGTTCCTATCATTGTAAACTATGCTTGTTATTATAAAGTTTCTGCAAGGGTCTTGGGACATGGAGCCAAGTTTAACAGCACCTAATGCTCTAGCAGAGGGCTCACCTGCCGGGAACTCCTGCCGTGAACACACCTCACGCGTTCACACGCCATCCACGATGGCACATGCACAAAAAGTTTGCAAGCCCCGTGTGTGTGTGTGTGTGTGTGTGTATCCCTCAATACAGGTATCTTTTCTTGGATTTAAGTGTCTGGTTTTAAAGATGTCCCTCATTCGTCCTGTGAACAGACTAAGCCAATATAAATAAATCAATGCTGCATTATCTAACATATAACATTCTTACATGCATGCATGTTTCTTCACACACAGACACACACACATAGATGTGCCTGGCCTACTCCACTTCTCCATAATTACACAAAACCATGGTATTTGCTGCTTGAGGGAGAACCAGTGGTAGGTGGCCAAGCAGCCTGATCAGGTAAGAGGACCGCTTGACCTGAACTCCTGGAAGGGCCTTGCTAGGTTACAGGTGCTTTTCATCCAGCCTCACAGGGCGGCTCCAACTCCCCGCTGCTAGAAATTTGTTTGCAAATTTTTCTTCTCATTCAGAGGCAGAGCTGAGGTCCAAGAGACACCGTGTTGATATGATAACTTGATTAAGCCGGGGACAGAGAACACAGGCACCGTGTGTGCTCAAAGGACTCTGCTTTTCCCCTTTAACCTCTCCTCGGGTGCCTACAAATTATATCTATTAATGTATCAGGCGATGGCACTGCACAAAGCCTGGGCCTGCTTAAATACCCGTCAATCACTGGCAGGGGCCTGGGTGGGACTCTACCACATTTCTGGGCCTCCGTTCCTTCGCTAAGAAAAGTTTAACCTGGTGATGGTTCAGAGAATGACTCTGCCGCCTGCCTCCTCCCGCTAAAATCACTTAGGAGGCAAGTGAAGTTCTCCAACACTTTTGTTCTTTAGAGAATTTTGTTCTTGTTGTTGTTGTTGTTAGTTTTTGGTTCTTCTGTGTAGCCTTGACCTCAAACTCACAGAAATCCACTTGTCTCTGCCTCCCCGAGTGCTGGGATTACAGGTGTGTGCCTCTGGGCCCAGCTCTAGAGAATCCTCTAAGCCCTGAGTGTTCAGCTGGAGCTTATCCCAGTGAGGGGATGGAGTAGATTTGGAAACAGCACGGCTGGAGCGCGTGGGAACAGTAGGAAAAGCAAGCGCCAAGAAGCAGAGAACTACAATGCCAAGACAAGAAAGATGAGCATTTTCTTTGGACCCCAGGAGGATCTTGGGAGAAGCAGACATGTACTAGATCTCAAAAAGTACCTGGGTGAAAGAAAAATGGTCTGCATGTGCAAAGATCCCCGAAGATATGAAGAACACCCAACCCCCACAGCCGCAGCAGAGGGTGTGATCTCCCTTTCCCAGGCTCTCGGCCTGGCCATATCATGCCTGGGAAATACACACGTGCCCAGGACAGCATGGCTTTTTGTTTTAATGTCGAGGATCATAGAGACAAAACACACATGCTTAGGCATGCCTGCTGTGCTCATTTTGGCAAATAAACCTCTCTATGCACCAACCAGTCAAGACAGAGGATATAGCATACCTCACCTAAAACAACAACAACAAATTATGTGTTTTTGTTTTTGTTTGTTTGCTTTGGTTGTTGTTGTTCTTCTTCTTCCCCCCTTCCTGAGACAGGATTTCTCTGTGTAGCTGAGGCTACTCTGAACTTGCTTTGTAGACCAGGCTGGCCTTGAACCCACAACTCTGCCTCCCCAAGTTCTGGGATTACAGGAGTGTGCCACTGTGCTTGCTGTCCCTGTGCTGTAATTCCAGGCAATCTACTCTACCCTGATCCAGCAATCGCTGTTCTGATTTCTATTATTCTCACATAAACTTGTCTTTCTGGGAACTTCATTTAAATACACCATAGACTATGTCCTCTTATGTCTCATTCTTTTTTGCCTTTGAGATGCATCCACGTACCTCTCTCTTTTCTTGCAGAGAAGCATTCCCTAGTAAGGCCCTAACAGCATCTCTCTATCCCTTGGTAGTTTGTAGCTGTGGCCTCCACCTTAGGAGTATTGGGTGGCCTGAGGGTTTCATGAGCAAAGTGTCTTGTCCCCACAGAATGCTCTGAGCATCAATCCAGGTAATTCAGAATATCTGAACAGCCATCTCCTGAGCGCCTGCCGTGCACCTGGCTGTGTGAAATGCTGAGGGCTGTGGAGAGAGACACGCTTCGGGACTCTGTCCCTTAGGTGCTTGTGAACCGTGGTGATTCAGCTATTCCCGACTGTGTCTTATTCCATGTTACAGGAAACAGTGCATTTCAGCCTATGCCTTGCCCAGAGTGACTCCATCTTATGAAACAGCACCTGGCCTTGAGTGCAAACCCGAGGAAGGACTTTGTGCCTCATTTCCACCAGATATCCAGCATAAACCACAGCTGTCCAGCATAAATCATGAGACCCGGACTAAGAAATAACTCCTTTTACAGAAAAAAAAATATGGATACATGGGCATATCAAAACCATACCAAGAAAGCTAGGTCATGAGTTTATTGAACATGCTAGACCAGCAGGCTCTCAACCTGTGGGTCACAAGCCCTTGGAGACAGGGGGTGAAGGTGGGGGAGGCTGAACTCCCCTTTCATAGGGGTCACCTAAGACCATGCTGCATATCAGATATTTACATTATGATTCATAACAGTAGCAAAAATACATGTATGAAGTAGCAACAAAAGTAATTTTATGGTTGGGGTCACCACAACAGAAGGAACTCTATTACAGAGTCACAGCATTAGGAAGCATTAGCACTCATTGTGCTAGACCAATGAGTGATGATGCAACAACTCAGAGTCAGCTACCAAACCACACCACCCTACTCCTGACTGTCCCTGGGTGACACACAACTTTGTGACACATTCCTTAACACCATATCCGATCACCTGCAATGGTTCTCTTCGCATCTACATCAGCTCTCTGCCCTGCCTTGGCTGCTGGATTCTTCGAACCCTGCAGCCTCTAACTTTTTCTTAGCCATCCTCAAACGTGTATGTGTGAAGTGTGATGTGTGATCTGAGAGTTAAGATTCATAATTAAGATTGGGAGAAAAGAAGCTACGGTTGCCAGCAGCCACCCTATCAAGCAAAATCAGGACTACCTGCTGCATTATAACCAAGGAACTTGACGGAACCTGTGAGCACATCTTTATCCGGTAAAGCAATGACACGGTGGAAAGACTGATGTTCGTCTGCATTTCGGACAATGTGGTCAGAATACAAGCCTGAAAGCAAAGACAATTTGGTCTGAAACTATTCTTCAGTCCTCGACAGTGGCTCCCTGTGCTGGCACAGTGGGGAAAGAGCTCTCAGTCCAGAAGAATGAGTTCATTTAGGGGACAGGGATGGGGCAGAGGGCAGGTTGGACATATGTGGTCTTGGTACGTGTATTTGACAGCCCAGATCCACTGAGCCACAGAAACACCTCGATGCCGACTGTCTCTATGAGCATTCACTCAAGGTGGTCCCTTGAAGACATTGGCATTGAGACTTTGAAGGTGACCTGGATCAAAACACGAGAGGGTGGTGTTGGGGGGACCTCGAAGAGGCCTGGACTAAGAGAAGCTACATTCCCAATTTTCCACTAGTATTCTGTGTCAGCTGCCAGGTATTATGAAGGGTTTGTTGCTGTTGTTGTGCGGTTTTTCAGACTGTTGAGATGGTTCAGAGACTAAAGGTGCTTGCTGTCACTAAGCCTAATGGCTTGAGTTTAAACAGGGGACCCGTAAATACAGATGATGGATAGACAGACAGACAGACAGGCAGATAGGCAGATAGATAATCAATGCAAAAACAAATAAAGCTCTTTTTCTACACTAGAGACCTCGGCCTGGTGCAATTGTCGGGGGATGGGATTATAAGAGCCCTGACACACTCATTGGCTCACTCGGATTTGCTGTGAGCTCTCCACATTTGGGGAGATGTATTTTAATCCAGGAGCACCTCAACAGTGTGACTGAAGCAGCAGCGTGCTCTCCTGTGTGATGATGGCGCGTGCATCTTTGCACAAATTGCTTCTTTTCCCGTTAGGCTTTCGGCTTATTTCCTTGTCATTTTTTTTTTCTTTTTTTCTTTTTTACACACAGGCTTGACAACCATGTAATCACAGAAGACTATAAACACCTTCAGATTTTTCTCTTTTTTTTTTTTCCTATAAAGTAAAACCTCCCTGCTTTTTGCAAACTGCTCCAGCCTTCATCAGTGCTGATGCCTGTTCTATGAGGGCAGGTGAGGAAGGCTGTGGATGCCTTGAACTTCCATTCTATCCTCCAAACATTATCAACGAAGAGAAAAATGATGAAATCCGGGCATGCAAATCTGGTAGGGATGCCTTCACCATTAACTTACAAAGCAGAGGAAACAGCAAGAGCAATGCTCACGACTCTGGCGCTGTAACGTCTTAGTAGCGACAAAAATTTCTATAGCACTTTAAACACGCACAAGGTTTTAATTTTTCAAAGTACCTGAGTAGCCATTCTTTCAAGGGACTTAAACACTTACTAAGTCATGAGTCAACTGAGGAAACGGAGCCCTGGGAACCAGGGGCTTGCCCGTTACCATGTTGCCGAGTCCATTTTGACCTCCCTACATCACCCTTGGCCCACATAGCAATTTATGGCTGTGTGATGTCCAGTACAGACCCTAAGCAGAATATGAATATGGCGTAGCCCAAATAATACACTTATTTTTTAATTAATTGTGTGATCTGTGAGCATGATGTGACGTGTGTGTGTGAGAGAGAGAGAGACCCGAACTCAGGTCCTCGTGGTTATTTTTTTATTATTATTTTTTGAGACAGGGTTTCTCAGTGTAGCCTTGGCTGTTCTGGACTCACTTTGTAGACCAGACTGCCCTCAAACTCACAGAGATCTACCTGCCTCTGCTTCTCTAAGTGCTTATGTGCCACCACACCTGGATTAGTCAAGTGTTCTTAAACGCTGAGCAATCTCTCCAGCCCTGGGATCTACAGAAGATTTTAAAACCATGTCATATTTGTTTTTATAGGTCTTCTTTCAGAAGTAGAGTTGACTATTTAGTATGTAAGACCATTGTCAGAGGGAAAAGGCAGGAAAACATGGGTCGGGGTGTGGAGAGAAAGGAACACAGGGGCTATGGTGGTTAGTTTTAATTGTCAACTGGATACAATCTAGACCCTCCTGAGACAAGGACCTCTAACACTGTGTGCGAGGTACCAGTTGGTGGTGGCACATGCCTTTAATCCCAACACTCAGGAGGCAGAGTTGGTTAGATCTCTGAGTTCAAGGCCAGCCTGGTCTACAAATCAAGTTCTGGCACAGCCAGGGCTATACAGAGAAACCTTGTCTTGGGGGTGGGGGAGGAACCGTGAGGGAGATTATCTTGATTATCTTAACTGTGTGAGCACCCACCCACTTAGGGTAGCACCTCCCCCTGGACTTGGGGAGCAGGGCTCTGTAAGTGGCACCCGTGTGCATGTATTCAGAGCTCTCTTTTGACTTGTGGCTCCCTTCTTCTTGCTGCAGTCATAATGCAGCAGCAGCTTCAAGCTCCCCATGTGCTGGCTTTCCTGTCGTAATGAGCTGCAACCTTCACTGTGAGGCAGACAGAAGTCCTTTCTCCCTTAAGGTGTTTTGGTCAGGATATTTTTACCACAGCAGCAGAGAAACTAAGACAGAGGGAAAGTCTTTTCTTTCTGTGTTCTCTCTCTCTCTCTCTCTCTTTCTCTCTCTTTCTCTCTTTCTCTCTCTCTCTCAACATGTCATATTGGTTCTTACGAATTTTACCATTATCTTTCAAAAAAATTTTTGGTGCCAGTTTTCATGCAAACATAAGAGCATTTACCTCCCAAGAAGAATTTCCTCTGTGCTGCCCAGTCGTGCATAGCTTTCATTAGCTCTCACTTGAACTCACTCGAGTGCTATGTTCAACCAGCAGCATCTCTTGGTAACATTCATGGGCTCCAGCCTCTTAAGAATAAAGTTCACCGAAAAGACAGCACTTAGCCTCACCCAGGCAACTTCCTCCTCTGTAGTGTTCTTGGTATAAACAGTTGGCCCATGAGTAAGAAAGGACATCACGGGGTCCTTTGGTGTTTTTTTAGAGCCCTACTGCCATCTAATCTGGAATCTGCAGTCTAGTTTGAATGGAAAGCATGGCCTCTCGAGACCAGCGGTGCACCACTTACTCAAATGAGGCCATAAAACACTCATGTGTACCTCAGACCCCGTGTATATCTCATCCTCCTGGGGCACAGAGGATGCTCTGTCTACAAGGATGAGGCAGCAAGCAATGGCAGTTGTTCTGGTATCTCCTGTTCCACTGTCTTATAAGACTTTATTCACAAAACAGAGACAACATCAAGTATATCAAGATTGTGCCATCAGAGTAGTGATATAAACATGGGCCCCTCTGAGCATGTAGCCTATCAGGGGGACCTCATGTCACATGTCACTTAGCATTGACCCTTACAGGCCCAGAAACTCTAAAGCTGTAGACATGATGTCTCCGGTAAACTCCAGGGTGGATCCCTTCCTGAGCACACCCTGGATCCCAGATCCCACAAGGCTCACTAAAGCATCACCTCCACACAGGAGGTAGAGCCTCCTGACTTTCCCTAGTAGCTGAGGGACACCGGGTAGGAAGGGGAAGCATGGTTGGAAATCAGCAGAGCACAGCCGGAGGCCGGAGGAAGGCAAGTCTTATCAAGGAAATGCCAAGATGACAAGAAGTGAAAGGGGGAAATCCAGAATGCTACCATAGCCTTGTGGTGTTCTCCTTTATCTGCAAAATCATCTGTGAGCGAGGCCTATCATGGAAGATCCTTTGACACATACGCACACTCCAGAGCCCAGACCATCTGTGATGCTACGGGAACAGTCAAGTCCCAGCTCCCCTTCCTTCTTGATGTAGGGCCCTCAGCAGATCCCCCAGCCTCTGGGAGCCTCACTTTTCTCACCTATAAAATGGAAATCATGATTCCTCATGGAGAAGGTGGAGTCCCTTTGAGATTAAAAGTGAAGGATGTCTGTCGGAGTGGTCAGCTAGAGGCCATTGTCGCACGCACGCACGCTCACGTTGGTGTCCTGGGTACACCCAGGCTCTCTCACCCACAGACACCATCAGGAAATTTCAGTCTGGGCAGAGTGATTTACAAAGCCTGCTCAGAAGTGGAGTCAATTAAGGTCAGCTTTCTATGTTGCTAAACAACAGGGGATTCCGGGTTCAGCGACGTTGAAAGGCAGGCCCAACATATCCCTTGAAACCGGGCCTTTGAGAGGGTTCAAAGGACCGGGAAACAAAAGCCCCTCTTTGTGATGTTTTCACTCTTCCTTCATTGTCCTCTTTCACCCTCCAAGGGCCTTCCTGTAAAGAAAGGGGCTGCTAATGTGCCGAGTGGGAGTTTAAGATTGTCTAGGGCCAACAATGTTGGCACATTCGGGCAGCCCTCATTACAGAACCATCTGAAATGCTTGAGGAGTATTTCCCACTCATTAGCATAAATAGCAGAAAAACTCTTTCACAAACAAAGCAGGTTCCATCTGCCCCCAGTATGTTCTCACCTTGACTTCAAATGGCCAGTCCCTCCCCCAGCACAATACCCGGGGCACCGGCCTCCGAGGCCCCAAGCACCCCACTTCAGAGCGGCATTCAGCGCAATATCAACACGGTAACCTCCATGTTTATTCATTGGCCGGCCCCCGCCTTTTAATGGAGTCCCTTCTCCATTGTGACCACTTGATTCTTTTACAGACCTGAAAGGGCCAGGGAGGGAGAGGCTTGCTCTCCAAGCCCTGGGGATCGTGAGCAACCCACACCTTGCAGAGTGGGTCGCCCAGGCTAATTAGGTTTGTTCTGCCTTTTTGGCCCAAGCATATTTTGTCAGGTATTGGGCTATGGGATTAAAGAGTCATTAATCACCCAAGCCTGACGCTGACAAGGTGGCTTGTTACAACGAAGTCCATTTCCCTGGTGTTGGCTGGAGCCGAGGCCAGATCTGTTTTGCATTACACTGCACGAGACTGTACTGTGGGTTGTCTCCCACTCTGCCTCAGAGCGCGGCAACCTGAACCTCAGACCCCAAGGAAGCTGGTGCCAGGAGCAAGCTCGTAGAGGCTGGCTCAGAGCAGCAGGTGGGGAGGGGAAATTCTGGGAGGGCACTTCACAGGACAATATTGTGCAAAGTAAAAAGGGGTGGTGGGATAAAGGCGTTTCCCAGGCTAAGAGAAGAAACTCGTCTAAGAATACACAGCAAAGTCACTGTGGGAGTCAGGATGAGAAGTCCTGGCAACCTCTATACTATTGCATTAAATCCAAAGCTAAATTTCTTTTCCTCTGGTCCTGGAAGCTGGACCAAGGACCTTTGCATGTCAGGCAAGTGCTCTAGCTCTGAGCCACAGCCAAACTGTCTTTCTGTAACAACGTCGATTTTCTATGATTGTTTTGAACATAGTGCTTGCTGCTGCATTTGGCAATGCAGAGTGTCCTAGGACAAGAGCAAAGTCCTTCCTGTCAGTAAGTACTCCAAAAGACAGGCTTTGTGCTGGGGATTTTGCATACATGATTTAATCTAAACGCCATCCTGAATGGACAGCATGCAGAGGTGCTCAGCATGACCGGGTTCTCATTTCATATGATGGTTTTCCTAAGTAGGTGTTACCATTCCTTTCTTACCCAGAAAGGATATACGGTCATTCAGGGTTTCTATCTCCTCCCATGCTTTCCTCCACGTTGGTGTTCTCTTGAATTTCACCGTGATTTATGCAAATCTCCCTTTTGCCTTTTGGGTTTCTGCTGATGTGTCCTTGCCTCCCTTAGCTTATTCATGACTGTAGCAAGCATTTATGGAGTGCCTAGTGCCTAGTGCCTAGTGCCTAGTGCCTAGTGCCCTCCCCACCTGCTGCTCTGAGCCAACCTCCCCTAGCTTGCTCCTGGCACCAGCTTCCTTGGGGTCTGATGTTCAGGTTGCCACACTCTGGGAGTGGTGAGATAAAAAAGTTCACCTCCTGCTCCCTTCCTTCCGAAGTTGCTGGGGGTGAGCTTCTTGCCAACGAGAAAAATGAACCAAGAAAGAGGAGGACACCAGCTGAAGAGGACAGCAGATCAAGCCCCGAAAGTTGCAGAGGTCCTAAACTCCTCCACCCACATCCCCCCGTGCAGCTTTACAACGAGCTCAGAAGTAACCAGGGTGGGGGCCAGCTCAGGCTCTGCCCAGAGGTAAATGAAATTCGTAGAAAAGTTGATCATCTAAACCACCTCGGAAGGAATTTAGAACTTCGGCAGAGTTTGAACTTTTAATTATCGCTTAATGCAAAGGAAATGAAACAAATGGGGGTGGGGAGGGCAGGATCGAAAAAGTAATCACGGTTGTGTGGCAAGGATCCATTATAAGCATAATTTGTATTTTTATAATGTAAACAGGGAGTGCTGGGTGAACTACATTAGCATGAAACAAGCTTGGGAGAATTCGGGGCGAAAGGCATGCATATGTAAGATGGAAACAAGGCACAGGATGAAAACTTAATGAGTCTGTCATGGAGGATGTTGAGAGATGGCTCAACAGTCAAAAGCACTGACTGCTCTTCCAGAGGACCTGGGTTCAGTTCCCAGCATCCTCATGGCAGCTCTGTCTGTAACTTCAAGAAAAATCTGACACCCCACACAGACATACATGTATGAAGCAGGTAGAACACCAATGCATATAAAATATTAAAAAAAAAAAGCTGTTAAAAAAGAACTAATTCTTAAAAGAGCAGGATGTTGTGGACCTCTTTAGTTCTCCAAGTTGTACGCAGGTGTAACTTTGATAAGTATCAGAACTAAAATCAAAGTTTCACTGACTGACTTTTTAAAATAAGGCCTCCTTGTTTTGGAGGGTTTCAAGGAAGCTGTCACTCAGAGTATTTGAAGTCTGCCCGGGGCATGCTGGCCCTTCTGCAGCCACTAGGAGCCCTGGCATGAAAGGTCAGGACGCTCTCAGGTGAGGGCTGGTCTCCTGCAAGCATGCAACTGGGAAAGCAAGGGAGCCGTGGGCAATTAGTTTCCTGGACCATGATGACAGGAGGAGGTAGGAAAGTGTGGAGTGATGCTAGCTGGCCTTCCACTGGCGAGGAGGCGTGGATTGAAAAGTTCATCTGGACCAGATGTAACTCCAGCTTCCATACTTCCAGCTCTCATAGCTCCAGACCCGTGCTTCTCCACCTTCCTAATGCCGCAACCCTTTAATACAGTTCCTCATGGTGTGGTGACCCCCAACCATAAAATTATTTTATTATTTTGTTGCTACTTCATAATTGTAATTTTGCTAGTTTTATCAACTGTAATGTAAATACCAGACGTGAAAAATATGTGTGATATGTGATCAACAGTGGGGTCGGGACCCACAGGTAGAGAACCACTGCATTAGACAGTGCCTTTAACCTTCAGAGCCTCATTTTCTAGGTTGACCAAAGAGAAAATACCATCACCATCCAGGACAGTTGTTAGAGCTGATTCAGGAACCTTGATGAAGCTGCTCCTTCCAGTTCTATGGCAGACACCGAGGAAAAGCCACGCCTCAGACACACTATCAGCGGGGCCCACCAGGTCCATGGCACTACCTGTTTCTTCAAGGCGTAGGAAAAAAAAAAACCCAAAAACTAATGGTCTATTTACATCTACAGAATGACTCCATGTCAGAAAGAATTGAGGAAAGAAACATATTAGAGAGTTACTTTTTTTTTTTTTTTAAGACAGGGGTCTTGCTATCCAGCCCAGACTGATCTTTAACTCCTAGACTCTATCAGCTTCCTGAGGAGGTGAGACTACAGGAGCCCCTCTGGGCCCGGATGGGTTTTCACCCAGGAAGCTGACTGCGTGTTTAAAATGTAAAGCACGTGGGCCATACCACATGTCACATGCTTGCACTTTCCCCCAAAAGACAACCAAATAAATAAATTAATTGATTGATTAATTAACCTAACGCTGGGTGATAAACAAACAAATAAGTAGAACCTAAAGCCACACCTAGGCTTGTACACTCTCAGGGCTGATAATTCATTCCTTTCCGGTATTGTGCCATTCTCTAGATTCGAAAGCTTGGGAACTAGAGAGACCACCGCCCTGTCTCAAAAATAATGATAATGAAAATAAATTTCCGGGTCCCCATTGCATGTCGTGTCCCCTTCCTTCCTCACCTTCTGCGTTTTCTCCTCCTTTCTTCCCTCCCTCCCTGTGCTGTTCACTCCCACACACTGGGAACCTCCTCAGCAGAGAAACGCCGCTCTCCAGCTCTGTTCCACTTCTCCTCTTCTTGGTGTGTGTACATGGCCCACCTAAGTGTCTGTCTCTAAGACATGAGGCTGTTTTATTTATTTATTTATTTATTTATTTATTTATTTATTTTAAGATTAAATGTTTCCAAAACAAACAAAAATTGGACTTGAGCTTAGGAAAAAAAAAATATAATCCTAGGCAGGCCTCCCAGACTTTCAGGGGGCGGCAGTGGATTCCCCAGAGGGAAGGTTTGTAAAAATCAATATAAATGATGTTTACTCGTAACATTTTGGAGAGGAAGCCTGGGCATCGGAGAGCAGGAGGAGGAGGGGAATCTGTCCGGACAAGAGCTGTTTGACTCAGAATCTGCCCCTAAGGAGGAGATCACTTTGTATGTGTTGTACTAGAAGGCTGATGGAGAGAACAGGGAACACGAGGGTCAAGGTCAGCCTTGCCAGGCAAGGCCAAAAAAAGGCAAGGCCGGCCCTGCCACGAGACCCTTGTGCGGCATTACTGAGTTAGGTGAGGTTAACTGGTCATTTTCAGTATACATTTAGATAAGGTATACAGCCATGCTGAGTGAAACCACCAGCTTCATCGCTAATCTTTTGACATTAGTTAAAACCACGTATTAGGTAGCTGCGTCAGGATAATGCCTAAGGGGGACCTGCACATACTCAGAACCCACATAAAACTCTGGGGGTGTAGGTAAATGTGTTACCCACCTTAGCCAAATCAGTGAACGATAGATCCAGGCACCCCGCCTCAGAAAATACAGTGGAGACAGCAACAGAGAAAGACACCTGTTGATGGCCGCTGCGAGGCTCGTGTGACACAAACTCCCTCTCTCACACACATGCACCACAGTGAATTAGTAAAATCGCAGTTATTGTGTGTGTCCTCGGCATGTGCTAGCCACTGGCTAAATACTTTACATGCAAAATGTATTTAATTCTCAAAGCAATTCCATGGAGTAGTCTACTGTGGGAGCCCTTGAGTTGGATGGAGGCAAGGAAAAAAGTACATACCACTCTTAAACAAGCAGAAATTTGTCTGGGTGAAACTAGAGCCTGAGGAATTCAGGTTTGGCTGAGTGGAGAGCAAGATCACTTTCATGAAGTACTGATTTGAGGGCTTTTTCCAGAAATTTCAAAGCCACCCAAACAGGTAGACAGACCTGGGCCATAAGAGAAACACTGTCTGTAAATAAAAAAAAAAAAAAAATTGTTTTTTTTGAGACAGTGTTTCTCTGTGTAGCCTTGACTGTCCTGAACTCAATTTGTAGACCAGGTTGGCCTCTAACTCATAGAGATCTGCCTGTCTCTGCCTCATAGAGTGCTGGAATTACAGGTGTGGGCCACCATGCCCAGCATAAATCGAGTCTTCTTTGTGCTCTTTTGAAGCCAAAGGCCAGGAGGAGGCCAGGTGTCTTGGAGGGAGCTTTTGAAGTCGCCCAGGGAAGATGTATGGTAAGAGTTTTCCCAGCCTGGAAGAGATGCTGAGCCCTGCAGGGAGCCTAAGCCCTTTGGAATGTCAGATCCTCTAAACCAGGGACTCTGGTAAAGTAGGGAGAAGTCTGGCTGGACTCAGGGACCTGTGGGGGAGCAGACGAGAGAGTTCCCTCCAAGACTGGTGCTGACTTTCCTGCAGTTGGAAGGAGGATCCTGGAAGAGGGAATAAAGTGGCATTTACTGCACAAATAAAATGTTGCACTGAAAGTCACGCCCTCCAAAAACACCTCCTGATTAAGTGAGCAGGGCAACTTTGGACTTCTAATGGCTGCCTGAGCTCAAAGGCTGTGAACGCCCACCAGTTTCCTCTTCTGCTACGCGGAGGAAAACGCTGCTCCACATTACCCAGTGGTCAAGGTTTCCCTCACAGGCCTCCTGCTGCCCTCTTTGGCTGATCTAGAAGATGGAGAAACGGATTTGAAAGCAGGACTGTCAACTCCAGGAGCAGACCATAATTTCTTTGTTTGACCAATCATAGAAAGACTTCAATTTGCCTTAGTAGGATGCTGGCTTCTGTTTGTTTCTTTGCTTGCTTGTTGTTTTGTTTGTTTGTTTGTTTTCTGTCATAAAACATTATGCAAGGTAACTTATAAAATAAATAATTTATTTTGGGGGTTACAGCTGCAGAGGGATAGTAGTCCATGACCGCAGACTAGAGGTAGCAGCTGGAGCCGCAGCTGAGAGCTCATATCTCGAACAAGTAGGAAACAGAAAGAGTGCACTGGAAATAGCACGAGGCTTTTGAAACTTGAAAGCCTGCCCCCAGTGACACACTTCCTCTAGCAAGGCCACACCCACTAAGCCTGCCCAAATAGCTCCACCAACTAGGAAACCACATATTATGAGGGCCGTTTAATTCAAACCACCACGTTTCACTCCCTGGCCCCTATAATTTGTGGCTATATCATAATGTAAAATGCATTTAGTCAAGCTTTTAAAGCTCCCATATTCTCTCAGTCCCAGTGCTACTCAAAAGTCCCAAGTTCCTTCTGAAACTCAAGGGAATCTTTTTTTGTGCCCCTCCCACCTTCCCCACCAACACCTCCTACATGATTTCTCTTGTACATCCCTAGCTATCATGGAATGCACTTAGTAGACCAGGCTGGCCTCAAAATCAGAGATCTGTCTGCCTCTGCCTCTGCCTCCACCCACTGAGTGCTGGGATTAAAGGCGTGCTCCACGATAGCCAGTCAAGGCGATCTTAACCTGGGCTCAGGTACCATGTGGTCTGTCTGTCCTCACATCTTGCCAGCTGAATCACACCTCTCTTTCCCCCAGAATCCTCTCCCCTACTGGATGTTCCACCTCCTATTTCCTGCCCAAGCTGTAAGCCGTCAGATGTATTATGGACAGGTGCTATCCATATAATACACAAGATATTCTTTCTACACCCCTTGAAGCACGTTTGCTGCCCTCTGATTTGGTGTTCCTTTCTAGGAGCAGAAAATTCATTAGGCCATTTCCCTCACAGTCAGAAGATTCTGGTCCTGAGAGCATCCTTCCCTTTATTCCAAAACAGATCTAGTCCCGCAATGGCACCAACCTCCTTAACAATGACAGCCCTCTCTTTCTAGCACAACTTGGCTGTAACATTAAACTTCCTCGTATCCTTTTCCTCTCCAGACCGTACATGTGTATTCCTGCCCCACATGCCCCTTTTCACTGTAGACCAGCGTAAGAGTGATTATCAAAAACCATGTGACAGAGTCAATATTAGGCTATCTCTAAATCTTCGCCACTAAAGAAATTAGTCCATTACTCTTATATGTGGCCTCAGGCAAGTTCTTAGGGTAAGTGCAGAAATCATCCACATTCTTAGCCAAAATATCACAAGAATGGTCCCTAGCCCTCTTGCTAATATTGCTCTACTCTAAAACCTCTTGATTTGAGCCTCTCCAGTTCACGTAGCTCTTAGCACTACTGTCTTCCAAGATTCTACTAGGTTGGCACCAGTAAGCTCTGCTAACAGCAGTGGTTTTCAATGTGTCTCAACTGTCGGGGGTCGAATGACCCTTTCACAGGGGTCACCTAAGATCATCAGAAAACACAAATATTTACATTACAGTTCATAACAGCAGCAAAATTACATTACAAAGTAGCAGCAAAAGTGATTTTATGGCTGGCGGTGACCACAACATGAGAAACTGTATTAAAGAGTCACAGCAACAAAGAAACACTAGCTTACAGTGTTCAGCTACATTTCTAGTTCAAAGGTCCAAAGCCCTCCCAAAAAACTACATGGTCAGGTCTATCACAAAAAAAAAAAAAAAAAAAAAAAAAAAGCTTGCTTCCTGGTGTGAACTTCTATATTAATTACTTTTCTATTGCTATGATATGACATCATGACAAAATCAACTAAAAGAACACAGGGCTTGTTTGGCTTACAGTTCCAGAGAGCAAATGATGGAGGAGCAGAGATAGGAGGCTGTTGGTGCTATTTTTAAAATTTACTTTATTTGTCTTCTTATACCTACCACCTTTTTCCAATCCAATTCCTTCCAACACCCCAACACCAGATTGGAGAGAAAGAAGGTTAGTGGTGAAAGGGGGCATCGTATGTCTCTTCAGGCTACTTCCTGGTGATTAGGGTCATCGGCTTCCTTGGGGCAAATTCAATTTTCATCTCCTCAGGATATCTCCTACTTCTTTTCCTCAAACAGCAACCAGAAGCAGCAGGAGGAAGTAGCCACCTTCTTCACCACCTTCTTCTTCTTCAGAGCATTCTTGGCCCCCTTTCCAGGCTCTGCCACTAATACCCTCCCAAGAGTTTTCAGAACTAAACTATCTGTAGTTGGCACAAATCATGTCCCTGCTAATGCACAAGAAAATCATAGTTAACAGCTGTGGACATACTGAAGCAACCCTATATCCCATACCTGGAATTAAAACAAAAACTCACATAACATAACTGGGTTTTTAAAGAAACCAAAATTCTCATTACAGCAGGCAGTAGGCATCAATTATTTGGAGCAGCAGATAAAACCTAATATCTCAACCCACAACAAGAAGCAGAGAAATCACACTGGAAATAGCACATGGCTTTTGAAACATCAAAGCATACCCAAATCACATACTTTCTCCAGCAGGTCCACACCTCCTAAGCCTACCCAAACCATCACAGACTGGGACGAAGTATTCAGATGCTCAAGAATATGGAGTATTTCTCATTCAGGCTATCACAAAGGTCAACCTGCCATGGTGGGATTGTTCAGAGTCAGGCAGACAGATAAACCTGGATTTGAACCCTAATTCTCCCACCAACCAATTCTATGACTTTGGGCTACTCAGTCTTTTTTTCCTCAATTTTCTTATCTATCAGATAAAGATAATAATATACCTCTTTGAAGAATTAATCAACATTCATCATGAACAGCCCCCAGCCTCCTGAATTGTCGCTCTCTTCTTCTCAAGCCTTGGCTCTTCCATTGGGTAATAACATCTTTGGAAGCACTCAGATGTCATAATAGCCAGTGGGTATCAAATCAGACTTCATCTCTGGTCCATGAATGGTGTTCTAGTTGGAAATGTTGAGGTTGGCATGGACAGGGACTGCTCAGGAATGGCAGAAGGATGCTCTCTCCTTCCTATGCTCATCTTCATTTGATACTAGTCAGATTCCCAGTGAGTTGGAGCTATCACATCCTTTATGATGGATAGTGACCTTACCCCAGGATCATCCAGGAGCCTCCATTACTGTTACCATGAAAGAGGAGATGAAAAGATCGAGATTAAAAGATGAAATGTACCAAGAGTCTCAAAAACACATTTCAGAATCAACCAGTTACTCCCCTGCTCACTTCCTCCTTCCCTTCTTCTCCTTGCTGGATATGGTGGAATCCAGAGGTTTGCACATGGTAGGTACACCCTCTGATTCAAGTACTAACCAGAACCTAACCTGCTTAGCTTCCAAGATCTCAAACGATCAGGCGCATTCAGGCTAGCATGGCCGTGGACTAGGTACACTCTCTACCACTAAGCCACAACCCAGCACCAACCTCTAATTAAATACACATCAGCACAGCCTGACAGAAGTACATTTATTTTGGAAACATTTATGAGCAGCAGCTCTCCTCCTAACTACTTAGAACCAATTTCTGGTCCAAAGGGATAAAATTCTTCCTAATCCTTTAAAGTCTTCTCCTCAGCTTGGGAGCACGGAGCACCAGATGCCAGAGAGACCATGACTGGCCGACTGTTGGCTGCAGGGAGCTAGTTCACTGCAGGACCTCTCCTTCCTCTGTTCTGCCAGCTTTTCTGTTCGAATGCCAGCAACTCACTAGCTTTCTCTGATGGATCACCTGAGTTTATTCCCTGGCTCTTGCCAGCATTCCTTGCCTTCACAGGTGATAAGAGTCCACTTTGAAGCCCTTATTCAAAACTTGAAACCGTTCCTCTAAAGCAAGAATTCATTTGCTTCTGATTTTGTTGTCACTTGAGAGTAGTGGGCACTGGGTGATGTGATCTAGCCCCACCCATTATTCAACAATGCCAATGGGCAAATTGAGACCTTCAGAAAAGGGCCAGCCAAGGAAGCAATGGAAACTACAGTTAAAGGAGGAATGACCTCTAACAGAGCTCCAATGATGTCACTAAATTCTCAAAAGCCAAAACAGGGTGTCAGAGCTTATTAAAAGTATCAGATTTAATGATCTTACTTTGCGCAATGGAGTCTGGGAGTGCTGAGAGGAAAAGTGGTCCAGTCAAAGCCACTCAGTTAAACAGAAGCAGGGCCAAAACACCGGTCTGAGATTCCCAGTGCGTGTTTCTTGCTAGTTCAGTTGCTGTCTCAGTTAGGGTTTCTATTGCTGTGAAGAGACACCATGACCATGGAAACTCTTATAAGGAAATACATTTAACGGGGGCTGGCTTATGGTTTAAGAGGTTTAGTCCATATTGTCAAGGTGGGAAGCATGGCGGCATGCAGGCAGACATGGCGCTGGAGAAGGAGCTAAGAGTTCTGCATCTTGAGCCGCAGGCTCAAAATGCAAAAGAACCGCCACACAAGGTGTGGCTTGAACATCTGAGACCTCAGAGCCTGCTCCCCATCCCCCGTGTCCACTTCCTCCAACAGGACCATACCTCCTAAACCCTGTCAAGTAGCCTCACTCCCTGGTAACCAAGCATCCAAACATATGAGCCTAAGTGGGGGTGGGAGAAGGGTATATATTCAAAGCACACAGGTGGGCTACTCAGAAATCCCAAGCACATTCAGTGCAGATTGTCTGGGTGACTCTTGTGCCATCCTGCCCACTCTCTCAGGGAGACAATACCATAATGAGTGAGTCAAGAGCTGGGAGGGTATGAACTTGTGCCTGTAGGCAGTCTCCCCAGCAAATGCTATCCAAATCAGCTTCAGACTGGAACAGCAACACCCCTCCCCAGTGGTCCCAGAGAAGAGATGTGTGTATCCCTATGTAAAATGAGGCTTCCTGGGACTGGCTTTGGATTCTTCTCCACCGTCCAGTTAGCTGGGACAGCAACTCATTCTGGTTTTCAGTAACTCTTCCGGTGCTTTCCCTTTCCCCTTGTGCTGATTTTTGACAACTTGACACAAACCAGAGTCACCTGCAAAGAGGAAAAAGGAAAAAATCTCAATTGAGGAGTTAGCAACCGGTGGTTTGAATGACAATGGCCCCTATAGGCCCCTAGGTTTGAATGCTTCTAGGAGGTGTGGCCTTGTTGGGGGAGGTGTGTCACTGGAGGTGGGCGTGGAGGTTCCCAAAGACTCCTGACTCTTCGCTCTCGGCTTGCAGAGCTCTCAGATGTGAGCTCTCAGCTGTTCTTGCCACCATGCCTTCTCTCTGCCATCACTGACCCTGTGAAACCATAAACCCAATTAAACAAGTTCCATTATAAATCATGGCATTTTATCACCCCGCAATAGGAAAGTACCTAATACATGCCTCCTCCATCAGGCTGGCCTGTGGGCACTTCTGTGGGCATTTCCTTGATTGATCATTGATGTGGGAGGGCCCAGACTATCATGGATGGTGGTTCCCCTGGATTCTCCTGAGTTGTCTAATTAAACTGAGCAAGCCATGGAAAATAAGCTAGTAAGCAGCACTCCTCCACAGTCTCTGCTTCAGTTCCTATCTCCAAGTTCCTGCTTGAGCTCCTCCCCTTAAATCTCTCAGTGTGTGTGATAGAGATTGTGACATATGTAAGCCAAATAAATCCTTTCTTCTCCAAGCTGGTTTCACTCTGTGTCTTTTCACACCAACAGAAAGTAACAAACGCACCCTTCCACTGTTCTCAAACCTCATCCCTTGAATCTTCATCCTTTTTCATGTATACACAGCTGTTGTGGATGGTTTTCCTCCCAGCCCTAAGCTCCCAGAAAAACAACTCATGAGACTCAAAATAATTAAGTACCTAGGCCATGTAGCTAGGTTCTTCTCTGACTAGCTCATAATTTAGTAACCCATTTATACTCATCTACACTCTGCCACATGGCTGGTTACCTGTGCTCAGGCACGATGCAGCTGTTCTCCTCACATCTTGCTGGCTGAATCCCACACGTCTGGCTCTCTCCCAGAATCCTTTCTGCCTGCCAGATGTCCCACCTCCTATTTCCTGCCTCAGCTGTAGGCCATTAGCTTTTTATTGGCAGGTGAGGAGGCTTCCATACAGACACAAGATACTCTATCAACACAAGCATCCTCCATTGACATACACACCTCCTCAGCCTGTCACCTTCCCCTTACCACCACCTTCCCCACCTCTGGACCTTCACTGTCACCCCACCCCTCCATACTTCCTCCATACTTCCTCTACTTCTCACCACCACTAAGCCACCCCCTCCCACTTCTATACCAACACACCTCTCCACACCCAACCTGCATCTCCTCCACACCCATGGAGACCATTCCCCACAACCCTTACCTTCACTATTCTCTGCAACTGCTTCCAGCAACACCCCACATCCCTGCTACCTCCTCTTCCACCACCCTGTTCCAGATGCCGCTGGCAGCAAAAATGACACACGGCCCTCTTTGGAAGCTTGAAGTAGGCCTTCATACCATAGAGGCCTCTGGGACAGCAGCATTTTCAAAATCAAACAGTTCCCCAATATCTAAATCAAGCTGCTCATAGAGACTGGTCACATCTTGGAAAGACAGCAGAGTTAACTCCCCTTGATCCCTGCTTATTTTTGAAACTGCTTATCTAATCTCTACCCCCTCACTCCCACACTCCCACCCCAGACTGAAATGAAGCAAACAATGGTGGCCTTGTTGCCCAAGGTTGATATTAATAGACGGATTCCTTTTGATTTCAGCCTGGAAACACTGGCGGCAAACCAACCTTAGGAGGGACTGACTGTAGCGAAAGTCTAAAAAACATGATAAAGGAAAAAAAAAATATCCAACTCAGCTTTGATCACAAGGGTCTGAAGATGGATGGTGTTCATTTTACAGGTCTCTGGGTATAGGTTTGTGTCATTTTAAGAAAAAGAAACTGGGTTAACCAAAAAAAAAAAAAAAAGAAAGAAAAGAAACGGAGCCGAGACAGACTTACTTTCTGATGGAACGGGGCCACCGCACCAAGAGGATCAAAGCTGTGTGCCACGCAGAGGCGAATGAAGGATTACTCACTTTCTTTCTTTCTTTTTTTTTTTTTTTTTTCACGCCTGCAGCACACATGGGAATCTAATTGGCCAGGAGGGGAAGTTCAGACAGGCAGCCCCAGTGAGCGCGGCGCCCAGGGGAGCCAGTGCTTTCGGCAGCTGCAAACACTGGGAGAGAGCTCACGACCACGTGCGGCTTTAATTGCTCCTCAGTGTTTCCCCAGCCCAGGACCACTAGTGTCTACTTGCAAGCCTTTCTGATCTCAGAGGTGACAAGCTTGGCAGCTGTCAGATGTGTTGGGGCGCAGGGAAGGTGGGGCGATGAGCCCACAAGTCTGAGGTGGGGGTGGGGAAGGCTCACACTGCTCAGGGAGGGGCTGTTAGGCTGGGCGAGGGATCTGTCCTGCCACCAACTGTGGCCCAGCCTGGCATTTATTCCTGTTCCTTGGGGGTTTCATCATAATTCCCAGGTCCCTCTCTCGGGGCAAAGGGTGTCACCTGAGTTCTAACCCATCATAGGAGAGATAAAGGACCAAAGGCAGTTAGCCATGCATAAAGTATAGGAGCCAATCCAGTATTGCCAGTCATCAGGCCCAACCGCTCTGGCCCCGTTTCCTCACCTTAAAATGAGGGAGGTGGGGGCTGAGAAGATGGCTCTACAGGTACGATGGCTTTCTCTATAGGCACGAGGACCAGAGTTCAAATCCCCATGATCACAGAAAAAGCCAAGCATGACTCCACACACCTGTTACCCCAGCTTTGGACAAATCTCGAGAGCTCACCGGCTAGACCACCCAGCCTAGCCAAAAGATGAACTTCCCATACAGCGAGAGACCTTGTCTCAACACAATAAGGCAGGAAACAATAGAGGAAGACATCCTGCTGTGGCCTCCATGTGTGTGGGTACAGTCATATGCACCCACCCACTCATGTACATGAGCCCCATACACACACAACACACATCACACACACAAATTAATAGCAAATCAAACGAAGATGAGTATGTGCCTAGCTCACAGTCCATGAGAGGGTAAAAGGCTACCCTGAAGGGCTTGCTCTGCTTCTAGTATTGGTGGTCATAGACCATGGCCCTCCTTGCCTTGGGATCTACTTTACTTCTTTCATCTCTCCTTGGTGAAAAGTTCCCAACTGCACAGGCCTGCAGGGCGGCAGAGTCCTAGCCTGACGCCTGTCTTTCATTTCAGGCTTGCATTTCTTCTCTCTCCCTTGTCAGTCTCCATTCCACACCCCTACACACACCATAAGCATACATGTGCAAATCCCAACAACAGTTAATACCATACACATGGACTATAAAGTGCCTGACACTGACTCCCCACTGAAGACTCCGAGGGGTTCGCTTCCCTCCAAGTCCCCTACTTTGTCTGTTTCTGCTGCTGTCCCTTTGACCAGGAATGGCTTCGTCGCCATCGCCATCATCATCATCATCATCATCATCATCATCATCGGTCAGCCTCATCCTTCAAGTCACAGACAAGTCAGGAGCTCTTCTCAGTGGCCTCCCCTGGTAGGGACAGCAGCCCCTCCTAAAGTGTACCTGTCTGTATGGTCCCTCCTCTGCTATTCTGGAAGCATTTACTTGCCTGTCTCTCTCCATGTGAAGGGGAGTTTGGGAGAGACAAAAATGCATTTTGTCTTTGTCCACACAGCAGACAGCCTGGTTAGCACAGTGCCCGGAATATGTTGGCATCCACAATGTGCATCTTGAATGAGTTTATGGCTCTCAGTTCTCCGCCTACACCATCAAATTAGGCTGAAAACACCGCAGAGCTGGGGCTGTGCCTGGGCTATTGTGCCTATGTCCAACACATAGTAGAGTTTCTGGTTCTGACTTGGGATATTGACAGAGACAGTGTCCTTTCTGTGTTTGGTTTGCCCGGTGCTGCTCTCCCAGAGCACTGTGCACAGCAGGTTTTCAGTAAATGGGTAAGTAATGCAGAAAGCAGGGGAAAGCAAGTGCTGGCAGGACATGCAATGAGTTGAACACTGATGTCTCATCCTGATTCAAATGTTGCAATGCTAACTGTGATGGCTATCCTTGGTTGACTGCATCTGGAATTAACAAAAACCCAAATGGCTAGTCACACCTGTGAGGAATTTCTTTTTTCTTAATTAAATCATTTGAAATGGGAAGAACCACTTCTTCTTCTTCTTCTTCTTCTTCTTCTTCTTCTTCTTCTTCTTCTTCTTCTTCTTCTTCTTCTTCTTCTTCTTCTTCCTTTCTCTTTCTCTTTTTGAGACAGGGACACTCTGTGTTGCCTTGGCTGTTCTAGACTCACTTTGTAGATCAAGCTGGCCTTGAACTTGCAGAGACCCACCTGCCTCTGCCTCCCCAAGTGCTGGAATTACAGGTGTGTGCTACCATCACTGGTGGGGAAGCCCCACTTCTAATCTGAATCTTTGATATGAGAAAATTATAACCTATGATCCAGTTCTTTCAAAGTGGGAATATCCACCTTTACTCTGGGCCACATCTTCTGCTAGAAACCTTTATAAAGGACATGGAAGAAGAAAGCTTTCTTTCTCTTGGCTGGCCTGCTCTCTTTCATTGGCAGGTTCATTCCTTCACTGGCATAAGAGCCTACTTCTTTGGAACTCCAGAATATACTGAAGACCAACTGAAATATCCAATCTCCTGGATAACTAAAAAAACTACTAGATTCTTGGACCTTCCATTGGTAGACAGCCATTCTTGGACTAGCTGGACCACAACATGTAAGCCATTCTAATAAATCCCATAGGTGACATTAGATAGATAGATAGATAGATAGATAGATAGATAGATAGATAGATAGATAGATTCATTTTTTGTAAATTCTTTTCAGCGAGAGAACCCCACCTAATACACTAATCCTCAAAGTGATAGTATTAGAATACAGGGCTTTGGAGAAACAGCTGTGCTGATTGAGCTCCATGAATGACATTGGTGCCTTTCTATAAAAGATGCTAAAGAAAGCTCCTTAGCCCTTCTAACACATGAAGCTGGAGCCAGATGCTTATCTACAAGGAAGTGGATCTTGAAAAACACTGGATCTACGGCTGCCTTGCCTGGATTCCCTGCCTCCAGAATGGTGAAAAAGCTGAGTTTCAAGGTGCTCTGATATTTAGTGAAACAGAATTTTGAATATGTATGGAAAGGTATTCGAGGAGAAATTAGGATATGAGTTAAACTGAGTAAAACAGGTTACCCTCTCTAATGTGGCTTGGGCAAGAGGTGTCATTCAGTGGTAGAGCCTGGCTAGCACAAGCAAGGACCCAGGCTTCAGCCTCAGCAGGGATGGGGGAAAGGAGAGAGAGAGAGATTTATTCAGTAGTTGAAGGTCTATAAGAACAGAGTCCAACTGTCCCTGAAGAAGGAGGGAGTTCCTCCCACCTGACTTCCTGATCTGGATCATCTTTCCTGCCTTCAGTCTTCAACTGAAGTACTGGGAATTTGGGGGTCTCAAGTCTGCTTGCTCTGGGTGTGGAACTAGGCCACAGCTCAGGCTTCACACCCCAAATGGAATTACACCATTGACCTCCAACCCTTGGCTCTGTGGGACTTCCAACCTCCATAATTTCTCAAGACTCTCACTCTCTCTCTCCTTATATATGTATGTATGCATCCTCCCCCTCCTCACTACCTTCCCCTGCCCCTTCCTCTCCTAGGAACTCTAAGTGACATTGTGTTCCTTCAGTTCCATTATGAAATTTTTGTTGTTGTTATTAATGGTGTTGCGTAGTGACTTCCTCTAACTTGAAATAGTCCCTCCTGGAAGGAAGAGGGAAATTCACAAGACTTAGTGTTTTAGTCAGTGTTCTATTGCTGTGAAGAGACATCATAACCACAGCAACGCTTATAAAGGAAAGCATTTACAGTCTCAGAGATTTAGTTCATTATCATCATGGTGGGAAGCATGGCAGCATGCAGGCAGACATGGTGCTGGAGAAGGAGCTGAGAATTCTACATCCATATCTACAGGCAGCAGGAAAGGCAAGACTCTGGGCTTGGAATGGGCTTTTTAAAACCTGAAAGTCCACCTCCAGTGATATACTTCCTCCAACAAGGCCACACCTCCTTTCAAATAGTGCCACTTCTTGGGGACAAAGTATTCAAATCTATGAGCCTATGAGGCCATTCCTAGTCAAACCACCACATTCCACTCCCTGGCCCGCATAGATCTGTATCCACATCATAATTATAAATGCATTTAGACCAACTTAAAAAGACCCCATAGTCTATTACAGTATCAACATTGTTTTAAAATACAGAGTCCAAACTCTCTTCTGAGAGGCCAAACAACCAGTTAACTGTAACTTCCCCCATACCATCAAATTAAAATGCAGATTGCATATTTCCAACATACAATGGCACCAGAATATACATCCCAAAAGGGAGGGAAAGGAGCATAGTGAAGAAATACTGGACCAAAGCACATCTAAAACCTAGCAGGACAAACTCCAAATTCTGCATCTCCATGTCCTATGTCAAAGCACTCTTCAATCCCCAACTCCTTTCAGCTGTGTTGACTGCAACATATTTCTCTCTCTTGTGCTGAGTCCACATACTCTTAGCAGCTCTCCTTGGCAGATATCCCATGACTCTGGCACCTCCAGCATCTTGAGTTCTCCATCACAGCTTTATGCAATGGCCTCTCTTGGCCTCCCTTATCTGTCCTCAGTGGTTTCCTTAGCTGTGGAATTGCTACCATGGACAGGCTATTTCTATGACAGTCCTGATCATGCTGCTTGTTGGTGGCCTGTAGACTTTGGGACTTTGGATTAGGAAAGCAGTTGAATACTTTAAGTGGGACTTAATGGGTCATACTAGTAAGAGCATGAAAAACAGAGGTACTGAGAGCAAGTTAAATTTTAACAGCCTGCCTGGGTAGGTTTCAGAGGGGAAGAATATTAGTCTGTGGCCTAGAAACCATTCTTGCGATATTTTGGCAAAGAATGTGGTGCACTTATCCTAAAATTCTGCCTGAGGCTAAATTGAAGAGTTTTGTATTGATGGTGCTGGCAGAGGAGATTTCAAGAAAGCCTACTATAGCTGGCTTTTGCTACTTTATGGGTTCTTCTTTCTTCTACCCTTCTCTACCCCATTCTTGCACCTTTTCAACCCCCTATCACTAGATAAGAGAGAAAAAAAGGATAGAGAGGAAACAAAAAAAAAAATCCCTGAATACAGTTTGGGGTTAAAAGAGGAGCAAAAAAGCAGATGTGGTAGTGTATGACTTTAATCCCAGCAATTGGGAGGCAGAGGCAGGTGGATCTCCATGAGTCCATCTTGAGCCTGCTCTACATAATCAAGTCCAGGACAGACAGACAGACAGGCAGACAGAGAAACCCTGTCTATAAAAACAAAAAAGAAGGAAAGAAAAAGAGGAGGGTGACATTATCCTTAGACTACTTCCTATTGATTATGGGTGTTGAGTTCCTTGGAGCAAGTTTGATCTTTGATTGTGAGATATCTAATTTCTTCTTCTTTCTGAACAACTACTTAACAAACTGCAATTAACAACCCACTCCACCTCTCAGAGCCCTGGTATTTATATACCCTCTGGAATGTCCCCAGAATTTCTAATGCCACAGAATCACAGAAACTATCTGGAGCTGGCAAAATCATGCCTTTTCTAGAGCATGAGGCAAATCATAATCAGTTGCATTGAAGCAGTCTCATATCCCTACACCTGGGGGTAAAACAAAAATATTTTAATAATATTTCTGTGTATTTAAAGAAACCAAAATTTCAAAATCCTCACTACAGCCTACTATTAACTGCATTGAGCAGTTATTAGTAATCAGTCTTACACAGCTCTATAGTAAAAAGGAGCAAGCTGGACAAAGAGAAATACAAAACATAGTTTGTAGAGAAAAGGAACACCAGTAATTGTAATGGAGCTAAGCCCAGTGCTCAAGGCAATAACAACTTTTAAAGAAAAACCTTGATATTAAATGGAATAAACAGAGTGGTGATCTTAGGACAAGATTCCACTCTTGGTACCAACTTCTTTCTCAGTCACTGTTCTATTGTTATGAAGAGATATCATGACCAAGGCAACTCTTACCAAAGGAAGCATTTAACTGGGGGCTTGCTTACAGTTTCAGAACTTCAGTTAATTATCATCATGGCGAGGAGCATGATGGCTCACATAGCCCTGGGGCAATAGTTGAGAGCTGCACCCTGATCTGCAGGCCATGGTGACCTGCAGATTCAAATATATGAGCATTCAAATATATGAGCCTATGGGGGACATTCTCATTCAGACCACCACACGCTTGCATACAACACTGTGTTCTCAGTGTGCTGAGGTTGGTGTCACTGTGAGACTGACAGTAGTCAATTGGGTTTAGCATCCAAAGTGAATAATTGTGTATGGTCACTATGATTAATAAGGAAATCATTGTGGTAGGTTCATTAAAGACCTCAGGTCTCCCTAAGCAGGACCACTTCCTAATTCACATTCCTTTCTCTGAAGGCTGGGTCACCTCTTGGGGGTCAAACCTGGCCCTCAAGCTAAAACAAGAAGCCAAGCTCTCTGGTCACCTAGGAAAGACTTAAATCCTGTGGCATCAAAGGTGTGTGTGCTTGAATCACAGCACATGCTGGGGTTTCTACAGACACAGCTGACAGCAGGTAAGCTGGGGGTGGAGCTAAGCTTCCTCCGCCAGCCAGGCTTCCCACAGACATGGCTCAGGGATTCAGGATAAGATCCACTTAAGCAGAGGTGGGAGCAGAGCTGTGGCTGGGCGTGCACTGGGTTGGAGCTGACCTCCCAGGAGTGAGAAACCAGCTATAGTTGCTGAAGACACTTGACATGCTCAGAGTGCACACAAAAGCCTGGAATGGCTCTGTGTTTTCCAGGCTACAGGTCAACTGGGTGTGTCTCATGGACACTTGGCAATTGTGCATCCCAAAGTGTGACCTGGGGACCAGCAGCACTGGCATTGCCAGAAAGCTTTTTAAAATTTTGCACTTATGACAAACAGATAAGTTAGAACCTCTATTTCAATAGACATTTCATGAGCATTAAAGTTTGATACACCAGAAAAATTTTCACTTTTACAAGCAAGGTTTAATTTTACCTCTAAAAAAATCCTTTATTGGTGTGTTGATGAGTGAAAATTTAAAACCTGGTAAGGGAGAAATAGAAGGACTTGTCTATACCACTGGGAATTAAGGAAACAGGAATGAACCTTGACTAGAGAGAGAACAGAAAGTTTAAGTCTACTTTGGTGTAAACATGGCAGCTGGGGAGGTATCCACTGTGCTGCTCAGCACATGGTCTAGGTTTTATTTGACAGATGCCTCCTTCCTTAGGACACAGGCAGCTGAGGTGAAGCCCTTGGCTGCTCACTGTCACTCCCCTGTCAGCAGATGACCCCACCTCAGCACCATACATGTCCTAGGCCAGGAAGCACAGCAGAAAACACCCAACACCAAAAAGCTTGAAAGGCTTGGGTGACAAGCTGCACTCAGGTTCCTACCTGCCATCTTGGAAATGCTCCTCTCAGTCATCCTTGAGGGCAGTGGTGCATGAACATTCAACACAGTCTAGGAAACTCCTGGGCAAGCTGCAGCACACACAAGCTTCCAATGAGCAAAGGCTGGCAGGTGGGAGGGACAGGTCCACAAATATTGCCAAACCATCAGGGGTTCCATTTCCTTTGCACTGTGGTGTTGTCTCGGAACCCAGTTCCACAGTGGATCTAATGGCACACTGGATAATTCTCCTTTCAGGTGTGAAACTTTCTTGAAGGGTAATCCATTGAGGGAGGGCTTTTCAGTGATGAAGCTGTACCTCTTTACCTATACTTCTGTAATTTACCCGGAGAAACTTACTGATTCACTAAGTTAGACTTATGTGGGATCATTTATTTGGTCTGTCATTGGCACTCTCTCTGGGTGAGTAGACATTCACTCTCATCTACCCAGAAAAGTCACTCAACAGTTGACCTCTTTGGATTTGTCTCTTCTTAACCACAGTGTAAGCGCGTAGTTAATGACCACACCCCCAAATCAATGCCAGGTGCATGACGGATAATCAGTCACTAGTAGCTACTGACTTTTGGACTTCCATCTGTCATTTCTACCACCAAGAAGATCTTCGTGGTTACTATAGTGATGGCATCTTATCTATCATCAGACTGTTTAGGACTTCCGGGAACGGTAAGAATGTACAAGCACAAGTTCTTTCTGAACTACGGATGAACCCTGAGCATGTGGAGCCACATCATTCATTCTTGTGTCTCCTTTTTCTTCCTTTCCTCCTTGCCCTCCATAGCACTAGGCATCAGGGTCATACACGGGGTTTTATTCTAACTGATGAGACAAATATATCCATGGTATTTCAATCTTTACTCCATTTCTTCAGTCTGGGCAACATAAAAAGATTTTGCCTATTGATTATCTTAGTACTTAGAAATGATGTTAGTTAGAAGAGAGTGAGTGGCATCATGGGAAGAACAGCAAAAACTGGATGCTATCTGGTCTACCAAGATTAACAAAAGCTGTACACAAGCTTCTTGGTGTGTGAAGAAAACACGCACCACCTCTCTCTCATACTTGGTAGAAGACATGAAAATCGGTACACCCACCTTGGAGAACAATTGATAGTGTATATCCAGAGATGTCAAAATGTTCGTGGCATTTCAGTTGGCACCTCTTTTCTAGGAAACAGTCATAGGTTTTTCCATGGAATATGGATACTGAGATCTTGAGATGCAGACATTGTGATCTAACTATAACAACCCAAACTGTAACACTTTTAGAAGAAAACAGAGGTGACTTTGTTCTAAGCACTTAGTGCTCAGATACAATGTCAGAAGCCCTAGGCAATTGGCTATTGGCAAGAAGGAGGCACTACAGGAGAAGGAAGGGGGAGGGAAGAAGGATACCACCAATGAAGATGACAACGATGACGACAATGAAGAAGCAGCCTCAAGTTTAGGGATGGGACCAGAGCTAGCATAATCATCATCAGAAGGACCAGTGAGACTCCATCCAGCAACTGATGGGAGCAGATTCAGAGTCCCACAGCAAAACATTAGGCAGAGCTCCAGATTCTTGTGGAGGATGGGAAGGTTTGGAGGAACCAGAGGGGTCAGGAACATACTGCAAGAACACAGACCACAGAATCAACTGACTGGAACTCATGGGTGTTCACAGAGATCAGGGAGCCTGTAAGGGTCTGACCTAGGTCCTTTGCATATATGTTATTGCTGAGTAGCCTGGTGTTCTTGTGAGATACCTAATGGTGGGGGGGGGCGCTCTTCTGCCTGCTTCTGAAATTCTTTTCCTTCTTCTGGGTTGCTTTGTCCAGCCTTGACATGATGGTGTGCACCTGGTCTTATTGTAGCTTGCTATGCTGAATTTGGTTGATGTCTCTGGGAGGCCTGCTCTTCTCTGAGGGGAGGCGTGGGGTTGGAGAATCTGGGGGAGAGGGGATATGTGTACGGGGAGGGTTACTGTGGGGGGAGAGGGAGGGGAAACTGTAATCGAGGTGTAATATATGAATAAAAAGGAGGGAAAGAAGGAAGGAAAAAAAGACAGGAGAGAGGAAGGGATGGAGGGAGGGAAGGAGTAAGGGAGGGAAGAAGAAAAAAGATATGTCCTTGAAAAACTTGTCCATGACAGCAGCATTATTTGTAGCAGCCAAAAGGTATCTACCATATGATGAGTGGATTTAAAAGGTGAGACGGTCAATTTTTTTCTGTCTCAAATTCTTGCCTTGTCCTCCATCCAGGTAGGAAGTAGGTAAATGTTGAAGAGGAATCAAGGGGAACTTCATTAAATAGGAGAGTCAACCTCCAATAGAAAAAAGCAGGACCCTGAGACTGTAGATAGCAGTGGATACCAGCATTAGTGCAATACACTCTGAGCAGGCTTTGGGGTGCCAGCTGAGAGACTGTTTGGCAACTCCAAAAGTTCTTGGAGGGCTTCAGGGTGCACTTCCTTACAGAGTATGCCTTCAGGTCATTGGCATGAGCAGCAGGAGTGACAGGTCCTCTGTCTCTGCTTGGAGACAGGGGCCTTTGGGGTTGAGATCAATAAACAGCTGCAGAAACCAATCCCTATCTGCACCCAAAGTGTCTTAGAGCCTGAGGCAGGAATAAATCCCCCTCCAGCTGCAGCTCCCAGAGGCTGGAACCCTGGAAGCATGAGCTAGTCCCGTGCCTGAGGCCAAATGCTTAGCCACTGAGAGCCTCCATCAAGTCTGGGAGCTGGAATCTGGATAAGAACTGGGGTCTGAAGTCCCTCTCCTCTTCTTCCTCCAAAGAACCTACCAGTCTGTTGCCCCAGTTATATAGAACCAGGTGGGCTCTGATTGGCTGGATATGTGTGCATGCAAATAAGATGCAAAATGGGACTACTCAAGGATGGGAAAGGCCTGTCAGCTACAGAGGAGAAGGAAAGAATTATGGGCTGACCGGAAGTTCCTCGTCAGATGGTCGCAGGTCCCACTCCCACCTCTGTGGTGGTAGTGAGCTGGTAGCCAGCTGTCAGAGAGCCCATCCATTTCTGGTTCCTAAGCTGCCGCTCTGATCACCCTCACATCAGAGCCACTGCCCTGCTCTCAGCCGGGAGCCACCCAGCTGTCACAGCTGGCTCCAAGCAACGTCTTTGTTAGGAGTGACAGCCTGAATCAGGGCCCCCTCCTACCACCATCATCAGTATGGTACCTCTATACAGTGAAACACTATTCGCTCCTCCATAGTCACAATTTTCTCATCTGGAGATTCAATCAATTATGGATTGAAAAAAAAAGTGAGTGTGTGTATGAGAGAGAGCACGAGCGAGAGAGTGAGATATCTGTAATGAATGTGCACAGGCTTTTTCTTTGTCATTATTCCCTAAACAATACAGCATGACAACTATTTACCTTACATTTACGTTGTATGTGTATCGCAAGAAATTTGGAGGCGATTCCTCAGCTGGCTGATAAAAATGCTGTAGAACTAGCTAGTGCTGATGGCTGTCCAACTGTTGCTATTCCGAAAACTCTAGGCTTGTACACTTATGTGTAAGGGGTGTGTATGTATTTGCACAAACCACTCCTCGGGAGTCACTTATATTGTTTCTCTCTGCCCTGGAGATGGCCATAGTCTAGGCTGGCTAGTGAGTGTGCCGCTGACATCAGCCTGGCTCCGCCTTCCCAGAGCTGGGATTACAAGCATGCCGCTACACCCAGCTTTTTCATTTGAGCTCTAGGGATTGAACTCAGGTCTTCATGCGTGCAAGGATAGCACTTCCCCATCTGAAGTCCCCCCCCACTATACACTTTTAATGAGCGAATTTTATAATTGTGAGTTACAGCCCAGTAAGTAATTTAAGAAACATTCATCGTGGTGTTATTTATGTTAGTAAAGAATGAACTGTTCAAAATGCCTTTATGTGAAAGAAGAATTTACCAATAATAGATCTATTTTATACATATATAGATTCAATCATATCTACAAAATGCTGTTATGCTACAGAGAATAAATATGAAATAATGTTAAGAAAGATCTAATTATAAGTACATATAAATTTTAATTATATTCATCTTGGTTAGGTTTTTTTACTGCTGTGATAAAACACCATGACCAGAAGCAACTCTGGGGAGGAAAGGGTTTATTTCACTTACACTTCCACATCACGATCCATCATCCAAGGAAGTCCAGGCCAAAACTTAGAAGCAGGAACTGAAGTGGAGGGCATGGAGGAATGCTTACTGGTTTGCTCAGCCTGCTTTCTTATACAACTCAGGATTACTGGCCCAGGGTCGCCATCAATCCATGGTGGGATGGCCATACCCATATCAATGATGATTGCCCATATCAATCATCAATCATGAAAATGTCTCACAGGTTTACCCAAAGGACAACCTGATGAGAACATTTCCTAACTGAGGCTTCCTCTTCTCAAGTGACTCTGGTTTGTTACCGTACTTTTTAAAACACTCTTTTATTTACATTTCTTATCTTTTTTGCCCTACTCCACCCCAATCCCTTTCATCACCCCAATACCAGGTAGGAGAGAGAAAGGGTTAGTGGGAGAGGGAGCACAGTTCTCTTAGCTGCTTCCTGCTGGTTAGGGTCGTCCTCATTTCAGGAGATCTCCATCTTCTTGTCTCACAACAGCAACCAGGAACAGCAAGGGGGAAGCAGGAGGAGCATTGTTCTTTCTCTGATCTCCATACTCTCTGGGCTCTGGCATTTATACTCTCTCTCTCTCTCTCTCTCTCTCTCTCTCTCTCTCTCTCTCTCTCTCTCTTTCTCTCTCATCCTCAGATCTAAATTATCTGCAGCTGGCAAAGAGTTTCTCTCAGAGTCCACTTGAGGCAAATATTCTACTGCCATGGACCATCTGAATCAGTTCCATGTCCCACACCTGGGACCAAAACAAAAACATGTTTATATCCACAACACTAGTTAGGATCAGGTTGACAAAAAGTTAACCAGGACAGTGTCACTCTAGCTTTTCTTTTTTTTTTTTCTAAACCCTAAAGAAAGCACACTAAACTTTTTAATATGTGTTGTCTATAGGTACTGACAGTAGATAATCTATGGTTTTAAGTTTTATTCAAACAATAGGTCTCAAGTTTCTCAGACTGCTCTCAAACTCGGTGTGTAGCTGAGGATGACCTTGAACTCCTGATCTTTCAGCTCACCTGCTGAGTGCTAGGATTACAAGCATGCATCATGGTGCCTGGTTTATTGAACCCAGAACTTCGGCATTCTAGGCAAGCACTCTACCAACTGAGCTACCTCCCAGACTCTAAAATTTTGTACTATTTTTGCTTCTACTTTGATGAAGTAGAAATCACACTTCCCATGGTATGGACCCTAATGTTGTGTTCCTGAGGACTCGCTGTCCTAAAGCAGAACAGAACAGAAGTCAAGGTGGGTCACACCCAGCTCTTCAGATGGGGCTCCAGGCCTTCCCGGCCCCAGCTGGAATGCTGCCTTTAAAAGCAGGGAGCCTCTTTCCTGTTTCAGATGTGGTAGGTTTTGACAAACTCCAATGTCCTTTCCAAAGCAGGCCCAGGAGGAGACTCTGTCCCCAGGTCCATGTCTTTCCTTTGTCTACTCTCCCCAAACTATTTATTTCCTTTCTGCCTCCCAGTGGCTGTCCTTCAGTAACAGGAACCACACTGTTGTAGCTGCTGGCTCTCCCTGTTCTCATTTGCTCTGGAAAGAATTCTGATTGGGTCAAAATTCCCTGCGGAAACTCACAGCTGAACTGACTTCATTTTCTATCATTTTGCTTTAACATCCCAGCAGCCTTAGCCTGTCAGATTCTCTGTCGACAGTTCATCCAGCATCTATTCACAAAGTGTGGCTACGAAGTTCTGGAAAGTGTCCAATGCCACAGATGAAATCAGTCTCCCCACCCCCCTCACTTTTATTTGGAGGCAAGAACGAGCCCACTCATCTGGAGACAAGGAACATCAAAGTATGTGTGCGCCATCCGGGAGTTGCTTTCAGAGATGCTCTGTATATCAGCCATGGACCAGCACACAGGCATTCACAAGGCATTGGCGCTACCAAGAAATCAGCCAGGCATGCTTTCTCTCTTGATGGCTGCCTATGGCTACTTAATTAACTAACCATGTTTCTCGTTTAATAACAGGGATGACGCATTACAGAGACTCTTCTCTAATGAGGCCGCACAAGTCTCTCGACACTCCACAATATTACAGCCCCCTTTACAGATGAGAAAGCGGAGGCACCGGGAGATCACGTACTCCTCGAAGTTCATGTAGCTAGTGTTGACAGAGGCAGGACCGTGATAATCCCCAGCCTGTCGTTTGCAATCCTAGGGAGTTGGCACACGACGCCAAGGAAAAGGCTGGCCAAGACAAGGGCTGAGTGAGTCTTCGAACTGTATTTGCAACTTCTCAGGAAACCAAGTTTGCTCTCTGGAGTCATTTTGCCCCAGTCTGTTTCCCCTGGTGACAGAGACTTACTGGGCAGAAAGTTTCATTGTCTGTCCATCATCAGCTTCAGCATCACCATGGCAGAGAAGAAAGGTCATGGAGCACGGAGGACCCTTCTACCGGAAGAGGTCCCATTTCACCAGTGGGAACGTCACCATTCTGTAGAAGCCTTAGCAGCCTGCGAGAGGAGCGTGTGGAGCCTCCGTGAACTCCAGTGTGGGGTATGTGACAGGTACCTTGGAGCATAGATCCTATGCAGAACAGAACGTGTCTGCCTCCTCCGATGCTGTGCGATGGGGTTTCTGTCCCGTGGTGCTCTAAGAGAAATGCCTCTGAGATCCTGTGGCAACAGCCAAGAACAGCTGCATGGTGCGTACATTCAGACATTCCAGCCCCGCTCCAAAGGGTATGGATCTCTGTATGGTGATCACCCCCTCTTCTGCCGCAGAAGGGGGGAGTCTGATCACTCAGAGAAATCTCACCTGCACTTTGGCACAGACCTCCTTCCCACTCTACCAAACATTGCTGTTTGCCAAGAAGCTGAGGTACCAGCTGGCTTCTCAACCTTCTGTGATCCCCAAACCAAGGCTCGCTCGCCCTACTGTATCTTCATTTGACTAGACCAAGATGACACCTAGGGGCTTTGTTTTCCACGCTTTGTACCACTCAGCAAGTGGACTTGTCGTTTTTTCCTCACACGGCCCAGGGTGACACAGCAGAAGTCGCTGTGCTAGGCACTATTGCTACCTTTCCTTCAGATGAGGTACCTCTGTCTACAGTGTTTGACAGTTCGGTTAATTAAGCCACAATTAAAAATGATTGCTAAAGCATCCCAGCCTGGCTGGGTCTCATTTAATGACATCATAACCATAATAAAGTGTTTTGAAGGGTCTCAGAGAGCCAGTGAGGGTTCTCAATGGCCAAGACTTCTTCTAATGGCGCTCTCCAGTCCCTTCCCCACATTCCTCCTCTCCCACATTTCTGGGAGCAAATTCTGTCTGATTTCCAATACAACCTTGAAGGTTGGTTTTCAAGGCTTATCAGTCATTCTCTCTCTCTCTCTCTCTCTCTCTCTCTCTCTCTCTCTCTCTCTCCATCCAGCAATTGTAGACAGGGGGCATCCTCAGGAGGCACCATGGTCACACCCGCATTCTGCGCATGTGTGGCTTTGGGTGCCGCCTGACATCTAATCACATGGAACCCCTGCGGGGAGGAGCAATTGGTTCATCTTGTTTTGAGGTAGGAGTTGATGGTGGGAAAGGCTCATTGCTTGGTGCATCAGCCAAACTAAGGAGGAGTTCCCAGAATACCTCTATAGAAAAGCAACACAGTGTATTTCTAACATCCGAGGAATACTGAGCAGCTATCAGCGGTCACAAGGGCCTCTTCCTCAGACTCTATCTTGGAAAGGCTGCCGGGTGAGAAAGCATACGTCATGGTCTATGAGGAAATTTTGAAAATGGGGACCTGGATGAGACTGGTGCCTTGGCAGGCAAACTGCCATCCCACCCCCACCCCACTCCCTGACCCTCCAAGAGATAAAAGAGGAATTCTTGCCTTATGCCCTGTGCTGAGATGCGAGAGGCTAGAAGGAGTGAGAAGGCAGCTTTTCAAAGTGTTGATTAAATAATCCTGGGGAGTCAAGGACTCCGAGAGATAAGACCGTCTTCTCTGGCAAGCACGATGGTGACACAGTGAAGAGTGCTACCGTCTCGTTGGCCTGGGTCCTCATTTCTAAACAGTAATGACACAGTCTTATTGAGAATAAATAAGTTTTTACACTGGACTGAAGTTTAAAACAGCGTCCACAATATGGTCTGTCCTCCAGAAGTGATGTTTGGTGTTTTTTGTTTTGTTTTTTAAGACAGTGTTTCATGTAGCCCAGGTTGGTCTTGAAATCACTGTGCAACCAAAAATGACTCTGAACTCCTGAGATCCTCTTGTCTCCGCCTCCCCAAATGCTGGGATCGAACCCCAGACCCTAGGAGATGCTACAGATGCGCTCTGCCACTCCAACACCTCCAGTCCTGAATTAGTATCACTGTAAAGGAGAGTCTTTCTGACTAAACTGTGGGAAGACGTAAAGATCTTAAATTGTCCAGAGGTTGTCTTGAGTCACATGTTGGTTGAGCAGCATCTTGTAGATGCTGGGAACTACACCTGGGTCCTCTGGAAGAACAGTCAGTGCTCTAAACTGAGCCATCTCTCCAGCCCTCCATTTTCCTTTTTGTTTTTTTCCACCAGTTAGGACCCAGTTGCCCCTCATCCTGGGGTACATTTTTTTTTCAATGACATCACAAACACTGAGAACCAGAGAACTAACAATAAATGGTCTAAGGGAAGGAGGATTGAGTTTGTTTTGATTGTTTGCTTTGGTATTCCTTTAGTTATTTGTTTTTGTTTTGTTTTGTTTCAAGACAGGGATTCTCTGTGTTTCAGCCCTGGATGTCCTGGAACTCACTTTGTAGACCAGGCTGGCCTCGAATTCACAGAGATCCACCTGCCTCTGCCTTCTGAGTGCTAGGTATTCTTGTTACTAAAAATCAATAAAGCATGGCTGAAAAAGATGTCCAGATTTCATTGCAACAGATGGGAAGCTTGGAAGCCACAAAAAAAATCCACCCTAAAAAGTGTAAAACTGAACAGCCTGAAAGACAACAGCTCCTCTGAGACCCTCTAGAAAGTGACTTGCTGGGCAAGCAGGGAAGGAACAGAAGAAATACTGCAAAGGGTTTAATGACTGAGACTTCCCTGAAATCAGTGTCACATATGAAGCCACATACTCACCAAGCACAGCAGACACCATGCAAGATAACCACCAATGAACAAACAAAATGGCAAAAATAAAGAAAAAAACACATCTGTTCGTGTTATTTTCAAACTACGGGAAACAAAGAGGAAATATTCCTGAAAAAAGTCAGAGGGGAATTCTCTTCTCTCTCTTCTCCTTCTGACACTGCTATTGTAGGTACATATAAACATACATACATACATGCGTACATGCACACATGCACACATGCATATGTATGTATGTTGCCTTGTTCACAGTTGTCCCACGGTTCTTGAGTATCATGGTGTGGTTTGATTATACCTTTTGTTGTTTAATCAGTTTAAGCAGTCTAGAAAGTTTCATTCCCAAAAATTCCCAAAAATTCAGAGATTGTTTTCTTGGGGTGTCATAAAAGGACTATTAAAGGCATTCGTTTGGGTTAATGTTTCCACCCCTAAGCTTTCTCTTTCTGTTCCTTGGAGGAGGAGAAAGGCTTTCTTCCAACTCCTCAGAAGCCACACAGGCAGGCAGGGAATGAGTGAAAAGTGTGATGTGTTGAGGGAAGATAGATAGAGAGAGAGAGAGAGAGAGAGGAACAAAGGACAGCTTTGCTGTCTGAGCTCTGAAAAGAATATTCCTCAACAGTGAACGAGAAATAAAGACTTCTTCAGATACTCTTAAATCAGAAACATTTGTCGCCAATAGACCACATTTAAAAACGTCACACAGTCTGGGTGTGGTGGCTCACAACTTTAATCCCAACATTTGGGAAGCAGAGCTGGGCAGAGCTTGGTCATCTTGAGTCTAGTTAGGCTGTTAAGTGAGTTCTAGGCCGGCCAGGGCCACAGAGTGAAACCCTGTCTCCACCCACCCCCCTTAGATCTACAAAAGTAAAAATACTAGAGAAGGAACAAGTAATGATAAGAATAAAAGCTTTTGCAGAGTGCGGGGCGACAGTGACACAGGGATGAACAGGAGAGTTACTGACTTGGTTGTTTTAGGTCCCTGTAGGCTCAGAGAACAGAACAGTTCCCTAATGAGTGACGATGGATGAATTGTAACGGACAGCGCTAAATCCTGGCTGACGTGGATGAATAAAAGTTAAAAGGACATAAACCCTACATGGTTAGGGGGGGGAAAAGGTAGATTCAGTGAGGTGGCTCAGTGGGCAAAGGTCCTTGCCGCTGCCTATGCAAACCTGATGGCCTGAGTCTGATCCCAGAACCCACGCCTGTATGGAAGGAAAGAAGAGACTCCGCAGAGCTTGTCTCCTGACTTCCACGTGCGTACCATGGTGTGTACCCTCCTTTCTCTCCCTCCCTGCCTCTGCGTGTGCATGTACACACACTAAACAAAATTAAAATGTAAAAAGTAACGGACATTATATAAAAGGTTCAATTAAAACCACAAAGACAGTAAAAGAATAGGCAGCAAAAAGTAGTAACAAACACTCTAACAACTATCCTTGGTGCTAAGCCAGCCATATGGATATTCATTTTTAAACAAATGCTCTAAGTTCAAAGACCGTGCGTGACTAACGGTCACGGTGGCACACACCCATAATCCCAGCACCTGACTGGCTCAGGCTCAAGCATCAGTGGGGGCTGGGCGTAGGCTAAGTGGATAAAGTGCTAAGGACCCAAGTTCAGATCCTCAGTGCCCATGTACAGCCTTCACTACACAATAGAAAAGAAGATTTAAAATCAGGCTCAGCGCTGCCCATCTGTAACCCCAGATGTCCCTGGAACTCATTGGCCTGCCAGCCAAACAGATAAAGTCCAGGTGCAGTGAGACACCTGTCTTTAACAAGGTGTAGGAAAATCGAGGAAGACACCCATTATGGACCTATGGTATACCTACATCTATACCCACATGTACAGCATGCGGGTGACATGCACATACATTCACATCAGCTTGTATAGATCACATACACACACACACAAACCAGGTGATGCCACAGACTTTTAATCCCAGCACTCAGGGAGACAGGGTCCAGCAGATTTCTGGGAGTTCAAGGTCAGCCTGGTCTACAGATCGAGTTCTAGGACAGCCAGGGGTACACAGAGAAACTGTGTCTCAAGAAAACAAGCAAGCAAACACAAAAAAAGCAAAAAAGAAAGGGAAGGAAGGAAGGAAGGAAGGAAGGAAGGAAGGAAGGAAGGAAGGAAGGAAGGAAGGAAGGAAGGAAGGAAGGAAAAAATGAATAAACCAGAGAGTGGGGTGGACTGGGGGAGAAAGTCTGAAAGGATTATGGATTCTGGGGGCTAAGGAGATGGTACCACATAACAATGTAGGTATCTGTTGCTCCCCCTCCTGAGGGTCCAGTCCATGGGTGAGGGTAGGGGGTTCAGGCCGAGGGGCTGAGAGGCACGCGGTCACCACATGGACACTGGGAGTCAGCTGAAAGTAAACTGGGGATGAGCCGCTGCAGACTCCTTTATTCCGGAAGAGACAGTATGTTATATGGCTTTGGGCGACCAATCAGGTTCCTCTGCGCCATCTCCCATCTGGCCAATGGATGTTCGTCTCTGGGCGGACTCTCCAACGTGAGGTCACGTACTTTCCAACCCGCTACTTCTGTAGTCACATCCGGGGAACCTGCCCCAGGCCTTGAGCCCTAGCGGCCCTTTGCCAAAAATGCCCACAGCTATCAATTCTCCAAAAGACACAAGGGTCCTTAACATGTGTGCACCCCATAGAGCCTCACAGTGTGCGAGGTGGGAAGATGATGCAACAGTGTGGAGAAATAAGTGACTCCATGACTTCACCAGGAGAAACTGGAACAAGAGTGGGCAGAGTAAGCAAGCACAACAGCGCTGAAGCGCCGAACACACCACCGACGGCAGGGTCCATGGAGACATGGTGCTGAGAATTCTCCGTCTGAATTGCCAGGCAGCAGGGAGAGAGAGAGAGAGAGAGAGAGAGAGAGAGACTGGGCCTGGCTTGAGCATTTGATACTGCCGAAGACAACCCCCAGGGTCACACTCCAACAAAGTCACACCTCCTAAGAGGACCACTAACAGGTAACTAAGCATTCTCCTATGAGCCTATGAGAGCCATTCTTAGACAAACCACCACAGGCTAACAAGACTCCTCAGGTTAAAGAGTGCCTCTGAGCCCCAGTCTGGGCAGGGGAATAACATTAGGGCTAGGCAGTTGAGAATCACCCCCCCACCCCATAGTTGAGAAGTTCTTATCAGCTAACCATGGGGTAAGCCTGAGTGTGGGACTGTTGGTGAGGCCGAGGAACAAAATACAGAGAACCCCTCAATGCTTAACTCAGGAAGAAGGCCAAACAAGCTTCTCACAGTGAGAGCAAGCCTTGGGCTTCATCGGGATGTCTCTTGCTGGCAATTTCCTTCCTCAGAACAGGCCTAAGGGGTTCCAGGGTGTAAGTAACTTATCATAATGAATGTTACACGTGTTGCTAAACATGCTGGATGCTTTCCATGTGGAGATATCCCTCATCTCAACACACAGGAAGGAGTGTTTTTATTTAAACAACTCCAAAGTTTAGAAAATAAGTCATGAAAGGCTCCCTCCACCACCATCCTCACTAATCTTGCCCTCTAGAGGTAGTGACTGTTTACAGTCTTTGTGTATTCCTTCTGACATTTGTCTATATTTAATCAAGGTTATATATGCACACCCACTTGTGTGTGCGTATTTATACAAACACAGCTTGTTTGTTTTTGTGAAAATAGGACCGTACCTTAGGAAGTGCCTTGCTTTTCTCGTGTGTCCATCCATCTCTTTTCACCAACTCCACACAAAGAGATATGTGAGCAACTCTCAGGAAATCTGGAATAAGCAACAGGATTACTGAATGTCTGTCAGAAAAAAACATTGTGCTACCTGGAGTCTGTTCTTCCTGGTTACTTGATTCAAGCCTTTGAGCTAACTTTAGAGCTCTGTAGGATTTGGAAAATGGAAGACCACACAAAGAGTATCAACTATGGACCTGCAGATGAGCTCCATCAACCCCCTGACCCTGAGCAAAAGCCAGTGTGTTATGGCCCTCTGAGATCAGACTGGGCATATCCAAGATGGCCATGGAGCCCAGCAGAAAATCAGTGTCTCTGACCTAACCATATGTCTGTTCATCAGATTCTCCTTTGAAGTAGATACAACATCCCCTGGTTCGGTCATTAGAGTAGCACATGTTGATTCCGTCCTTTTTAAGAGTCATGGCTTTGCTTTAAGAAAAACAAATCTTTTGGTCGGGTGTGGTGGTAGAGGTGGTAAGAATAAGAGCTCCAGGCCAGCCTAAACTACATGAGACCCTGTCTCAAAGAAAGAGCTTGGGGTGTAGATCCCTCACCTACACGAGCAAGGTCCTGGCTTTGATCCCTTGCATGGGTGAGTGGCGATAACCCATAGCAACAGTAGTGGCAAGCTGCAGTGCTGCAAATTCAATGCAGTCACCTCTAAAGTTAGCCTGTGGTGCCTGGTTCATGTCAAAGCTACGGGTACTCGCTACCTGCTAGCTGCTAGTCTGTGCATTTCGGCTGCATTCCCTCATCTAACCCTCCCACTCTACGAAGTATTAGGGTTTCCTCTTATGGAAAAGAAGGACACGAAGTGATGAGCCGGGAACACAGAGGAAGTAGTTCAGCAGTCCCTCACACAAGGTGTAGCTGTTCACTGCTCTTGACATACTGCTTGTCCCTGAAGGGAGAAAGGCAGTTGTTTTGTTTCGTTGTTTTAAGATACATTTATTTTACGTATATGAGTGACCTGTCTGCGTGGGTACCTGCGTGGGCACCTTCATGCCAGCAGGGGGCGCCAGATCTCATTACAGATGGTTGTGAGCCACCATGTGGTTGCTGGGAATTGAACTCAGGACCTTTGAAAGAGCAGACGGTGATCTTAATCTCTGAGCCATAGAGAGAGGCAGTTTTTCAAGGCTAGAAGACCAAATTATGCTGCTGGCAATGCCACATGCTGAGTTGATGGCTCTGTGTGTTTGGGGGGGGTGTCTTTCTCCAGATTCCAGCCTGCGCTGGCCGTCATGGACGCTTCTGGGCTCAGACAGCCCTCGCTCCACTATTCTATGTCCACCCGACATTTTCAATGTGTATCTTCACACGTCTTCCTCCGCACCCCGTGCCTGGCCCCATCTGAATGTTCTCTTGTATACCGACACCCGTTGCACTGACTTAGGACCTCCTCTTAACTAAAGTCCTGGGGGCGTGGATTTTGATGAACGTTCTTAGAGTGCTGAAAGGGTGCATGAATCACAGTACAGCAGACAGAAAGCTGGAGCTAAACCTCTCTCCTGAATGTTAGCATCACCAGGGGCTCTGAGAGAAAAGGCTCCTGCCTCCTGAAGTATCAGAGAAACCCCCAGGGCTGGTGGTCACTAGGCCATCACAATCCATTCACATCCTGAAGAGTGCGGAGCAAAGAAACCTGTTGACCTTAAGTGGACATTTCCCAAACTTATCGGAAGTTAGTGGTAGGGGGATTGGGACGGTGGTAATTAACATTATTCTGCGGAGCTGCTGTTGACCGGCAGGTGAATGACCCTTGTGAGAAGGGAAGACAACAGCCAGAGCGTGGGAGTAAGAGATTCCGGTCCTGTACTTGCTTTTTACTGAATATACAATTTTGGCCATTGGTTTTCCTCATTTGTGTAAGGGAAGTGAAGATTCCTAATTAGTCACTTAGGGGCTAGTTCACAGCTATAGCAAACACCGACAGAGTGCGTTTTGAACACAGGAAGAGTGGTTCATTTGATGCTCAGAGCTAGTTGAAGGACATCCTGCTGTTAGCCATTCTCTACAGGGGACTCAGAAACCCAGAGCGCCAGAGGCTGCTACTTTACCAATTTGATTTGTGTCCTCCAGGGTCAGATTGTCCTTGTTCCATCTGGGCAGAAGAGGACAAAGTTTGGAGAACACTTCGTGGGAAGAGTCTAGGGGCCACAGCCCTCTCCTCTACTCAAAGATATGAGTCAGAACCGAGTCCCAGGAGTCACTGTAGGGGTTGGAAACTGTGAAGAAACAGCTAATTCTAGGAATTGAGGTGGGGGGTGGGGGGAGGAAGCAGGCACGGGGGATGACAGTCTCAGCCAGCTAGCCTTCTCCTGCTAATAGAACCTCTGGATATGCTCTTGGCACTAGATGTGGGTTTGGATGTCTGTAGAGCCCTTAGCATTGCATGTAACTAAATAAGTGGCAACCATTTAAAACTGGGAAAGACAGGAGGGGGCAGTGTCTGGTAGGTGAAATAGGAGACAGGCCCTGGGCACACAGAAGGGTGGCCACATCTGCCCCTTTCTTCCCAAGGCTTCCTGGTGGCCTTGTCTGCCGCGTGGTAGGGATAGGAGAGCAAAGTCCTCAGGGTGTCATTGAGCTCAGCTCGGCTTCTTCCCTGCTTCCTTGGCAGCCAGATGGAGAAGCGTGTGGCTCTGCGTCTTGACAGCCTCACAGCTTCCCTGGTGGCCTCAAGGCTGTAAACCCCACCTTCCCACAGTTGCCAAGCCAGCTGAGGGACAGGCAACACGCCAGGCCCAGCAGCAAATCCCCACCCCGCCACACACAAACACACCTCACCTCCAGCCCACACCAGCTGCAGATGCTCAGGCGAGGGGGAGGGGAGGCAGACACATGGTGCTCATTCCCAGAGTCCTGCAAAGGCCAGACACATGTCTCGGTCCTCCTCTAGGCTTCCCCAGCTACCTGGCCACAAAGCACAGGGAGATCGGGTCCTCTCTGGCCTCATCCTTGCTCACTGATCTACAAGGTACCAAAGGGGCTCAGAAGGACAAGCACTGCTTTGGAGAATCCATGCATTCTTTACACATGCTCACTAGCCCTCAAAACAACTGTATTTCCAGTAGCTTCCTAGCCCCCAACACGAACAAGCTCCCATCAATGTCTCCGGCACCCAACCCACCTTTCTGTACTTGACTGAGCTTTTCCAAGCTGCTGTCGGTGTTCAGTGTGTATGTACATAACAACTCCACTCTCTCCTCCTCCAGCTTTGTATATACTTTCCCATGAGCTGGAGCTTCCAGGCGCTGAGCCTGTCACAGGACTGCAAAATATATAGGAGGCATATTCTGCCTTAGAAGCTTTATGCCCAGAACATCTGGATGCTGCTCAGACAACTGGAGATCCTTGCTGCTGGTGCACATCCCCTTTGAAAGAAAGTCCCTTGTGCATCTGTCCTCATGCACATGGGCTGTTTTCCACACGGAGGACAGTGGGGTGTAACAGTTCCTGGGTTCTTCCCCGAAGTGGCATGCCCTGTAATGTTAGCCAAATTTATTTATGACTTCTGATTCCTGAAGCATTCTCTGTATAATAATAAACGGGCCACGGTCAACTTTTAGCATTTCCCTATCCTCTACAGCTGTTATTCAGCATTATTTGACTGGTTTGAGGCAAGTTGGGAGAGTGAGAAGGCATGGTGAGGGTGGGAGGAGGCAGAGTCCAAATTAGAAACAGATTTAAGGAGCATTTGCAGGGAATTAGGCGGAGGGCCAGGAGCGCTCGCTGGCAGCATGTGGAAGCCCTCTTTAGGGACTGTCAGCCTCTAGGTTTCCACAGCGGATGTTTCCCCAGCCAGAGCGCAGCTGGGTTTCAGTTGTCAAAGCCACAGCCAAGACATCTGAGAAGCGGGTGGGATGCCCCCGTGTGTGAGTGCATATACACACAGGCCACAAGTGACACCCTCGACCTCGGCACAGTTCTGCGTGTGTACACTTACTAACTGCCTATGAGCGCACCGACCCTCAGGGCATGGAAGAAGACACAGGTGCACACATTCTCTCTCTCTCTCTCTCTCTCTCTCTCTCTCTCTCTCTCCCATTTTCCCTCTCTAACTCTTCCTGTCTCTGTCTCTGTGTGTGTGTCTCTCTCTCTCTCTCTGTGTGTGTGTGTGTGTGTGTGGCATATGGTGTGTATGTATATATGCACATGGCAGGAATACATACATACCTGTGTGTGCATTTGGAGAGCGGCGAATATTGAGCCTTCTGCTCAACCACTCTCCTCACTCCCTTGAAATGAGGTCTCTTACTGAGTCTGGCAGCCAGCAAGTCCCACAATCCTCTTCTTCCCACTCCTACCCCCACCTCTGGGGTTGTTACAGGCACTCATTGCCATCCTGGACTTTTCCCATGGGTGCTGGGATCTGAACTCAGGCATGCACACTAGCACAGCAAATGCTCTTCTCCAACCCCCAGAGCGGATTTTAGTCCTATCCTGGGAGAAGATGAGATGAGAGTTGTTTGACTTTGGGGTTACCCTTTTGACCTCTCTGAACCTGTATAAACCATAGCAGCTGTGTTGACCAAAATGAGAAAGAAAGGTATCAGGAAACTCTTCAGCCTTTGATTCAAGAGGTGAAGAAAGGTGAGACATGGTGCTGTGGGCAGAGGACAATGGTTACACCCTTTCTGGAGGGGACAAAGATCGCTCCACTGGCTTTGGCTCTCACCTTGATCAAAAGAATAGAAGGCATATGCACGCATGGATGGATAAGTGAGGTAGAGAATTAAGGCGCCCTTTCCTATCAGCCCTGTCCTTGCAGCCAAGAGGGACCTGTGCCTTGCTGAACCCTGGGCTCTTTGCTGTGTGGGAGGCTTTACCTTGCTCAGCAAGGCTATATGCCTCAGGCTCCGCTCTCCTCGTGTTTCTCTCAATGATTTTGTGCTAACTATTTCTGCACAGTCCCCAACATATTTTCCTTCTTCACCCCACTTCTGGTGAAGAATATGTCCTTCTCCCTCTTCCTCTCTCAACCTCATGGCTTCCCTTCTGCTGGCCTAATTCCCAGAATCCTTTCCTTCTTTCCTTCTCCTCGGCCTTCAGATTGACTCAGCAGAACCAGCTGCCCTTTCCCGGGAACCTATTTGTTACACACATGCTCTTGTTCTGGGGAGGGGAAGAGGAGGGGCTGTAGTGAATTGATGTCACTCCTGCCCTAGGGGAGTTCGCTAGTCAGAGGGACCTTTCAAAACACAGATCCCTATGGGAGAAACACTTAGGGCATAGCATAAAGGCAGGAACACTGCCCACACTCTAGGAGGTCAAAGGACAGTAAGCCAGATCTTACTACACAGATCCGGGCATTCTGCCCTAAGCGTCCTGGTGTGGCAAAGAAGAGGGTGGGCAAGTCCAGCACTCAGAGACAGCCAGCTGTGTAGAGCTGCTCTTGAGGCCATGGGTAAGCAGAACACCTCTGAGTGATCACTGCCAGAATCAAGATGGGCTGGAGCGGGGAGCAGCACACTCGAGTAGGATTTAGACACAGAATAGGGACCTTCTAATCTTCACTAGACAACAAGCTCTTAGGAAGCTCATTGCTGGAACACAGCAGCTGACAAACCCAGATCCTGTTTCCTGGTACACTGCCCAGCAAGAACAATAGCTATAAACAAAACAACAACCAAAAAAAAATCAAAATCAAGATGGAAACCGGCAGGACAATACCATGGTCTACGGCTCTCTACGAATGATCTCTAAAGTGCCTGGTGGTGGTGGTGCATGCCTTTAATCCCAGTACTCAGGAGGTAGAGGCAGAGGTGGAGGCCAGCCTGGTCTACAGAGTGAGCTCCAGGACACAAACACTGCCTTGAAAAGGAAACAAAACAAACAAACAAACAAAAAATGTTCTCTATCGATCAGGGAGCAGAGGGGCCATCCACGAAGACAGAAGTGGGGGCCTCTGGAGGAGTAGGAAGGGTCCAGGAAGTACACAGAGGCGGAAGGTGTTCAGAAATCACCAATTAAGAAAATCTGAGAGAAATCAAGAAGTGAAAAAGGACCAGGTCATCAAGGAAGGTCCCTGCTATCTAGCTCACTCACGGTCATACTCACTAAGCTATTTAATACATACATCACTAAGCTATTTAATAGATTCTGTGCTGGGTCCGACGCCGCTGTGGTGAGTGTGAAAATGTAGAAGGTCCCTATTCTGTGTCTAAATCCTTTTACTCTCACGTGTTGCTCCCCATTCCTTTCCATCCTGATTCTGGCACTGGTCACTCAGAGGTGTCCTGCTGCCCAGGGCCTCAAGACCAGCTGTACACAGCTGGCTGTCTCCGGGTGCTGGAACTGCCCATCCTGTTGCCACACCGGGCCAGGCTGGGCAGAGTGCCCTGATCTGTGTAGTAAAGGAAAAAGGAGAGAATTCTACAGAACAGAGAGATGGGTGCACGCCTTTAATTGGAGGAGGGTGGTGAGGGAGGGGAGATAAAATGATTCTTGATCCTTGGATCTTTGGTTGGGTGCTCGGATGGAGGACGTGTCTTTTGGTAACAGGAAATACCAATGTGGTCCACTGGCAGGTAGAATGGTAGAGCTGATTCTGAATTGTCCTTGCTTGTTTTTAGACCCAATAGGATAGTTGAGTCAGGTGGGAGCTGGTGGTGATCCAGACTGCAGTGGCACAGAGCAGGCTCCAGAAGTGACAGGCTCCAGCCTACAAGCAAGGTTTGGGGCACAGACCTAGCTGTAGATGGGGACTGGGGCACTCAGGCAGAAACTGCAGTCCATAGGAATGAACACACACACACAAACCCGCAAACAAGTGTATGAATTTGCTAAGTCAGTTTTAAAATAGGAACAGTAGCAGAATCATACCCAAGAAGCTGAGTACCTGGTCGTACTGGGTGCTTGAGGTTGGATGGTTTGATACCTGAAGAGTGAGGAGTTGTTCCCCAATAGCTGTCTCTCACTGGGAGTGGAGAGGGGACAACCTGCAGTTACTCAGTCCATGAAGCGGGGTTCCTCAGTTGTCCTAGCCTGGCACCAAAAGCCAGGAAGTTTCCTGGACAGCCACTGGTCCCTAGTCTGTGATGAATGCTTGGAATCGCTGGTTGCAGAACTTCTTCCTGAAATACCATTTTTATCCAGGGTGCTACCAGAATATGTCGCCCACAATCTAGGTGGGCCTTCCCACATCAAGGCAATCGGGATGTTTGGTTCTTCAGCTGAGGTAATTCTAATTTGTGGCAATGTTGTTGTAAGTTAAAAAAAATAAATAAAAGAGTGTTGGTTTATATATTATTTATTATTATTATCCCTAAGATTATCATGGCTGCTATCACAAACAATGAGACACAGACACCTGTTAGATTTATAATTACCTTATTTACATTAGGCCAGGCAGATATTTCACTTACACTGTCTCAATATCCTCATCATCCATCTTCCTGCCCCCATCCAATGCCATCTACCTTAATCCTCCTCAATCGGACTTCCTTTCATCCATAATCCCATGGTACTTGCTTTCATTCTTTATCCAGGCCTTTCCAGGCCATCATTGGAGCCCTTTCTCCAGTCCCACGTGGTTCCTTCTCCACCCATCATGGCATCCTCCTTCCACCTCTCTTCTATTTCCAGTGATTCTCTCTTGAACCCAAAAGCCCAGGAACCTTAGCCACGCCTACCTCATTCTGCCCCACCCAGGTATAGGCTATTTAATCAACCCATCAGATATGTCTTAGGCAGGTTTACAAAACAAAGATAGGTGTAACCAGATCTCGAGTGCCAGTAACACCCATCAGACCGAGCTGCCAGGCAAGCTGACATTAAAATCAACCACCACAGCCTCTGAGCGCCACCCCTGTGACTCAGCTTGGTCTGGCCCACCATGGCAGAGGTCTTTTCTGTGACCCCAGGGACATCCTCGTGTGACGAGGGCTCAGCCGGGTAGATCCCTAAAGGTTGGAGAGAAGCAGCCAAGATGAAAGTGACTTCATTATGGTTTCAGGGAGGCCAAAGCTGAGCTGACATGCAAAGAGAGGTCTCTGCCCTGTGTTCTGTTACTGGTCTCCACATGTGACGTGAACAGGAGCTGTGAGTGAATGCCACCTGGCCCGCCTACATTCCTTGCTTCTGGTCGTCAAGCTCAATGGAAAGCAAGTTCCCCAAAGCACATGTATCTAGAGCAAATGGCCGTAATGCTCACATCCAAAGGTGGGGGTGTCCAGCGGTGAGAGTACTGGTCAGTGCCAAGTGAAACTTTGGCTTATTTGGCTTATTTAAATGATCTTACAATATATCCTTTATGCTTTGACTTTTTTTTTTTAATGTAAGAAAAGCAATTTCTTTTTTAATCATGTGATACTTTGATTTAGGAGCTGGCTTGCATTACATTAGCAAATTTAATCATTTTTTATTTAAAAGCAATAAAATGGAAAAAAATGAAAAAAATAAATATCATACACACATACACATACACACACACACACAAATCTCCTTATCTCTTTCCAGGTGCTGGATCTGGGACAGGTCCCCTGGAATCTCAGACGGCCTGCGCTTGTCATCATGCTATAAAAAGGGAAGAAGACAGAGCGACTGAAATCTAAAATTCCTGATCCAGGCCAAAGCCAGAAGCCACCGTGTGCTGTGGATACTAGCAGACACCTCCAGGCAATGTGGTTGCCGGGAAGGGGGTCCTACCGCAACCAGGATGGGAGGGGCCCATCCCAGCCTTGCAGGCTTCCTGGCTTCTGGTTAGGTGGACTGGACTGTCTTCCTGAATGACTAGGTCTAGGAAGTAGCGGTGACAATGGGTGGAGAGGGTGGAGAAGTCCCACATGTCATACACAACCCCTGCACAGCCCGCTTCCTAGCACCCCCTCCCTTCCACACTTACAGACCAGTTACCTAATCTGCAACAAGACGAGATGGTTATCTGAATCCCTAACGGCTCTAAATGCCCACAAGTCTAAAATTCAGATATAAATCCAGCTAGAGTGAGAGATAGGAAAACCCCAGCCCCAACCTGCTGCTTGGGGGATGTGAGTTGTAATATACACTGAGCCTGAGCAGAAGCAGCTGGTCTGCTGAGCACACAGCCCGGACTCAGCAAGGCAGTGTTTTTCTACCACACTGTCATTTTTATGCCCAAGTGACCATTATCAACACTGATGAGGAGACAGAGCTTAGTCAGCTGAGCAGCTTGCCCAAGTGATGGCACCGATGTCCAGTCCCTGCCCTGGGCTCCGCATCTCTCTATGCTCCACCCTTGGCTATTTCTAGAACCTTAAAGGGCTGGCTAGGTCTTGCTCTTTTATCTCCCAAGTTCCACCTCCACTGTCCGTTAGCACTGGGAGAAATAAGCTTTTCCCCAGGAGCAGGATGACTGCTTTGACTAGGGAAGAAGAAACCACACCTGCCTCTCCCAGCCTTGCAACAGCAGCTGCCCTGATCCAGCCTGCTCTCGAGGGAAGCCCACATTTGCCCATCTGCCCCAGACCCTGACAGGGAAGGAAGGTTCCAGAGGCTGTGTGAGGGAGGCCGTGTGGCCTTGCCCCTGAAGCCTTGCTTTTCTTCAGCTCAGTCGAGTTCATCATTCCTCAAAGTTAATTCTACAATTACAAAGCCAAAAAAAAAAGCTTACTTTTTACTGAGTTCATTAGAACCCCGCCAATATGAACAATTGCCGTAGCCCCAAGGGGACAGATACTAACAAGTACTTTGGGGATGTACTTGGGACATTTCCCAAGAACACAACAGCTTAGAGCCAGAAGAGAGCACATCCAGCCCAACATGGGAGCTAGGAACTGAACTTGGTGCTCTGATGAGCAACAAGTTATAAGTTACCTACCCCATCTCTCCAAGCCTGTGTTTGAGCGTATCATTTAATAAGAGCTCAAGCGTCACATGCTCTAGTGGCTGCTATAGTAGATAGACAAGCCCACCACCCTTCTCTCTTCCTGTGGGAATGTAGTCTCCACCTGCCAGTGTTCACCAAAGACTTCCTGGCACGATGCCTTCCCCACCTCTTCAATCTACCCATTTGCATATAGGGCACATCCCTGGCTGCCAGAAACATCTCGTTCCCTTGCTGGACCCCAGTCTGCCGTCCAGTTCACCCTTCCCTTCCTCTGAGACACGGGCAAAATGAGACACCCCACTAGGACACAACATTTCTAAGGAGCCTGTCTCCCTTCATTCTTGCCTGCTAGCTCTCTGACTCGTTGCCTAATGCAGGAATTGTTGATGGGACAAAGCCTTATGTTTTGCTTGCTTGAGAACACTATATTTAGAACCAATGTGGACACCTGTTTTTTTCTTCTTTCTTTCTTTCTTTCTTTCTTTCTTTCTTTCTTTCTTTCTTTCTTTCTTTCTTTCTCTTTTTCCCCCCCTGACCATTCAGTATCCAAAGATTTTTTTTTCCTGTTTTAGAAGAATCCCAAAATAGGTGCGAGCAGGGCCCACCTGCTGGCATGGCGGCCTACAGGAGAGCAGGCCTTTGCTCTCCACACTTCACAGCCTGCTAATCACATGCTTCTGCCAGGCAGCAGGAAGCCAGCAGGACTACACAAAGGCAGGGAGGCAGCATAGCCATTTACGACAGTGGCAGAGCCAAAGGTCCAACAGAGAGGCAGCTAGTGCCCTGGGGTGGTGGCAGCGCGCACAGAGGCAGCCTCTGTGGTTTGTTAGAAAACCGCAGACGTATGGGGCTCTGCAAACACTGCCCGCCCCTGCCAGAGGTGCTTCCTGGACAGCCGTCTTCCCTCGGCGAGCCCTGCTAAGAATAGGTGTCCTGAGGTAGATTCCAGCTGTAAGACACTCAACTCCCAAGTTTTTAAATACAGTCTCCTGCTGATTAAGATAGGAGGCCGAAAGTGAAGTGGAGGGAGGGAGCCAGGATATCAGAGGAGCGATGCAACAGCACTTTGTGAGAGTTTGGTTTCTAAGTGGCCCGCAAAGGCCCAGGGGATAAAAGTTAGTCTATGGTGTGTTGAGAAGATGTAGTCTTCCAGAGGTGGAGTATGGTGAGACATCTTTAGGACGCTGGATACGCACAGGCAGAGGAGACTGTAGGACTCTGGTTGTCTCCTTTCTCTCTTTTGCCAGAATGTGAGTGTTTTTTTTTTGTTGTTGTTGTTTTTTTGGTTTTTTTGTTGTTGTTGTTGTTGTTGTTGTTGTTCAGCTACGTCCTCCCACCATGACGTATTCAAAGCAACAGTTGTCCATCAGAGACTGAAGCCTCCAGACCTCTGGGACAGAAGCAGTCTTTCCATCATGACAGTTGATGTTCTCAGGTGTCTGACACTGTGACAGAAAGTGGCTTCCAGTCTTTAAAATCATTCTCTAAAGGTAATCTCAAACCTACCTTAAGATTTTAAGCTCTAACTGTTTTTCTAAGACACAGAGTAAAAACTAAGGTGAAAAAGCTTATGCATTCCCCGTAGTTTCTATGTGCTGGTGCTTGGTGCTTCTGTCCACGAGGGGTCCTCGAAACCTGTCTGGGAGCAACTGGAGATTAAGAAAGACAGACACAAGTGGGCCATGTGCTCAGATGATAACACACCAGCAGTCAGGAGACTCAGGGTGTTTGTTACATGCAGTGTGAATGAGGAGATGGGTTAGGTCATCTCAGCAGGGTCTCCAGAGAGAAGATGGTGGGGGCGGGGTGAGCCTGCAGTTTTTTGGGTTTTTTGTTTTGTATTATTTTGTTCTAATGTATCATTTTTAGCCAAAGGTCAATCTTCCGTTTTTAACCAATGGTCAACCTTCAAACTTGGACCAAAAGAAAGCCCTGCCATTCCCCTGAGCCTGAGGCATTGGCCTCCCTGACTCGGCCACACTCATGTCAACGATACACACTCATTAGGAACTTTGTCTGCTCTCCACACTCTGGTGTAGAAAGTAGTTGAAAACATAGCAGTACTGGAGGCAGGAGAACATGGGTCCTCATCCCAGTGGCCTGGTGTGGAGAAAGGCTTGGGAAAATGTTCCTCCCCTCCTGAGCGATAATTCTTTACCCAAACATCAAAGCAATACACGGTTGTTAAACTTCATCCGGTTTTTATTCTAACAAATACCACGGGAGCTGTGATTTCTTGAGCTTCTCCTTGCTTTTCTCTTCTTCTTTGAAATGCATTAACATTTTACAGTTTATGAGTGGATAAATTAAATATCATAAACTTATGCCATGGATATGCCCTTAAAAGAGAGTAAAAGTATTGAGAAGGGCAACAAAGTGGATGAGTCTTGAAAATATCAGGCTAAGCGAAAGAAGCTAGACCCTAGAGACCGATAGAGCATAATTTCATTTGTAGGAAATGTTTGGAACAGGCAGGTCTGTAGTGGCAGATGTACAGTAAGCCAACCCCAGCAGCAGCTCAGGGCTAGAAAGACGTGTATGGGGCCTGAAGCACATCTAGGATTTGTTTTTAGAGATGACAGAAATGCTATAAATCTAAATAACAATGATTATACAACTTCATAAACATATGAAAACATTTGAATTATAACTAAGACTAGTCAGTTACATGCTATCTGAATTGTGCCTCAATAAACCTATTAAAAGCCAGGCAGAAGCTTTAAGAAAGCCAATGACCCCCAACCATGCAGGACACGGAGAAGAGGAGATGGGGGCAGGAGGGCTTCTAGCTTGGAATCTAGAGAGATGGAGAAAGAGGAAGAGGCAGACACGAAGAGGTCATTTTGAACAGAGCGAGTTTGACATGTCACACGGAAGCCTTCTGAAAGCTTCCGTGAGCCCGGTTTCCCAGGACGAGGCATGACCTTCACAGTGTCTTCTTCCTGAGCGGCAAGGCAAGAGAACATTGAGATCCGACCCAGACTTCACTGTGAGGCCCCGGGGTGACTTTCAGTAGCACCACTCCCTCCTCTCAGTAACAATTCTTGTCATCTCTCCTGCCTTCACCACTGAAACCCAAACTTTACATATATTTGCTGCCCCTACTGCAACCCTCTCTGGCTGGTGTCACCCCGCGCTTCACAGTGGAAGAAAGATGAGAAAGATGGTCCAGGTAGCAGAGTTCAAGCCAGCCCATGTGTTCCTTCAAGGACACGACACTCAGTAACATCACATTGTCTTCACATGGGGACCAAGGAACAGTACAAGGAATGACTTACAAGGAACAGTACCCTAAAGCGATCTTGTGGCAAAACTGATTAGTTCATTAATTCAGTCGCTGGATTAATTCTGAATCTTAACATAGTGAGTTTGAGGGCAGCCTGGGCTACATGCAACTCTATCTAAACAAACAAATAAACAAACAAACAGTTTTGGCTCAAAGGCCAATGAACTATGGCCCCCGCGGGGGTGGGAGGGCAATTCTGGCCCACTACCTATTTGGTGGGTGAGGTCTTATTGGGGCACAGAACCATTTGATTATGTTTTAGATAAAGCTAATTTTATGCCTCCATAGCAACCATCGAGTCAGGGCCACCAGTGACATGCGTCCCACAAAGCTCAGCATGATTACCAGGTAGCCTTTGTAGAAAAAGTTGCTGAACCCTGGTCTAGAATCAAAACCATAGAGGTCATAAGGTAGAATGAAACCTGGATCATCCAAACAGCTAATGGAAAGAGCTCCGAGCAAGCCCAGAAGTGACTAAAGCCACATGCAGACAGGATGTGAGCCTCCGATGACAGCCCAGAACACATGGCCAGGTGAGCATGCTCAGATAGTTAGCTGTTCGAGTATTTTGGCAAGAAACCTCTTCGTTCTCTTTCTAGAGCGGCAGAGGTCATGGTGGTCACCCAGGCTCTGCCGCTGCTGAGTTGTGTGACCTGAGCCAATCTGCTTCCCCGGGTACCTGACACCAGACATCTCTTACTGGACAGGCAGGCTGTGAGAGGACTTGTGAGAAGTCTATGATCCTGGATGCCTTCACGGCTGTTAGACTAACTTCGAGATATTTAAATATATAGTGGGAGTAAAAAAAAAGTCTGCACTGGGGGCTGGATGGCTCAGTGGTTAAGAGCACTGTCTGCTCTTCCAAGGGATCCAGGTTCAATTCCCAGTAACCCATGGGAGCTCAGAGTTGTCCGTAACCCCAATTCCAAGGGATCTGATGGCGTCACACTGACGCACATTTTAAAAAAAGAAGAAGAAAAAAAAAATAAGTCAGCTCTGTGTGCAAAGCCATCTTTGTCCCTGGCTAAGCATGCTCAGTTTTCAGCCATTCTCTCAGGACACAGCTTGGCACCTTGAGGAGTTCCCCCTGACAGCCAGGAACATGTGGACACCCAACCTCCTGAGACTGCAGTGTGTGTTCCCAGAGGCAGAAGCAGCTGGGAAGTGGGAGCCAGCCTGGGTTTGCTCTGGAGGACTGAACCATCAACCACATCTTCCCTGGAGCCAGCACAAAGGGATCAGAGCATAGCCTCAGCCAGCTGGCCCAGTCCTGGTAAACACTGTGTTCTCTGCTCCCTCACCCTTCCTCCAGGAAACAACCCCTTCTACCCCAGCTTGGATGATGCTTTTCGGCTTACACCCTTGAACCCACAACTCAAGCTCAAGGGGGAGTCCGTGGCCCCATCTGCACAGCCCGCAGCACCTGGCTCGCTTTCCTCTCCCCAGAAGCCAAACCCTCAGACACAAGAGAAACCAGAGCTGGCTCAGCTGGCTCAGCTGGCCAGCACACAGGCTTCCTGTCCAAGTGTTTGCGGCTGGGCTTCCTGCTGGCGGAAGGGTGGCCTGCAGCTCTGCTCTGACGTCCCCGGGTGGCAGCCAGGCACGTCCAGCTGGCACCGGGCAGGGCTGCTGTGGCTGCACTCCACGCAGCTGTCAGTCGGCATTCCCAGGGACGCTGGGGTCAGGCTGTGAGAGCTGTAAAGAAGGATCCTTTGGGAACAGAGGAAGCTGTGAATAAGACCCCAAGCTTCAGCTCAGGCCTGTCCCAGGCAGCCAGCCAAAGCATGCCTCCCAGACACGCCACACTCCAGATGAATGGACCCCTATGTTTCACAGAAGCCCAACACCCTTGTCACCTGTAAACCTCCACCTGTGTTCCTTCATGGGTACCCCATACACCCCAGGAACACTGGGGACAGAGTCTAGGCACCCAGACCATAGCCCTTACTAACTCTGATCTCACCATCTTGAGGGATCCGGTGCCTGTGGAAAATCAGCTACCCTTGTCTCAAGTGGAAACCAGAGAGTCGAGATATTTGCTGGGCCTACCATGTTTATTTCCCCACATTTCAAGGGCTGTGACATGGAAAATGGGGCTACCCTTGTCCCACAAAGATCCAAGGAGTCCGAACAAGCAGAGAGGCAGAGCTCAGTTTTAATATGGAAAATTATGTTGTCCCACAAAATGGTGAATCTCCTGTTATTAGAGCTATACAATCGTCAATGTCCACAGACTGTTCAAAAAGTCCCGGAGAGCTGGCCAATGGGCCCAGACCCAGCTCCAGTAGGACCAGCATTCCCACCCGTTCCAAAACATCTTTGAAACAAGGGGAGGGAGGTAAAAGAGATAAAGAAGGAGAGGGTTTGAAGACTTTGAAGAGCAAACTCTTAATTTCAGGGAGATGGTGGACAAGCTGCCTCTTGAATACCGTTTATTTCTGTGGTGATGAGATGAAGGTTACAGATGCCCACCCCAGAGGGCGTCATGAGGACAACTGTGAGCCAAGCCAGCTCTCCTGTGGGGACCTTGTTTACAGGCAAAAGCAATCTCCTTATACATTCTCTGGCTCATTTTGCCGTTCATTTTTATAGAGCCCTGAAAATGGCCAAGTCCCTATTTGAACTGACACAGAGCCTGAAACTCAAAGTTCAGCAGTATGTCTGAGCTGACTGCTAAGCCGCCTGACTGGAGTCTGGCATCATCCAAAAGGGCATGTCCATCAGTCCATCTTACCGTCCCTACAGATCTTGCTGTGATGGCCTATCAAAACATCTGGTGTTCAGTTAAGCCCCAGACACTGCTCTATCTTCTAGGGGGGAAAAATGTGCAGGAAGCAAATCATCTTCCAAAATGGCTGGTTCCTTCCCACCTCATTCAGAACTGAGGTAACAACTACTGGGGGGGGGCGGCGGCAGGGAGGGCAATCTTCAAAGGCAGGTGCTTTTCAGTTCTCCTAGTCCAGCATTAGAGGGATGCCTGGCGAATGGGCCTGTGACCGGTTCTGCCTCAGATCGAGGACCTACTGCCCACCCTCCATTCCTCCCTTCTGAGACATTCTTGCAAACTATCATTGTCAAGGACCCTCCTACTGCCAGATGACCTGGAGAGGAGAAAGAGGAAAAGGAGGAGGGTGATGAGGACCAGTCTTTTTGCCTTTTGCCTGGCAACACCACCACCCCTGGAGCCCCAACTCCTACCAAGAAATCTGCACCAAGGTCCCAGTCCCCCTCTGACTTCTGGCAATGCCAGCTTCTCTATGGCCCTGAAGCCGGGGACGACAGCAGCTTCCTTTCCCGTCAGGCTTCAGGCTGCTGTCCCCAACTGTACCCTTCATCATTTCTCACACCTGCATGACTACTCTCCCACTGCTGAGGTTTCCGGGATGGGTTATGTTTCCCCCGTGGACTCCTTCCGGCTCTAAATCCATGTGGCCTGTTGAACCCCAGCCCAGAAAGAGTCAAAATGAGGGGAGGAAGGGGCAGTTCTGGCTTGACAGAAAGACAAACGCAGGGCAGGGGGCAAGGGAGGGAAAAGCTGAGCTACACTTGTAGTTTGTAGGCGAGGTGGTATGTTGGAGTAAGGATACCCACTCTCAGCCCCGCCTGTACCCTTTCCCTCTCACACCTAGCTGCATAAGGTTGAGCCAGCCCTGGCATCCTTTAAAGCCATGACACAAGAGTCCGTGCTTCTCAAGTACATGGGCCAGAGCCTGTGACTCAGGGCTCCGGGCTCCAGGCAAGCCATTCCAGGTCCACGTCACCTCCTCCATCAGGACGTGGTGAGAAGGCCTCCCACAGTGATGTCAGCAAAGGAAGCAGGTGTCTTTCCACTCAACCCCTTCTCCCAGGCCTGGAGTATCTGGGACACAGAAAGGACTCTTCGGTTCTGCCTCCTCCACTCCCACAGCGAGGTAGCCTGGTGAGGATTCCTAGGAACCTTGCTGTGGCCTGGTCTGTAGGGAAAGGAAAATCGCATGAAAAGAAGAAAACTAAACCCTAGGTTCAGGTTCATGCGGCCCCATGACATTAAGCTGTCACGGGTTGTATCATTTCACCTGTCTACTGCCTGTCTACTGCGATGGAGAGATCCTGGGATCCTGCTCAGCACATCTGTGCTGAGTGACTACCAGGTGCTGGCAGTTGCAGAGATGGGTAACCTGAGGTCCTGCTTTCTGGAAAACAAACAAACAAACAAAAAAAAAGCTAAGAATCTAGGGTTTGTATCCAGGATCCAACCGCAGGGACTGTTGTGATTTTGGTCATGTGACTCTTGCCGCCTCTGCAGCAAGTTGTAAAAGGTCTCGTGTAGGTAACCAATTTGGCACAGGATAACGCTCTTTAATATCCGTTGACTATTTTCTTTTAATTAATAAATGGAGCATGCACGAAAGCCTGGGGAAGCCTGAGAGTGTAAAGCCCTGCTAAAGACTTGCTTCTGTTAACCCCAAGCCAGTCACAAAGCCCGTTGCCACAGAATAAAATTTAAAACATTAAAAAAAAGAAGAAAAAGAAAAGCTTGTTCTTTTTCATTTTGGTGATCTTCAGCCGCCTGACCTCGAAGGCATCCCACGCTCACCCTCTGTCCCCCTGCCTGCCTGGCCGACACCCCTCCCGGCCGGATGTGCGCGCTCAGGGCCAAGGTTGGGAGCGTTTCCGGGATGGCTGGGTCACAGTGCGGCTCTGCGCTGTCTGGCAGCCCCACCCTTCCTGGCAGCCAGACCTCCTCCTCCTCCTCCTCCTCCTCGGTCCTCCAGCCTCTGAAAGCCTGCCAGCACCCGGGGACCGCGGGGAGGGCAGGACCCGGCGCTCCTCCCGCCCACCTGACCTGCCACGCATAGGCCGCTCAGCAAGTGCCGAGCGCTCCTCCTAGCGGGAGAGGAAGGATGCGCGACTCCAGCTTGCAGCTAGAGCCCAGGGCTCCTTCCCAGGCCTACGTAAGTGATGGATGGCAACAACCATCTGGTCCCACGCCACCTCACAGTGACAAAGACCCGTTCCTATCCAGTGCCTTTTGAGTGCGTTACACTTTTAGGACCCGTTTTACAGATGAGAACGCTGAGTCAGTCTCAGGCTGAGCTGCAACTTCTTTCTTTGAAATAGTGTGTTACTCTCAAAATCCACGAAAAGCAAGGCTTGACCACCTATCTCATACCCATGGCCCATGCTTTTTCCACCCGGCCACACACAGACATCACGCCATCTTAAGAACAGACCTGGTTCTCTCTTTGCCCTCTGACCTTGATCGCTAGAAACCAAGTGCCCTAGAGATATCCTGATTAAAAGCCTTACTGCTGTTCTTGAGGCCACCCCTTCCGAGTCAGCCCCCTCCCCTTCCAGCAACGTGCCTAACCCCACCAAAGCAGGAGAAAGGGGCTTTCTGCTCACTATGGGAAGGATGAGTTAAAAAAGTTGCCTCTGAATAACTCTACCACACACCGGCAGCTGAGCCTAGTTTACATACTGCGGGGAGTGGGGAGTGTCTCCAACCCTCCAGCCTCTAAACACACACACACACACACACTTCTGCCCATACAGCAGAGAGGCCATTTTGGAGTAACTCACTCATCAAAGAGGAGAGTGGCCCTTGTCCTGTCTTACAGAAACAGGCTTCCCAGACTGGATGAAGCCACATGTTGTCCTAGGGATGTGCGTCCTGGGGACCAGCCCTGGAGATCTGGTATGGAGACCCTGGCTTGGCGGCTCTTGGAAACCACAGGAGGAGGAAGGTCTGCTGCCCACCATCCCCAGCTGGGATCCTGTCACGGGACAGCACTGGGCCTGAGCTCAAGGACAGAACAGGCAGTCAGTGAGCTGTGTTTTCTGGGAAGGCAGCCAGGCCTTGTGCCCTCAGGCTTCCGGGCACTGAGGAGAGTGGTAGAGCAGGCACTGGCGTCCTCAGCTCTCTCTGGCCCAGGCTGAGTGGGCACACCCTGCTTCTGGTGCCAGAAAGCCTCAGCAGGGGGTCGATAAACGCTGGGCTCCTCGCACTCCAGGGGAGAAGGGACACAATGGAGCCTCAGAGCCATAGCAGTCTTGTGCAGAACACACAAGTATGGGTGTCTGCTGGATGATCCTAAGTCCTATCTCCTTTGCCCGGCTGAGCTGTCTGAGGGCAAGGGAGAGGCCCTGGAGCTGGCCTCGGAAATGCAGAGCTCAGAGCAGGGTGGTGGTGGCTGCACACACGCCTTTGATCCCAGCACTCAAGAGGTGGAGGCAAGCAGATCTCTGAGTTTGGGGCCAGCCTGGTCTACAGAGTAAGTTCGGGACGGCCAGGGCTACACAGAGAAACCCTTCCCCCCCCCAAAAAAAAAGGTAGGATACCATGTATCTGTGAGCACATGTCATTTCTCCTAATCCCAGCCTCAGTTTCCCAGATGTGCTCACCTTTCTGGTTGCTTAAGGGCCTAGGGTGTATCTTGATGCGGCTGAAGCATAGTTCTCCTATGAGGGTTGCAGTTTCTTAGTGTCAAAGAAGTTAATGAAGTCTTATTAACCCATTAGGGGAAATGAGGATAAGGGCTGGGGTGAGCACCTAAGCATAGACTTGGGCTCTTGACAGATACTTATATGAGACCCTGAGAAGGAGGAGGCTTCCTAGTTCCTGGTAGCTGCCCAGCAGGTATCCATGCCCACTAAGGACAAACCATGGATGAGCCCGGAACGAATCTGAATTCCTCACTGGGCCACTCAGCATGCACTTGACAAGTTTCTTGTTTAGGAAAGATCCAGGAGATGAAGTTTGAGGGTCTCAGAGCCAGCTCAGGGGTGGGGGAGGGGGTGGATTATCTGCACACTGAAAAGGGTTCTCATGTAAGGGGGACGGACACGGCAAGAGCTCTAAAGTGAGGATTTGTAGAGGCCAGGTCTGGATTCCTGGAGAAAAGAACTTTCTAGAAGCTCCTTTCCACCAGACAGGACTGAGTTCACAGGCAGTGCACTAGGAGTGCTTGTCTGGGTCTGTGATGGTGGTGGGGTGAGTCTAGGAAGAGGTGGCGAGTCAAAGGCGTTAGGGAACCCTTCCCTTGTCCTGGGGATTCCTGGCTTCTCTGTTGCCCGTGTGCTGAGCGGCTGTTCCTGGTATTAATTAGCAGGCACTGCCTGAGAGGTTACTCAGAACACTTGGCCAGATCGCACTGCCAGGACCGCCTGAAGCGCTCCACATCCTGTGTACATTCCGTGTAGGAGGGGCTGGGTATCTATCAGGACAGGCGGTTCAATGGGTTAGAAAGGGCTCCGTTCCCGTGTAGCCCTCTGTACGCCTCTCTCCCCTTGCTGTGTAAAAGGAGCCCACGTAGGCTCCTCACACGTAAGGCCACAGAGCATGTGGCCGTCACAGCGCCAGGAAAAACAAGCCCGAGCCTGAGGAGAACTCACCCTGAAGAGTGGCGGGCCAGCTTTTCAGAGCTGGGTGGTCCCCTGGTTGCCACATATGAGCTTGATGCGTGGTGTTCACCTGCCAAAATCCACACTCCAGTCACATTAAGTCATCGAGGGAAGATGCTAGGTGGTGGCCGGTTTCTAAGGAGACGCTGTGAGATTTGGGGTGGGGTGGGGCTACCGCCCTGTGGCTGTGACACAGCTTTCTATCATCAAGCCATTCCTATCAGCCTGGAAGCAGGCCAGCAGATGGGCAGCTGCAGACCAGCTGTTGGCATGAGGAAAACCAGCAAGCAAGAGGCCATGACGTGGGAAGGCAGTCTTCGTCTAAGAGGGGGCCCAGCCCAGACACCCCCCGCCCCAGGAAAGAGAAGCTTAGGTGGAAGGGTACTGGGTTCCTTCAGGCAAATTAATCTCGACAACCAGATTATGCTGTATCTTGTTTTCATCTAGCTCATGATGGCCAGGCATTGGAGTAGCCATGCTTTTTCGAGCTGTGGTGGTCGGACACCATGCAGAAGAGGAGCAGCAGAGGGCCAGAGGCGGAAAGCATCTTGTCTGAGGCCTGTCCTATGACACTTCGGTAGCAGGTCAGGTCTGGGTCAGCATCCTTCCATCACAGGTAACTTCCCACCAAGCCCCACTTCACATGAACTACAGGTGAAGGAGATGAGCATGGCATGGTACCTGCTGCTCTGGGGACCTACCTTGTGTGGACTTCTCTCCCTCTCTCTCTTCCAATGCTTCTGGACCCAGCAATCCTATTGCTTGGCAACAAGGAAAGATGCGGTTGTTTGTGCTATCCCTCTTGCTAGGCTGCAGTCAGGCTGTCTGTCCTCAGCACCAGTGCCATCACCAGGACGCCTCCCCTGCCCACTAGGTCATTACCTACTGCATTTCTTTATAGAGTGTCATCTTGTGTTTGCTTGTGTGTGTGTGTGTGTGTGTGTGTGTGTATGTGTGTGTGTGTGTGTGTGTAGGGTGCATACATGTGTGCACAAGTACATATGTTTCTGTTTCTTCCTGTTAACATTTAAATATCAACAAAACAGACTGTGGTATGGACTCAACAAATATGAGTGACGAAAGTGAGATTTTCTTATTCCTATTCTTCTTTCATATATTATATCCCAACTACAGTTTTCTTTCTCTCTCTTCCCCTCAGCCCCCACCTCCTCACTCCCCTCCTCCTCCCATCAGAGAAGAGCAAGCCTCCAGGGGACTTCAACCAAACACAGCATAACAAGCTACAGAAGACTAGGCACAGACCATCACATCAGGACTGGACAAAGCAACCCAGGAGGAGGAAAAGATTCCACAAAAGAGTCAGGGACAGCCTCCTCTCCCACTGTTAGGACTCCCACAAGAACACCAAACTACTCATCCACAACATAGATGACCTAGGCCAGACCCCTAGAGCCTCCCTGATCTTTGCAAGTGCCCATGAGTCCTGACCAGTTGATTCTGTGGGCCTGGGTCTCTAATTTTATTGTTTTTTACTAGAAAAACTTTTTCATACAATATATTTTGCTCATGTTTTCCCCTCCCCCAACTCTTCCCCAAACCTACCCACCCAACTCCAGCTTCATGTTCTCTCTCTCTCTCCCTTATTTTTAATGGCAAACCATGCAAGGTTGGTAATGAGTGTTGATGGAGATGTTGTCAGACCTTGCATCTGAATGATTTGTGTTCTCTTGGATGATCTAAACTTACCTGTGCTCCTAGACTCTGCCTGGGAAAGTAAGAAAAAGTGCTGTTCTGGTCCCCAAAAGACCCAATAACCCACCAACCCCAACACAGCCCTGCCTTGCTTACCCTCCCATGTGCAGAAAGCAAGGTCAGGGTCTATCCTCTTTCCTCTCCTACCGATGTTTCCCACCCTGCCTCCTGTCCCACCCTGTTAATCTCTGCTCGAAGCAATCTCTGCTTTCACATTTGACATTTCAGAGGTGAGAAGCAGTAATGATCCCTAAGCAAGACAACTTGTGAGGTTCCCCCCTCCCCAAGCAGGGTCCTCTTCAGAGAGAAAACAATATATACGACTTCTCAATTAAGTGTTGCTGAAATCCCGTAAGTTGAGTATTTATGGAACAGGCTGTGAGTGCCTGTGAGCCAGGCACTGTGCCAGGCATGCCAGTGATTTGGGGGGTGGGTCCTACCTTTGAGCAGCTCTCCTCGGGCCAGTGAGAAACAGATCATTTTGACTGAGTGGATATTTTATGAAGCCTCTACCAAACGCTAAAACCCCTAGGAGACCCGCTGTGAATGACCTCACCACAGCAGCCCGTGGAGAAGGATAAATTGCTGACAGTTTCGATATTCTGCTTTAGGTCCCGTGAAGGGCATGGGGCAGGTGAGAGACAAGGTAGGCAGGGATAGTGAGGAGAGCTGGAGGTTAGCTTTGAGGGAAAAGTAGGGTAGGCTAGGGCAAGGGGGAAGGGGTCTCAGGCAGAAGGGGTTTTCAGGCAGCACAGAGATGGATGTGAGCTGACAGGCTCCAAGGACGGCAATGAAGCTGTAGGGGCAAAGAATGAAGTAGAACCATGTACGGCGGCAGGCAGGATAGGCAGGGTAGGCAGGCAGACAGAAGACTAAGTGAGTACTCACAGACAGGGGAATGGTCTGTCCCAACAAGCAGCTAGGAAAAAAGTGTGAGGCTGGAATTTACAGAGTTTAGACTTGCTCCGGCAAGCCCAGGGGAGCCTAAAGACCCTAGGGCTGAAGGGAAAAATTGGCAGGGGGAAACCCAGTTTGGAGGCTGTTGCCAGGAGAAAGGGACAGGTGACAAGGGGCTAGAGCACAGTGTCAGGGTCGGGTAGCCTTGGAAACTGCAAATAATAAAGGAGTGATGTTCCCAGGCCTCTCTTCCTGGACTGTAAAGCTCCCATTTCAAATTCTTTCTGTGACCACCCCCACCCCTCATCCCTAAGCCTTGATCCTCTCCTTCAGCAGCTCCCTTCATACTCCCATTAAGGATGTTGTCAGGTCAGAGAGCTTCTGTTGATTGGAATGTTGCCCTTCCCGTGTGTGTGTGTGTGTGTGTGTGTGTGTGTGTGTGTGTGTGTGTGTGTGTGTGTGTGTCACACAGGGGTGCCAAAACAGCCCACCTAAAACACAGATTCCTCCCCCATCTGCCTAAGGACATATTCATGCACTCACTAGAGACCCAGAATGACTCCATTCCTTCACTTGAAATCTTTCCAATCCTTCCATCTGGACATTGACTGGACAAGAGAATCTTCTAAAGAAACACCCATCTTGCCTTCCATTAAAGAGCCAGGGATGGGAAAGACCCGTGCTACCCGGGGAGGTACAGGTGACCACGGACTATATTTTCCCTTTGGGAAAACATATCCTCTCTCCAATCAGCTGGATGGCTTGATTTTAGTCCTGATTCCAGCAGAGGCCCATGGCCTTGCTTGGTTGGGTGGCAGAGTTGATAGAAAGAACTCAAAGTTGGGGGCTGGTCAGACTCTGCCTCTGGGAGAGTCCCTTCACCTCTCTCGGGCTCAGTTTTCTAACTGTGAAAATAAGGGGATGAATGGTTTCTAAGGAAACCTTTGCCTCTGACCTTTTCCTTGTGGCCATGTGTGAGCTGATCCCTGCCTTCCTTCCATCCTCCTCCTACAGAGCCAGGCTTTTTTTTTTTTTTTAACAGCCCCATGCATCTCTTTATATCGTGCTGAAGAAGAAGGAAGTGTCTGTCACTGAATTCACCCATGAGAACTTGGGAGTATCTGATGGGAGAAGGCCCCTTCCTGCCAGCCCTGCCTGCCAATGCTGCTCACTGGGCCAGGCAGTGTCAGCAACTGCCAGGAGCACACAGTGTTGGCTGGCTGGCAAGAGGCCTCGCCAATCCCGCCACCTCTACCCTTCCTTGCTTGCCTTGGATGGCTCTCAGGACATCCTGACAAGGTAAGATGTCCTCAGCCAAGGTCCCCATGCACCTCTGCAACCTGAGGAAGGTACAGAAGTCCACTCTAACCAGACAGTGCACCCTCTGCCATCCACAGAGGGGAGGTGGTGGGGGACAAGTTAGGCCTAGATGGATCACTGGGAATGGGGAGAGGGCAGAGGAGCTGAGGTGAGATTTCGGCTTTGTCTCCAGGGACAGCTGAGAACTGTCACAAGTAAAGGTTAGGAAAGAAAGAGAGAAGGAAGACAGGCTGAACTGAGAAACGCTTGCAAGCTCTGTGGCCAGTGAGAAAGCACCTCCTGCCTTCAGGCTCAAGGTCTCCTCCTGGCCAACCACCAGCCTCTCTAGTCATGCACCCCAACATTAACAAACAGCTGGCTGCCCTCACTGGATCATCCTTGATTAAGCCTCAGACCCCAGCTTTCAGCCGGTTCCCTCTCTCCTTCTCTCCCCCAAGGGTCATCCAGGGAGAAGCAGAGCTTGACCCAACCTCAAAAAGCCAGGACCCAAGGGGGACCACTGGCACCTTGCCCCTTCCCCCACCCCAGCACAGGAAGATTCTTGCTTAGGACACAGTGGGAGTCACAGGGCCTGGAGGGCACAGGGCAGTTGCCCCCCCTCCCCAAGTTCTTGGCTGCTGGCCCATCAGGGTTGGCAGCGGCTCAGCTGGCTCCAGCACACTCCCCTGGAAAGAAATCCCTGCTACTCGGTTCTCCCCTCCCGTTGGCCTGCAGCAAGTCAGAACTATTGGCTCAAATCCCTTTTTCTTTTTAACCTTTCCCTCACCATTTTACCCCCCTTGCTGGTGAAAAGGGTTTGCAAGATACTTTGTTAGGCTTTTTTTTTTTTTAAGTGTCTTTAGGAAAACGCTGTAAATCACAGTGGTTCTGGTATCTACAAGGTTCAGACAGACCTTTCCCAGATTGGGACAAGGAAATTGGGAACTTCCAAAATCCCACTCAGAAGACAAATGGGAAGAGAGATTTTATAGCACTTGTTTCCACACACATCTCTCAGTGAAAGACACCAGGTCACTCTTCCATCACCCTTGGTCCCAACGCTCATTGGGCTTCTAACAGGAACTGAATGGACACTTCCGGTGATGGAAAAAAAAAATGGACCATGGGAAGATGGAGCCATCACAGTTGCGGCCACTCAGGTAGAGACTCAGCTGAGTCCTCTCCACAGGCAAGCACATGGGCCACCAGGGTCCTCTCTCTCCCTAGCCTGCTCCAGAGACCCTCCTACCCCCCAGGAGTCCACTTCGAAACACATCTTGCAGATGGGCTCCTTCTGGCCCTCCCTACACTGGGACATGTGCCTTCACACTTAGGACTATCCGTAAAGAGTAGCTGGGGTACAGGGTCTCACTTCTAAGGCCCAGAGGTGGCAGGCAACAAGCTTGGGGAGCCCTGTGGCAGAGCAGCCACCTCAACTTCTCATTCACTAAGTAACTACTAGGTACCAATCAATACAGAAGGCTAGAGAGAAAGACGGTAGGAAAAGCCTTGATTCTACGGAGTTTCTGGGTCCTTGGAGCTAGCAGACTACCCCTGACCTAAGGATGAAGGAAGGGACAAAGGAAGGATGGACAGGGTTCAGTGGAAGTCTTGTGGGAAGAACACTCGGTTATTTGGGGTACATCAGGGAAACCCTCAGATGTTAGGGTTCTGACAATGGCATTGATGGGAAACAGACAGGATGGTTCCGGACCAGAAGTTCTCAACCTATGGTTCATAAGCCCGATGGGGGTCACATATCTGACTCCGGTATCCACGTGACGATTCATAACAGTAGCAAAGTTACAATTATGAAGTAGCAATAAAAATAATTTTGTGGTTGGGGGTCACCACAACATGAGGAACTGTGTTAAAGGGTCACAGCCTTAGGAAGGTTGAGAGCCACTGTCATCCAGACCGTGGCAGTGTGGCAATAGCCCAGCTCTGTATCCTGCAGCTGATCTAAGGTCATTCCCTCAACTGTGGGATTAGAAAAAAAAATCATATCACTGATCACATATTTATCATAAGCACATCTTGGGGTCATTTTTGTGAGGAGGGAGCAAGCTTTGTCCCTCTGGGCTGGCCTTCAAGATATGATCACTCCCTCATTTTTGTCTCTCAGCCTAGGCCACCCTCTTTGCTCTGTTGGCTGTTGCTGCATATGCCTGGGTGAGGATTTACCGTGTTGTGCCCTCCCCCGCAATGGAAGCCAGTATCAAGTTAATGGAATACATCTTGCCCCTGGACCAAAGACCCCAGGACCTTAGGAGCCTGCAGCCCACCTCACTCATCAACCCCGGGACAGAGGTGAAACAAGCAGTATGGAGCTGGGATCACTGTGGCAGTGGTTAAGACAAAGTGACACAGATGATGCCCAGGTTGAGGGTGAGGCTGGCTGTCGCACAGGGATGAACAAGTCTAGGGGCTTGTACTAGCCTGTACATCCCACCTATGGCCTCCTCAGCAGATGTGTTTAGGCTCTGATCATGCCTCCCTCCGGCTGTGCAGGATTCCCCTGGATTCCTTAACCCTCACGGCTTCCTCAGGCAGCTAGGGGAGGACCCAGGCATCGAAGACCTCAAAGCAAATCGGCTAAGCTGGAGGGTGACTACTTCATGGCTGCTCGCCCAGCCATCCTCACAGGGTACTTGGATGTCAAGTAAGCGGGTATGAAAGCAAGCATGCCTCAGCAGAGGTGTTTGCAGCCCACAGGGTTTCCTCGAGCTCACCTCCGCGCTCGCACTGACTGACGCTTACTTGGATTTCCCAAGGTCACACCGTCAACACTATTGGTCCAAGCCACAGTAAAAGAAAGGAACTGGAGGTAGAAGGTAAGTGATACCGAGAGATCCCCATCTCCTATGAATATCACATGACCTCAGGGCTGGAAAGGACTTCCCATCCTACAGCTAGGACACTGAGGCCCCAGGGTTGGGGCCTGTCCATCATCAGAGAGGGTGGGGGACATTGGCAAGTGATCAGGAATGGTCTTCTTTATTTGGAGAAATGATAATCAGACGCTCAGGGAACTGGCCCCCCAGATAGAAGGACTGCAATAAAAGGATGTTGTGAGAAAACCCACCATCCAGCTCCTCCCTTAAAATCCCGACATTGTGTGCCCAGTGACCCCCCCCTCTGCCTGCTCTGTCCCACCCATTTGACACACGCTCAAGGATGGGGTCAGCCATAACCCCCTTGCTCTCATTTCAGCCAGTAATTGCCACTCCTCCATGGATTTCCAACAAGAACTGAAGGTTCAGGCTTAGAGATTTGACAGCTGCTTTTGACAAGTCTCTGAAGTCCACCAAAACCATGCCAGCTGGGCAGTTCTTGAATGCTCTGACTTGTAAATAAGGCAGAGGGCAGAGTCATCCTTTTCAAATCTTAGGAACAGGGGCGTTTCCCAGGAGAGGGGGAAATGAAGCTTCCCAAACAGTGGTGGTTTGACTGAGAATGGCCCCAGCTGGGGAACTGTTTGGGAAGAGTTAGGAGGCGTGGCCTTGTTGGAGGAAGTGTGTCACTGGGCTTTGAGGTTTTAAGAGCCCACACAGGCCCAGGCTTTCTCTCCCCTCTCTCCTCCTACCTATCTACCTAAAGTGCTCAGCTACTGCTTTAGCATGTCTGATTCCCACCATGATGGCAACAGACTGACCCTCGGAAACTGTAAGCAAGCCCCACTCAAATGTGTTCTTTTGCAAGAGTTGCCTTGGTCATGGCGTCTCTTCACGGCAATGGCACGGTGACGCATGCCCCATCAGACTCCAGTTAAACTTGGTGGACGAGTGCTCAAGCCCCAGGGTGATGTCTCAGGCCCTTCAGCAGCAGCACAGCAACAAGGCCTCCCAGCTAAGGGAGCAGCAGAAGAAAGACTTCCTTCTGCAGAGTGAGGAGCCCCAACAGCCCCCACAAGGAAGCTAGGCAGGCCAAGCGGGACTCCAGACCTGAGCCCACACAGCTGTGCTTCTAGCAGTAAGCCAAGCCTAATGGGGGGTGGGCGGAGAGGAGCTGAGCTGGAGCCAAGAAGTGAGATCTGGGGCAGCTAGGCCAGGAGTGACTGCGGGATCTGGGAGAGCTCCAGACACAGTGGACCTGGATTTCCAACCACAAAAAGCCTGGGTGCAAGGGGCCTCTGGTAAGCCAGGAAGCAAAGCCCATGGAGAATGCAGGACCAGGACAGCTACACAGAGAACGCTCACAGAGAAAAGGAGTGCTGATGTAGAGAGCTACACCTCACGACTGTCAGGTTCCTTCTTTCCATAAACTTTGCTTAAACTGAATACATACATACATACAGACATACATACATAAAATCGTGCTCACTTCATGACTATGTTCCGTACAAAATTCAGAACTCATACACATGGGTTAAACCTCTTTTATTAGGCAGACACTTTAAAAGTTGGGCCTCTTGAAAATACCCCTCAAGTCCCTCTAAAATATCCAGTCTCTCAACTGTGGGCTTCAGTAAAACTGAAAACAAATTAAATACTTTCTCACTCAAAGAGGGAAGAACCAGGGCTCAGCTACAAGCAAAGCACAGCAAAACCAAATTCCAACAGTATAAAAAGTTCAGTGCTTGCTGTCTGGGACCTAGTCACCATCCCTGGACTCCAAAAGGTTCAACATCTTTCTGGCTCTGCCCTCTGCATTGCACACAGCTTGTATGCTCCGCTGGCTTGCATAGCTAGCTGCTGCTGTCTCTGGTGGTCATTCCATGATAAAGGCATCTCCAAAATTCGGAGGAGGGGAAGTTCTACATTGCCACTGGGCTGTACCTTCACCAATAGCCTCACTTGGGCTCTCCTCAGGGATTCTAACCTAGCCACGTGGTGCTAAGCCTCCGCTGCTCTCCATGACACCTTCGTGCCTTCAGTGCCACACTAGAAACCCTTATACAGTACCAAGTTTGACTGCCGGCACAATGGACCACACTAACTACCTCTGGACCACAGCATCTGTGTGCTGAGCCTGAGGAAAAACTCCCAGAAGATTTCGCCTCCGAGAGGCCGGTCTCTTCTTGATCACAGCTCGTTTCTCAGCTCCAGCTGACCAGCATCAATGGCATTAGTGGCTCTTAATTCAAAGTACAGCTCAAACAGCCCTGACAGAGTTTTCACTTTCCTCTGAATCCTCACAAGCCAGGCTTCCATTATCTGCATCACTCTCAACGTTCTGATCTTCCAAGTCCATACAACAGCCCATTAAGCTCTGAGCACTCAATGGCTTTCCTAGCCCAAAGTTCTGAAATCCTTCCACAGTCTTCCCCAAAACATGGCCAGGTCTGTCACCATGACAGTCCATTGTCTGGTACCAATTTCTGTATTAGGTAAGGTTTCTATCGCTGTAATAAAACATCATGACCAAAAACAACTTGGGGAAGAAAAAGTTCATTTCATCTTATACTTCCAGGTAATAAACAGTCTGTCACCGAAGGAAACCAAAGCAGGAACTCAGGGCAGGAACTCAGGGATGTGGAGGCAGGAGCTGAAGCAGAAAGCACAGCTTGCCATTCGTGGTTTCCTCAGCTTGCTTTCTTATACAACTCCAGACCACCTGCTCAGGGACAGCACCATCCCTCGTGGACACCCACATCAATCATTAACCAAGAAAAGCCGCCGTAGACCTAATCACAGGTCAATCCGATAGAGGAATTTTCTCAACTGAGTTTTTTTTTTTTCCTTCCCAAATGATCCTAGATTATGTCAAGTTGACAAAAGCCAAACAAACGAAAACAAAAATAAAACAACTGGACAGCTCACCTCTGGAAGGAGACACTTGGGAACTGTTCCTCTCTGTGGCAGCCCGTGTGTGACCTATTGTTCCTACTGCCACGTCATGCCTGAGCCCTCGCAGCACGGGGAGACCCAGTGGAAGAAACTGACCAAATTCACGTCTCCTGGCTTATTTCAAAGACAAGGAAGTGTGAGAGGTCTGTTCTCCCAGGAAGAGTGCAGACAAGAGCAGTGGCTTCCTCCGTCAAAGCCCTTGTTCTCCCTCAGCATTCGGGAGCATACTAGCGACTTAACTGTCGTGTAACAAATTGTCCCCAAAGGCAGCGACTTCAGCAACAACCATTCGTTTCTCTGAAGGGGATTGTCCTGATGGTTTGGGTACAAGGTCTCCTGTAAGGGTACAGTCAATGTGTTCTTAGGCCTGCAGTCAGACTGAGAAAGATCTGCTTCCAGGACCACTCACATGGCTGCCATAAAGCTGGGACGAGCCACTTCCAGGACCACATATGTGATGGCTGGATGGCCTCAGTTTCTCACTGTATAGACTCTCCATAATCCATCATGGCTTCCCAAAAGTGGCAGTTTGGCCTTCCCCAGAGCAAGATTTCAGAGGGGGGCGAGGGGGCTGGAGAGATGGCTCAGTGGTTAAGAGTACCCGCTGCTCTTCCAGAGGTGCTGAGTTCACTTTCCAGCAACATGGTGGCTCACAAGCATCTATACTGGGGTCTGGTGCCCTCTTCTGGCGTGCAAATGTACATGCAGATAGAGCACTCATATACATAAAATAAATAAATAAATCAGAGAGAGAAGGAGCTGGGAGGTGGTGGCACATGCCTTAATTCCAGCACTCGGAAGGCAGAGACAGATATATATATATTGGACTTTGAGGCCAGCTTGGTCTACAGAGTAAGTTTTCAGGACTGTTAGGGCTACACAGAAAAACTGTCTCGAAAAAAACTTTAAAAGAGAGAGGAGGGGGTGGGGGCAGAGAGAGATGGGAGAATCCATGTCAGCAGCCATAGTTCCATAACCCAATCTTGGAAGTAATAGCCCGCCATGCCTGCCACACTCTGGTCTCCAGCAGATATTAACTAAACCCAGGCCACGGTCAAGGGGACCCCTGCCTCTGAAGAGGGTAGAATGAGAGTGCGTGCACCCCAACTTAATAAACACCCCACCTTGGACTTAGGGCGGGGCATTAGATCCAGTCCTCTTTAAAGGCTCTGGGTCTGGGATTATGGCTCCCTACCCCACAGAGCATCAGGTTTGACACAAAAGGAGCAGCCAGTGAGCTGACCTCAGAAAAGAGGAAGGCCTGGGAAGGAGCGAGCACTAAGGTGACGCTCAGAAGACTGTTGTTCTCCTCCATAAAAGGCTGGCTGCCCTGCTTCCCGGTGATGGGGCCCACCTAGCTCCTCGTGGACACAAGGAGCAATGTCTAACCACCTCAGTGGTCCCGGGCCTGTGTGATGGCTGAATGTGAAGTCTCTCTAGCAGAGAGCAGAGGTTTTTTTCCTTGCTTCCCTTATATCTCCAAGAAAATGAGGGTGAGGGGGGAGACATGGCAGAAGCTGAGAGATAAACTAGGAAAGGCCAGTCAGGTCTCTTCGCTATGAAAGGAAGGGGAAGGAAAATTACCTGGCACCCAGGTCTCTTTAGAGGGATGCTAGGGTGAGGCTAATAGCTTGAGCGTGGTGATAGGTGGCTCTGAGCTCAAATGTTGACTGCCATTGCTAGCTATGTCCATAACCTCTTTGGGCATGTTTCTTTAGAGGCAAATTTGGCATCAGAAGAGGATTTGGACTGGGGAGATGGCTCAGACACAAGGGCTTGTTGTACAAACATGAGGACATGAGATCACAACTGTCACTGTGCCCCCACTTCAACTATACATCAACAAAGATCCCCTCCAAATTGGTTTGTTTGTTTGTTTATCAGTTTTTCAAAACATGGTTTCTTTGAGTAGCCCTGGATGCCCTAAAACTCTCTATGTAGACCAGGCTGGCCTCACTCTCAAAGATCTGCCTGCCTTTGCTGGGTTTAAAGGCATAAGCCACCAAACAACCAGGCTGATCCTCTCCGATTTAAAAAGACATGACTGGGCCAGCCAGATGGCTCAGCTGGTTAAAAGGACTTGCTACACAAATCTGATGGCTGAGTTCAATCCCCGGAACTCAAGACAGAAGAAAAGAATCAAATTCCACAAGTTGTCCTCTGACCTCTACATGCACATTCGTGAGTGTGTGTGTGAATAAATTAATAAAAATAAAATGACATGACGGAGAACTCTCAGACTACTGCTCAATTACCAGGCATTCTGGAAACCCTCTACCTGCCCGGGAAGCCAAGGCCAACAGAGGGACAGCTCACATCTGACCTGAGCCACTCTCGCCCTGGCTGCCCTCTCTGCTGCTTCTTCATGTTGCAACAGCAAACAGTCTAGATTCTGAAGGGCCCCGCTCTAGGAAGGAAGAACATTCGCCTGTTTTCAGTTAGGTGACATGCCCTTGGCAGTCCCTGGCTTTTCATTTACCCTCATCGCGTCTTGCTTCTTCTGTTTAAGGTCAAATCATAAAAGACAAGGAGCCTGATAACCTGTGTGTGAAGGATCTGGAGGAAGAAGATGCCTGCCAAGAAGGCTAGACAGTCCTTCCTGGGAGGGGCCGTGGGTATCAGGTTAATCTGGAGGTGGGAGGAGGGTGTGTGACTGTATGCAGATGAACAATGGTCCGTATGTACATGCTTTTTTCTTGCCTATCTGTGTATACACATATATGTTTATGGGGGGGGAGACTCTGCTGAGGACCATCTCTGCCTTCTCTGACCATGGCACAGTGACCCCAGCAACAAAGCAGGTCGAGATTAAGGGGCTCCTTTCTTCTCATGCCAGCCCCCCTAGACAGCCGCATTTATTGGTAAGGATTGGATGTTTCTTGCGCTAAGCCTTAGAGAAGCATCCTACGGTAAAGTCAGAACACACACTCAAGGAAACAGTCCGTGGACCACCTCAAAGGTGTGAGGTGGGGTGGGGAGTGCCAAGGATGGCCCAAAAGTAAAGTCATGGGGCTCAAAGTCCCGAAACTTCCACCTCTGAAGAGTGGGGTCAGCACCTCCCCGACCCTAAACCCCTATTCTTCGTTTGTAAATGAGCCTTACAAGCAAACATCTGCCACTCTCGGCCTTCTGAATGGGAGGTGAAGCCCAGAACACAAATCTCTGTGTTTTCATGAGGTGTTTTAGCCAGTTTCGACTCTCCTATTTTGTACACACACAGAAGTCGGTGCTAAGAGGATTACTCTTCCTGGTGCTGCATCCTCCCAAGAGGCCCCGGTCAAAAAGAGACCCTTGTTTAACAGCGTTTTCTCTAATTCCTCTGCCTTTTCCTCCTCGCCTCACCGTGCAGACGCGTAGCGTCGCCAGGTCTTAAATCCACCCACCTCCAACTTCGGGGAATAAAGATGGTCTGGAGCTCCATTCTCTTCCTGCCCCCGCATCCTTCAGACAGCTGAAGATGAACATTAGCGCTTGGTTCAGCAGCATCTGAAAAAGAAAGGGCAGCCTGGTCGAAGCCTCCACGCCCCAGAGAAAAAATGTAGCCTTTTTGCCTGTGTGCAGTGAATGCTTTCTGGAGAGTTTTCATTAGGGCCGGGGCCGCTGGTGCAGAAAGCTTCACAGATGTTGACATTTTTTTTTTTTTTCATCCCTGGGTTAAGATGTCTTCCATAAGCTTTTATTCCTTATTTGTTACTTCTTTATTATCAGGGAGGTTTTGCCGCCTTCCTTCTCTGGTTTCTCTGAAGGGAGCAGCGGTAGCCAGGCCACTCATTATCTCCGCCCTATTCTCTGGCCTCCAGAGGCAGCCCGGGCCTCGGGCCCCTTTTGTGAGGAACAGCAGGTAGCTGAGGCAGGCCGGGTCATTCCTCAGACCCTTTTGTGTGGCAGTCCCCTCCTCCCCCAACTCAGCCCAGGGCGTGTAAAAGGTCAGGGGCAGCCAAGCCTCCATACCTGGGCTTTTGTTGGTTGCCGGAGGCCACGGAATCCAGAGGCACAGGGTCTTGGCAGACAGCCTAGAGAAGAGGCCTGTATCTCTTGACCACACAGCTGTCCTCTCACCCATCCTCTGAATGGGGTAGGGAGGCACCAGATGAGCCTGGCTCTTCTGTGTGCAAAACTACCTCAGGACAAAAGTAGGCGCCAAAAGACTGGCTGCGATGAACTCAGACTGTGGCTACTGAGGTATAGAGGGAAGTATTTTCAAATAAACATGTAAAGCCCCCTTGGTTTCAACAGTCTTTTCCCCACATCTGTCAGATGGTGCCTGCACACCCTCTGTTTCCTGCTTGATGCAGTTTTCCTGGTTGTCCTGTACATCCAGTGGGGTGCTGTAGAAGCTACAAATTGCTTTGCCAGCCATAAGATTCTAAAAAGCATTTTTTTCCTTTTGTTCCCCTACTGCCCAGGTAGACCTTACCATGAGCAAAAATCACATCATCTGACACAGATTAATGTTTCTGAAAATTGTAAGTAGCAATTACAGACTTAGTGGCCTTGACTGATATCCAAGGCCTGTCAAAGCCTGATGACCTTTCAGTGACTGAGACCTCAGAACAAGCTGGCCCCTGGTGACAATACCACCCCTGCCAGGAGAGTCACTGGAAAACACACCTGCCTCATGAAATAAAGAGGCTTTGGGACCAGGAAGGTGAGGACATCCTCCAGGACAGCACACCTTAAAAGAGCAATGAGGCTCAAAGGACAGAGGAGAGAGCCACGCCAGGACCAGGGATCCGGAACAGAACTGGCTGGATGGAGGAGTTGAGGTTCCTGCGCTCATCTCAGGGCTGCTCAGGGCTGGATTGGGGTTCAAGGCCATTCTGTGTGGCCAGGGGAACTGGAATGGAAATTGAAGAGTAGAAGCAGAAATGGACATGTTTGGAAACAAGTCAAGGTGCTTTTGGTTTTGTTTGTTGTTGTTGTTGTTGTTGCTTGGTTGATTTGTTTGTTTTGTCGTTCCGTGGTTTTTTTCCAGACAGGGTTTCACTGTGTAGCCTTGGCTGTCCTGGACTCATTTTGTAAACCAGGCTGGCTTTGAATCCACAGAGATCCACCTGCCTCCGCCTCCCGAGTGCTGGGATTACAGGAATGCGCCATGCCGGGGAAAGTCTAAAATGGAATGTGCTGCTTTATTGTGGGGTGTGGGTGGGGGGAGTGGGGCTTCACTGAGGGTGGCATCCCACAGACTGGA